>NW_023601322.1:52040012-52521548 GCF_014898055.3 Talpa occidentalis
ATGACATAAGGAGATGGAAAAACATGCCATTCTCATGAATAGGGAAAATCAAAATAGTCAAAGTGCTAATCTACCAAAAGTGATGTGTAAATTTAATGCAACCCCCATTAAAATGCCAACAATGTTCTTCAAAGTAATTGAACAAAAAAATATTAAGATTTATATGGAATATAAAAGTTCTCCACAACTAAAGCAATTGAGAAAAAGGGAGAGGAATGGAGACAATACATTACTTGACATTCAACTATATGGTAATCAAAACATAATTAATGCAAAATAGTAATTAAAACAATATGGTGTTAGAATAAACAGACATTGCAGCACTCTGTCTGCCCACCTGTGACTATGCAGGTGCTTCTTTTCACCAACTCTCTCCCTCTGCAGGGCAGCAGCTCCCTGCCTGCCTGTGACCTGTAATGTGCCGGGACTTCTCCTCACTGACCTCCCTCAGCAGAGGCAGTTCCCCTCAAGGCTGCCCGCCTGCAACCATGCAGGCCTCTCTTAGCAAATCTGTTCCTTTGGGGGCAATTCTTCCTGCCTGCTTGTGTCTATGCAAGTGTCCTTCATTCTTCTGTCCCTCTCCCTAATAAACCTGCTCTTTAAATATTACAAAAAAAAGAACACAGACACTTAGATCAATGGAAAATTATTAAAAGTCTAGACATAGATCCATACATGTATCAATCATTAATTCATGATAAAGGAACCATGACCACATATGGGGAAAGAAGAGTCTCTTCAACAATTGTTCTGGGGGGCCTCCCTGGTGGCCTAGGGGTTAAATCTCAGCACTCACACTGCTATTGCCTGAGTTTGATCTCCAGCCAGGGAGTTAAAATTCACATGGTGCAGTAGACCCCTCTGTCTCGCTCCCTACTCCCCGTAGCCATGTTTTCAGTAAATCTGCCTGTTCTGCTCCCCATTCTGTCTCTGGTAAGTCCTCTCTCCTCCTGCACCTCTAGCCCACTCCCCAGTACTTCTATGCAAAAATAAAAATTAAAAAAAAATTGTGCTGGGAAAACTGGATAACTGTATGTCAAAGAGTACAGTTGGATCACTCTCTAACTCCATGCACAAAAATAAATTAAAAATGGATCAAAGGCTTATATATAAGACCTGCAACAATTAAATATATAGATGAAACCATTAGTGATACATTTCATTACAAATGTGACAGATATTTTTGGAGACTTAACATATGCAGCAAGGAAAAGCAAAAATAACTGTGGTTATATCATATTAAAAAGTTTTTAAATAAGGGGGCGGATCAACATGGCGGTGAGGAAATGCTGCAAGTAAGATCTCCCATTAAAAAAAAAGTTAATAGGGAGGAAAAGCGGCAGGTCCCAGTGAGAACTGGGACATGGAAGATAAATGGACGACTCCCGAAAACTACCTGAAGAAGAAAGTTGCCATAAAAGAGGACTACAAGGGAGGAAAACTCAGAACCCTGCTACCCTCCCCCACCCACAAAGTCGGCACTCTCCGACCAACAGAAAAGAGGGGAAAAAAAAACAAAAACTAAAACAACCAACAAGAACAAACTACGCATCAAGCAGGACTGTGAGTGGAAAGGAACTATTTCAGCCACCACACCCCGTGAACTGGAGTTGTGGAGAACCCTGCAGGATTCACCGCGGAGGTGAGTGAGCTGCTCCAGGTGCCATTAGAGAAAAACAAAGACTCCTGGAGACCTAAAAACAACCCCAGGCCAGCCGGTAAGCTTTTGCGGAAAAGCAAACGTGGATCGCAGCTGCCCAGGTCCCCACACCTGCGACCTAGGCTTGAGGGGAGACGTGCGGGGGCCCTCACTGAGGTGAATGTCCCTCACTGAGTAATCAGAAACCAGGCGCCCAGACACGGGAGCGGGGTGCAAAAGGTGCCATTTCTGCAGACACTGAACTGGGCTACAGCCCGCGTCCTGGACCTGAGGGCTTTGAAACTGAGACCCAGGGCACGAAATTCAGGGCTTGGGTTCCCCACAATGACGGTGGGGCACAAGGCAGATGCAGCACCCCAAAACCGTTGAGGCTTTCCCCACCACTCCCACTCTGTTCCCCGTCCCACGAGGTGATAAAAACAGCTCCCCAAGGACACTAGGAGAGATCTCTGGGGCCACCTAGCGACCAGAAAAAAAAAAACACCAACACCCCATAGAACAGGGACCTTTCTTCAGTAAAGACTGCTTGAAAGCAGCAGAAGGCTCCCGGAGGAGCCAGTGGTGAGCTGGGAAGTTCGCCCACGGCAGGCCCCTTCTGACCAGCAGTCCGAGCCCAGAGGGGGAGCTGGCACCCATGGCCAGGGCAGACCTGACACGCAGAAGAGTGTGCCTGAGACTGGGTGCTCAGGGAGTGCGTCCTGCATTGCTATTTTAGAACAGGGACATTTCTTCAGTAAAGACTGCCTGAAACCAGCAGAAGTCTCCCTCAGGAGCCAGAGGTGAGCTGGGAAGTTCGTCCACGCCAGGCCCCTTCTGGCCTGCAGTCCCAGCCCAAAGGGGGAGCAGGAACCCACCGCCAGGGCAGACCAGGCGTGCAGGGAGTGTGTCCCGATTCGCCATTTTAAACAGGGACATTTCTTCAGTAAAGACTGCCTGAAACCAGCAGAAGGCTCCCTCAGGAGCCAGAGGTGAGCTGGGAAGTTCACCCATGCCAGGCCCCTTCTGGCCTGCAGTCCCAGCCCAGAGGGGGAGCGGGAACCCACTGCTGGGGCTGACCTGGCACGCAGGGAGTGCATCACACGTCGCCATTTTAGACAGGACATCTCTCAGTAAAGACTGCCTGAAACTAGTAGAGGGATCCCAGAGGAGCCAGAAGAAAGCTGGGAAGTTCGCCCATGCCAGGCCCCTTCTGGCCTGCAGCCCAAGCCCAGAGGGGGAGCGGGAACCCACTGCCAGGGCAGACCACGCATGCAGGGCAGCGTGTCCCCGCATCGGCATTTTAGAACAGGGACCTTTCTCCAGTAAAGACTGCTTGAAACCTACACATGACTCCCGGAAGAGCCAGAGGGGAGCGGAGAAGTTCACCAAGTTGCCGGCCAGTCCCAGCAACACAGTGTCCCAAAGCATACGGCAAATTAGAAAACAGACAGTAGGGAGTAGAAGAACCACACGCAACCTAGCAACTCCTCAGGAAAAAAAGCACACCACAAAAAGAAAACCACCCCCCAGACTGCAACGACAGCAACTTGGAAGAACTTCTGAGCCTTCCAGAAAGAGAATTGAAAATTGCCATGATTAAAAAACTGACAGAAGTCGTAAAGGAAAACAATGATAAGGGAAAAATAATCAACGATCAGAAGAATGAAATTGAGTCCCTAAAGAGGGAAGTAAAAGAAATGCAGGAGATCAAAGAATTAATGGAGGCACTAAAGAACTCAGGAAAAAGCAATGAAAGCAGAATAGATGAAGTGGAAGAACGAATAAGTACTCTTGAAGACACAGAAATAAAAAAACCAAAACAGAAAAGGAAGGAGAAGTACGAAGGAAAAAGACGGAAGAAAGACTTCGGGAACTATCTGACTCCATGAGGAAAGGAAATATAAGAGTTATAGGAATACCAGAAGGAGAGGAGAGAGATGCAGGAACAGAGAAAATATTCCAGGAGATAATTGAAGAGAACTTCCCAAAAGTGAAGAAGGAGCTGAAAATTGATACACAAGAAGCAAGAAGAACACCAAACTTCCACGACAAAATTGGAAGACACATAATAGTAAAGCTCCCAAGAATCCAGGACAAGGAAAAAATAATGAAGCTGACAAGAGGGAAGAAACAGATAACATTCAAAGGAAAACCAATTAGACTGACATCAGACTTCCCCGAAGAAACACTACGGGCAAGGAGAGAGTGGAGGGACATAGTCAACAGACTCCAAGAAAACAGATGCCAACCAAGAATACTCTACCCCGCAAAGCTCTCCTTCCTCTATGAAGAAGAATAAGGACCTTCCCAGACAAACAGAAACTCTGGAATTTCATTACGACAAAACCCCACTCCAGAAAATACTACAAGGAGTCCTAAAGCCAGAACCTCAGAGGGACGAATAACAACGAAAGAAGGCCAAAAAAAAAAGTTATTAAAAGAATAAATAAAAAAATCAAAGGAAGACAAACACAATGGCAAATACAGATGCTAACATATCAATATTAACTCTAAATGTAAATGGACTAAACTCTTCAATAAAAAGACACAGAGTCCAGGCTGGATTAAGAAACAAAACCCAACCTTCTGCTGTCTCCAGGAAACACATTAGCTACAAAAAGATAAAAATAGACTCAAAGTTAAAGGATGCAAAACAATCCTACAAGCAAATGGACCAAAAAAGAAAGCAGGAACAGCTATAGTTAGATCAAACAGATTTCAAACTCAAAAAGATAAAAAGAGACCCCAATGGTCACTACATTATGATCAAGGGGACAATACGTCAAGAAGAAATAACAGTCATTAACATATATTCACCCAATGAAGGAGCACCAGACAACTATTGTTATCTCTGAAAACAGACATCAGAGAAAACACATACGTAGTGGGAGACTTCAACACACCACTATCAACAATGGATACATCAATGAGACAAAAAATAAGTAAAGACACTAAAGCTCTCAATAAGGATCTAGAGCGCTTGGGCTTAACAGACATCTATAGAACACTAAACCCCAAAAAATCGGCGTACACATTTTTCTCAAGCGCACAAGGATCATTCTCCAGGATCAATCACATACTGGGACACAAGACAAACATCAACAGATACACCAAGATTGAAATCATACCAACCATCTTTTCTGACCATGAAGGCACCAAACTAGAAATAAACCATAAAAAGAAGGCAAGAAACTCTCCTACCTCATGAAGATTGAAAACCACACTACTGGAAGATCACTGGACTAATGAGGAGATCAAAGAAGAAATCAAAAAATTCCTTGAATTGAATGACAAGGAGAACACCAATTTCCTAAATGTATGGGAAATAAGAGGAACATATATAGCAATAGAGGCTCACATCAAGAAACAAGAAAGAACTCAAAGAAACAAACTAATCTCGAAGCTCAAAGATCTAGAAAAAGAACAACAAAAAAACCCCAAAACCGGTAGAAGAAAGAAATAATAAAAACCAAAGCAGAAATAAATGAAATTGAAACTAAAAAAACAATCCAAAAGATCAATGAAACCAAGAGGTGGTTCTTCGAAAAAATCAATAAAATAGACAAACCCCTAGCCAGGCTCACAAAGGAAAAAAGGGAGAAAGCACCAATAAACAGGATTATAAATGAAAGAGGAGAAATCACAACGGACACAGCAGAAATCAAAAGAATAATCAGTAACAACTATGAACAGTCATATGGAAACAAGTTCAACAATCTAGAGGAGATGGACAAATTACTACAACTCTACAATCACCCAAAGCTAGATAAAGAAGAAATAGACACTAAACAGACCAATTACAAGCAGCGAAATTGAAATGGTAATCAAAAACCTCCCCAAAAACAAAAGCCCAGGACCTGATGGAATTACAAATGAATTCTACCAAATATTCAGAGACGAATTGGTGCCTATCCTTCACAAACTCTTCCAAAAAATTGAGAAAGAAGGGACAATACCAAACACTTTCTATGAAGCCAACATTACACTAATACCAAAACAGAACAAGGACAACACAAAAATAGAAAACTACAGGCCAATCTCTCTAATGAACACTGATGCAAAAATCCTCAATAAAATTTTAGCTACCAGAATCCAACAATGTATCCATAAGATAATTCATCACGACCAAGTAGGATTATGCCAGGGACACAAGGATGGTTCAACGTCCAAAAATCAATCAACGTCATCCAACACATCAACAAAAAGAAATATAAAAACTATATGATAATATCAATCGATGCTGAGAAAGCTTTCGACAAAGTGCAACACCCATTCATGATAAAAGCCCTCGAAATTCTTGGTATACAAGGAACATACCTGAACATCATAAAGGCCATCTATGACAAGCCAACAGCCAGTATCATTCTCAACGGTGAAAAGCTGAAAGCATTTCCATTAAGATCTGGAACAAGACATGGATGTCCACTCTCACCACTGCTTTTCAATATAATACTGGAAGTCCTAGCCAGAGCAATAAGACAAGAGAAAGACCTACAAGGAATCCAAATAGGAAAAGAAGAAGTCAGACTATCACTATTTGCAGATGATATGATAATAAACATAAAGAACCCCAAAAACTCCACAAAAAACTAATTCAACTCATCAATCAGTTCAGTAAAGTGGCAGGATACAAAATCAACACACAAAAGTCAGTAGCCTTCGTATACACAAACAATAAATTTGAAGAAGAACAATCAAAAAAACCATCCCTTTTATTATCGAAGCAAAAAAAAAATCAAATAACTTGGGAATAAATCTAACAAAAGAAGTAAAGGACCTATACAAAGGAAACTATAAAACAGTGTTAAAAGTAATAGAAGAAGAAACAAAGAAACGGAAAGACATCCCTGCTCATGGATTGGAAGAATTAACATTATCAAAATGTCCATCCTACCAAAAGCAACATACAGATTCAATGCTATTCCAATCAAAATTTCAATGTCATTCTTCAAAGAAATAGAGCAATTATTGATGAAATTTATATGGAATCACCAAAAACCCTGAATAGCCAAAGCTCTCCTGAAAAAAAAAAAAAGAAGGGAATGGAGGCATCACACTCCCAGACTTCAAACTATACTACAAAGCCATAATCATCAAAAATGCATGGTATTGGAACAAGAACAGACACACAGACCAATGGAATCAAATAGAAAATCCAGAAATATACCCACAGATTTATGGTCAACTAATCTTTGACAAAGGAGCAAAGAATATGCACTGGAGCAAAAAAAGTTTGTTCAGTAAATGGTGCTGGGAAAACTGGGTCGCTACCTGCAAAAGAATGAAGCTTGACCCCTACCTCACACCATACACAAAAATCAACTCAAAATGGATTAAAGAACTAGACATAAGACCTGAAACCATAAAATACATAGAAGGAAATATAGGCAAAACACTACGTGATATGCACCTCAAAGACATCTTTACAGACACGTCACCCAAAGCAGTGATAGTGAAGGCAAAGATAAACAGCTGGGACTACATCAAATTAAAGAGCTTCTGCACAGCAAAAGAGACAATAACAAAAACAAAGAGAAACCCCACCGACTGGGAGAACATTTTTGCACCCAACACTAATGATAAAGGACTGATCACAAAAATCTGCAAAGAGCTGATGAGACTCAACAACAACAAAGAAAATAATCCTGTGAAAAAATGGGCAGAAGAGTAAAAAGAAACTTCTCTGAAGAGGAAATGTAAATGGCCAACAGGCATATGAAAAAATGTTCAACATCACTTGTAATCAGGGAAATGCAAATCAAAACTGCCATGAGATACCATCTTACACCAGTGAGAATGGCACATATTAAAAAAACTAGCAACAGCAAATGTTGGCGAGGGTGTGGAGAAAAAGGAACTCTTCTGCACTGTTGGTGGGAGTGCAAACTGGTCCAACCACTATGGAGAGCTGTGTGGAGATTTCTGGACTTACTAAACATAGAGCTTCCATATGATCCAGCAATTCCACTCCTAGGTATTTACCCAAAGGACACAGAAACATCAATTCCAAAGAGCACCTGCACCCCTATGTTTATAGCAGCACTGTTTACAATAGCTAAGCTATGGAAACAAGCCAAATGCCCAAAAATAGATGACTGGATCAAGAAGATGTGGTACATATATACCATGGAATATTACTCAGCATTCAAAAAAGATAAACACATACAATTTGCAGCAACATGGATGGCGCTGGAAGGGATCATGCTCAGCGAAATAAGCCAGAAAGAAAAAGAAAAATACCGGATGGTCTCACTCATAGCAGGAATCTAGAAAACTTAAATAAGGGACCAGGAAAATGAATAACTATAAGAAAGTGAAAATCAAAATCAACAAAAAACTATGAACCAGAGACACTCTATGGGGGTAGGGGGCGGGAGGGGAGGGATTGGGGTCAAAATAAGGGGGTTGCAATTGTATGGGGAATATAAAAATAAAATTTATTATAAAAAAAAGATAAAGTCTTAAATTCTCACTTATTACAGGTAACTAACAAGTTTTTTTTCTGTGTTTGATATAGTGTGTATGTCCATATATTTTATAATGAATTTATAAGCATATAAAATGTATGTTTTTGCTTGAAAGAAATTATATTTCATGCAACTTTATTTTTTGATTAACCTGCAGTTTTGTACGTTAATAACATATATTTTATTATATTATTTAAAGAATAACATATATGTGTATATATTTATGCATAATAAATATAATATATATGAAGATAATAGCCTATTAAAGAATATACCCATTTTTTAATAGGGTAAAGGGGTAACACTTTCTAACCGAGGTCATTTAGACTGCTTCCAATGTATTTCTCTTTCACATACTGCAAGGAACATTATTATTGATGCACATGTGTATGCATGCTCCAGTAGCCATTCAGAGGATGATTCCTTAGTAGAGAAATTGCTTGGCAAGAGTGCCTTTTAAATAATTTACAAGTGTTGGGGGAACGCGGTTGGGGGTACTGAGTGGGTGGTTTGTGTTCAACTTTGAGAGCTCATGCAAAGCTATGCCGCATTTATTTTCCCACTAGGTGGCAGGAGAGGTCTATAAATCTCTAGGCAAGAATCTTGCATTCCAAATGTACTCATAGGCTGATTTGGACTTTTTTTTTCCTTTTAATGATGGTACCATTGTTCATAGTGGATCTCTAACAGTTCTAATGCCATGTTTTCTTTTTTAAAAAAATTTATTTATTTATGCAACAAGAATTAGGGTACAGGACAGAGGTGTGGGGGTGAGAGGATTCACCAGAGACAGAGTGGGGAACAGAACAGGCAGATCTAATGAAATACACTGCTGAGGGGAGCAGCAGGTGAGATAGGAGAGGTCTGCTGTGCCATGTGGGTAGCTCCCTGGCTGGAGATTGAACTCCTTCTGCAGTGGCAGGGGATAGCTTCATAGGCTGCATCTTAACCCCTTGCGCCACCAGGGAGGCCCTCTAATGCCACCAGTGAAGCTGATATGGTATTTTCTTGAGGAGCTCAAGGCTCCTCCAGGTGTGCTGCTGTTCCTGGTAATATGTCTCAGGTAAAGGAATCTAAAACCATACAATGTCCAGTTAATATCACCTAAATGATAAAAGAATGAATTATGTCATCAACACCAGAATGTATCAATGCAAGTTTTGACAAACGAAACACTGAGAATATTCTTTTTTAGAATTATTTTTTAAAGCTAACCTTTACAAAATAGCGTTTTAAATTACATCATCTCAGAAGTCAAATGCCTAACATACTGCCCTCACTTTAGCCAGCAGTTTCCCTGTGAAAATTCACTCAAGTGTCTTCCAGGTAAACATTCTGTCGGCTACCTCTGGGCCTGGCTTCTTTGTTCTCTGACATGCAGAGCAGTAGCCAAGTGGTCAGCTTTCCTTCTCCACTTCACCTCTTCCTCGGTGACAAAACTGCATCAAGGCTTTTGCCATCATTCTAACCTGCACAGATTGTGGCCACTGTCGCCCCCGGAGACTGTACAGTCACATGGTTTTTTTCCAAGTTCAAGGATGTGAAAAGGCAGCATCCGCTTTCTCTTTCCTGGGGAGTAAAGCAGGCAGTTAGTTGCCTCCCTTCTCATTACTTCTGCACTTTAAGGCTGTGTGCGAGCTCTCTTACCTTCACTCTGCTCACAGTCATTCCTGGCTCCTCCAGATGCACCAGTTGGCTCAGCTGGTTTTCTCACCGAATAATTACCCTCCTAGGAAACCTCTGAACACATTCTTCTTCAGCAATACCACATTGCAATGTTAATAACTTTTCTAGCAGCCAAATAAACTGCATATAATCTTGATCTGACAGTTTTCCACCAAGATTTATTCTGATTTCACTTTAATCAGCCATCTGATGTCAATTGAGTCTATGGTTTTAGTTTTCTGAAAATGGGCCTTTGATTTGCAGTTGACTTGGATGTTCTTCTGTATTCAGTAGCTTTCCATGTGCTTCATGCATTAATAATAATACCACTGTTTGCCAGTATAAAAGAGAAAATGAAATGGACGGGCCACCTTCTCCTCACTGAATTGCTATTTGCTTTGGAAAAATGTTAAGATTCTTCAGTGTTTGTCCTGTCTCCCTTCTCAAACAAACTACTTGGAAAAAGGTAAGCAGTAGCTTTATCAATATCCTCTTGGGTACAAGTTCCTGGATCTTCCCCCATCATGCCTGCTAAATGTTGAACTCTTCAATCTGCTTTTTAATAAAATCCATATGTAGGTTTTATTTCTTAAGGCTGCACCCCTATTCTTTGTGTTACAAGTGTGGTGTGTCTTAGCCTTAATTTGTGTCTGCAACTCAATAGTCCTGGCTTTCCAGAGACCTGTCTCTGAACTATGCCCACCCTACCCCAGAGGAAGCCTGTACAGAACTGCAGCTCCTCAGGACACACAGGCCACCATGTTGGCTGTGGGAGGCCTGGGTAGGAGTACTGAGAATATTCTTAATCACCACTTGATAGCGAGCAAATATTTTTCTGAAAGTTTAGGTCACAAGAACATACACAAGCCATAAAGTTCCTAGATTTTCCTCAGTTATGTCTTCTTGCTAGAAAGCTGATGACTGCTTTGAACACCAGAATCCTCAGTCATAAGCTGGTATTACTATTGCAGTGCCCGAAGGTATCAGACTAAAGGGAGTTCTCAAGCTGGAAAGCAAATGTATTTTAAGTTCCTAATAAAAAACCATGTAAACTATATTGGAGGACATTAAAATGTCCAGAAGCAGAAATAAGGAGAAAGAAATTAAGATTTGTATTGTAGAGACTTACTTCAAAATTTATGTGGGGATTTTAGGGAAAAGAATTAATTGTATATAGAAACATATGGAAAGTGAAAGGTCACAGAGACATACTTGTTTTAGTAATGTGGTAGAACATCTTGGCTATGTTGAGCCTCAGTATATTTCTGCACTTGAGTATAGTCAAAAGACCAAGAAGTGATTCAAGGTATTTCTGAATTTAGAGAACATGTTCTTGGATTCCAATAATATACAATAGGAAGGATCTTAGAAGACCTAGAGTTGGTGATATGGGCTTAAAAACCTCCCATCATCTTGCTATCATAGCATCGCAAAGTGACATTTCTATAAGGTGGGTCTACCACCCTCTATTGGAAGATCAATGAGACATCAGAGCCTAATTTTTTTGTTAGAGTCCTGGGGATAATGAAGCAGTGTCCTTGGCAAGTAGGAAAGAAACATCTCTAAAAGTTCTTCAATACTTCAGACCCTCTGAGAGATTAATTTTCTTGTTAAATTTAAAAACACCCTGGTGTAGCAGGATACTTACTTCAAACTTATTATTTTTAACAGCAAATTTTTAAAGATGAAATGTTGACATGGAGTCTCAACACATAGAATATGACTACATATTGTCCAAAGGTAGGCCACCGCTGGAAAAGCTGCTCAATTTGCCCCCTAGGGCACCCAAGGGCAGTAGGGTTTCCTGGAACACTGGCCCAGATGGCTGGACAGGGATTCAGCCGGGTGGAGCCCCACCCAGCCTGTGGCCAAGCCGCTCCCAGGTCATGACTCGTCAGAATCATCTTTGACTCATTAAGCAAGCAATTATCAAGTGCTTGCTGTTTGCCAGGTGCTGGGATAAATCCCGGGGACACAAAGGCAAGTAAGGCTTTAGTCCCCATCCGAGACTGTCCAGAGCGTGAAGTGCAGCCCTCCCTCCCACTCTTGAGGGAACATTTCAACTGTCTAGGCTGTTCATTTTTTTTTAAAATGCCTGTTTCTGGGTCTCACCTCAAAGACATTAATTCAAGAGGTAAGAGGTGGAGTCTTGAAATCTGCCTTGTTAATAAGCATTAACCTAGCGGGAGAGACAGAAACACAAACAAGTACAGTCATTATAGAACAATGTCATGATGGAGGCAGGAAGAACAATTACAAGAGGAGAGGGAGGACTGAGGAGCACCCACGGAGGTGAGCAAATAGAGCTTCAGAATGGGTGCTCTGCAGACAAGGCTGATACGACACATGTAATTGTCTGGGTGTGGGGGTGGCTCCCTTCTGAGGGGTTAGCTAGGAGGTAGTGAGACTAGTTAGGACACTGTTAAATAATGCAGAAGAGAGTTGGTGAGGGACTGGGCTAGGTCAGTGGCCAGCAGTGTGGCAACAACCATACTCCTCATAGCAATGACATTTATTGCTACTGTCCAGTTGTCACTGTACTAAGGACTTTGCCTAGATTCTCACAAGTCCTATGAATAGGTGCTACAGTATTCCCATTTCCCAGATGACAACACTGACATTTAGAGAAAAGTTATGTGAAGAAGGGAATCGGGACTAGCCCAGGTTTGTCTTTATTTTTAAAATTTATTTTATTTATTTATGCATGCAAGAGCTGGGGTGCGGGCCAGAGGTGGGGGGGGTGCGGTGAGAGGATTCACTGGAGGCAGAGTGGGGAGCAGAACAGGCAAATCTACTGAAATACACTGCTGAGGGGAGGAGGGGGGAGACAGGAGGGGGCTGCTGCATCACGTGGGTCAGTTCCCTGGCTAGGGATTGAACTCATGCTGCAGTGGCTGCAGGTAGCTTCATAGTGCTGAGACTTAACCCTTTGCACCACCAGGGAGGCCAGGTTTGATTGTCTTCATACTTTGCCTCCAATGCAACTATTAAATCATGTTGCCATTTAAGTGATGTAGAAGACGGAATGGGTTAAAGGTAAATTCTATAGGACTTGATGATTGCCTGGGTGTAGAGGGTAAGGAGTCACTCTAGCTTGGCGCACCTGGAGGATGCCAGGAACCTGGACAGTGAATCGTAAAAGAGGAATTTGCTCAAGGAGGGATAAGGGGCCATGGGGCTATCTCATGAGTACATGGGTGTCAGGGTCTGAAGCTTGGAGTAGACATAAGATGCAGATGCAGGCATGAGAGTTGGTGGAAACCCTGAAACTCAGTGAGTTCACTGAAGGTATAGAGAAGAACAGAAAGGATACAGTAGAAGAACAGAGGGAGAGAGGAATCCTCAAGGAGACAGAGAAAGACTGTTACAGAGCAAGGAAGCACAACGGAAACCAGTGTTTGGAGGAGAGAGGGCTCCATCATGCGAGGGCAGCGACAGGTCACGCAGGAGAGGGACGCAGCCATACTCACTGGATTAGAAAGGGTGATGGAGGAGCTTTAGGGGCCCACTGAAGCATGTCGTGGAATAAATAAGCAGTAAAAAAGTGGAAGAACAAAAGCGGAATCTTTCTCTGGGAGGCTTGGATGGAAGCGGTAGATAATCGCCGTGTATTGTAGAGGACTAGAGCAGCAGGAAGACAGGTCTCAGATGCTTCCACACACAGCTTTGCATTTACCACCAGAAACTGCAAGGATGGTGTGTTCATCCTTCCCCTCCTTGCTTCGGAAATGAGGCCAGTGACCCTGGTTCTCAAGCCAAAGAAGAGTAGAGGTATTTTAGCCCAAGATAAAATTAGGTAAAGTTCTCCATTCCTTAGGAATCTTTCCCTGGCTGCCACACGTGCTGTGATGATAGTCAATCCAGAATCATCCTGCTGGGCGAGGCTCGGTCAAGAGCCTATCATCCGATTGGAGATGATAGAGAGATAGAGTTGGAGAAAAAAATGATAGCCTGCTCCTGGCTTAACCTACTAATAATAGCTTTCTTTTTGGACCGGCATCTTTCCTGTTCTACAGAAACCATAAAACTGAAACAACAAAGAAATTGTTGGACATCACA
Organism: Talpa occidentalis; assembly: GCF_014898055.3. Taxonomy (NCBI): domain Eukaryota; kingdom Metazoa; phylum Chordata; class Mammalia; order Eulipotyphla; family Talpidae; genus Talpa; species Talpa occidentalis. The sequence goes on from NW_023601322.1 coordinate 52,053,843, forward strand.
GCATCAGATCCGCGTGTCACCTGAGCACACCCACCTGCACTGTCTGTCGTGGCTGCTCAGCAGAGCACCTGACCCATATCGCCGTTCAGCATCTGGTGACCACCCTCCACCCTGGGGTGCATGGAGATCACCCCCCCACATCCTAAGCTAGCCTTCATCTCTGCTCAAGTTTCCTATGAAACAAAAACATTATTTCATTTAACAGTTAATTGGGACAGTTAGTCTTTGACTATTTAAGTGGCAGCTGATTTAGGATCTCTCCTTTGTTTTCTATAAACCCCAAGGAAGGTCAAAGCAACCCACCTGGTTTGTTTGGGATGAGCAGAGGTAAAGGTGGGGGAAACAGTTAAAATCCTAGCTTCCTCTGAGGAACCACAGACAGGCTCAGGGTAAAGGAGAAGATACTTTGTTTTCAAGTGAAGAAGTCTTGGTCATATTGTAACAAGGGTGGGAAAATGGGCAAAGTGAGTGGGTGGAAGATAGCAACACTACAGAAAAGAAGACTAGGGAATGGGCACTTAGGGGAGGGGGACACCTTGTAGAGTGGGGCTGTCCCCTGAGATGGATCAGGCACCTCCTCGCAAGCTGACACCATGCAAGGCACTCGCTACCATTTGTGGTCCCTTCAGCCCTTAAGCAACATGCTCAAGTTTCAATGAAATATTGATTTTCCATTGTTAGAGCCTGGGCATCCTCCCTCCATGACTATTCCTGTACCCAGCAGCGCAATGCACTGTGAACCCCCGTGGATTATAAGCAAGGGGGCCCACAGCAACAGAGATCACACCCCTGGGCTTACCTGTGTCCAGAGACCAAGAAGCAGTCATTGGCAGCAGTGAGAGCAGGAACTGAAGGGAAGGTCTGGAGACCGGAAAGGTTGGGGTTCAGTGGGGAGGTTGGGTGGGATGGTAACAAAGGACAAATAAAATTATCCATAGAGTTGTGGATGAAACAGGACAGCTGTTGTTCACAGCACATTAACCTGTAAGGTTGTGATTTCTCTTCAGCAGCAGCAGATTCCTTTAGGATCTGAGCAGGGATGGATGGTTGAAGGTCCATCCCTGCTCTGTGAGCTGTGGTCTAGGAGGGGCTAGTGGAGTAGGAGGAAATGGAAGGCTGGGGATGGCTCAGAGGTTGAAGAGTGGGAGTCACTTGGGGCAATGGTCAACTCAGGAAAGATGGGCTGTGCTCAGAAGATGGTATATCTGTTGGGGAATTAGGGCTAAAATGGGGTTTCTAATGGCATGAAATAATAAGGACATTTCTCCTGGCATAGCTGCAAGTCCCTGCTAAGGAGGATTTCATGCTGGCTAAGAAGAGCTTCAGCAAGGATCATTTATTTGCATTTCTATTCTGAGCATTGCTTTCCTCTTCCTGCTGACAGCAAAGTGGCTGCACCAGTTCCAGGAACTAAATCAAACAATCAAAGAGATGGTTTTTGATGACTTGCTTTTTTGGAATAAAGACACTTCTCCTAGTGAGCAAATACCCTCATGTTCCAGGGCCAGTGATGGGGCCAGGCTAGACCCTGACCCTGTCCTCAGACCCTGAGACCTCAGCCCAACCTGGGAGTAGATGGAGGTCTGCCTTTTCTGGGCAGTTACTGATATGACAGAGGTGGCACCTAAGCAGGACACTTGTCATTATGTTAGAGAGTTAGAGAGTCCCCTGTAGTGAAATATTGGAGCTTGAGATATTTGAAGTGAATTCAAAACATAAACAAGATCCAAGCAGTAGACTTGGCAGGCAATTGAAGTGGAACTGGATGGAGGTAACTAAAGTTATGAAGATCCAGGAATCATATGCTGAGTTTCTGGATATTATGCACATGGATGACAAAATTATGGCAAGAGGTGGAGCAAGTTGGGGGCCTGGGGTTGGAGAGGGGATCCTGTAAGCCAAGCTGTCAGGTCCTCAGTAAATGATGGGGTGATGTGTGACAGGACAAGTCGGAAGAGAGGGTGAGTAGACTACCTCCCCTAAACCCAATCCATTATGAGATCCTTGATACTTTGCTAGTTGTGTCCCCACTGTACTGGTCTGAGTGCTAAGTCCCGGATGCAGAGGTCACATGGTGGGTAGTCCACTGGAAAAATAAAACACCTATCAAGGGTTGTAGGTTTATTGACACTCTCTAGAACTCCTTAGGTTTGTCTGATCTGCCTCTCCACACAGTCACAATTACCTTCTCAAAAAGCAGTTGGACTTCCCTCCTATTCGTGCAATGGGACAAATGTGTTAAATTCCTACCATTCCAGGGGCCTCTCTGGTGGTGCAAGGGGTGAAGCATCCACGATAAAGCAATCCACAGCTATTGCAGTGCGAGTTCAATCCCCAGCCAGGGAGCTGACCCACATGGCACAGCAGACCTCTCCTGTCTGGCTTGCTGCTCCCCTCAGCAGTGTATTTCAGTATTTCTGCCTGTTCTGCTTCCCTCTCTGTCTATGGTGAATCCTCTCACCACCTGCACCTCTAGCTTTCACCCCAGCTCTTGTATGCATAAATAAATAAAAACCTTAAAGAAAAATAAACTCTTACCATTCCAGTCATTGGAATAAAAGCTGAAAAGCATGTGCCTCTCCTCTATGCCCCGTCCACCCGGAGACCTAAGCAGACACACTTTCAGGATGCAGACTGACAGGTGCTACAGTGTAGGCAGGTGCCACGTGTCCAGCATGACCCCTCGACCCAGCTTGGACAGACTTCCTATCTGCAGCATCTTTATCCGCGTTTCACTTCTGCCTCCTGTGCCACCTAAGTCCATGTCCTGGCTCTCACATGGATATTGAACTGTTTCACCTCAGAATTCTTAACATTAAAATCTGTCAAAACACATTGTCTCCAAGGTAAAATCTAGACTAATACTGAAATGTCAGGTCCTACACTAAAAGGTCCCATCTACCTTTCTAGCCTCAACTCTGGACTCATCCCCTTGAGACCACAGAGTCCAGCCTCACAGATAACTTACGGCCTCCTAAGGCCATTACATGTTTCATGGTCTGAACTTCTGCACATTCTGTTCTCTGTGCCTGGAAGATGTTTCCCAGACAAGCATGGAGGAGCACGTGATGACAAGGGGAGGCATATATAGGAGACCATGGTTCAGTCGACATGCAGCTCAAGTGGATCTAGGATCGTGGTCTCCATTAGTATCAGAGTCCCCATCACAAATACCTGCCCCGCAATCCTTGCCCCAGCTGCTTTGAGGTGGGGTGGAGTGGCCTGGGAGTCTCCATTTCCAACAAGCTCCCAGGTGATGCACCTTCTGCTTCTGGAACACACATGGTGTAACAGTGAGGAACTGCAAAAGGGGAGACTGCAGGAGGGTGGACTTGTATGGGAAATGGAGACATCCGTGTAGCACCTGAAACAGGGGTGTGCCTTTCATTTATTATTTCATCCAGTGATTATTGATACGTTGTGTGCCTGCTATGTTCTTGACTCTGGAAATACCAAGAATAATAACATTCTGGATATCAAGAATAATAACATTATGGTTCCCAATCTCAAAAGATTAGATTTCAGACCCATGGGAGAAGCAGAGAAGCAAGCCAGCGATCAGAATATGCTGTGGTGAACTGGGGAGCAGGGGTCTCTCCATAGCCCGTGACCTACACGGAAGTCTGGGCCCCAAAGCCAGGCCTGGCAGCTAACTGAGAACCCACAGGTGTGCACATAGCATCACAGGCAAACTGGTGCAGATAATGGTGAGACTATGATGAAAAGTCTGGGGAGCGGAGGTGGCCCCCATTTCACTCCAGGCCCTAGCCCCAGCACTCAGCAGCATCTCTGCACTAAGGCACTGCTGGTTAGGCTCTTGGTATCCCCACATGCAAAACAGATACACTCAGCAGCTGATCCTCTCAGACCTGGAGAGAGTTACCCAACTGTCTCACTGATCAAGTCTTCTCATTCTCACCCTCCAGCTCAATTTCTTCAACTTCATGTTCAATAGGTACTTTTGGAATAAAACCAAAATAACAGTACCTAGCTTAATGCTAGTGCAGATAATATCTAGAAGTGTTCCACAACTAGCAGGGTTATAATTTCTACTTGCTGGTGGGAAAGGGAAATCTTGCAAATCTGGTTCTTAGCTCAGTTCTAGTTCTATTTCTCAGTGTTACAGGAGACAGTTTTTAAACCTATCTGAACTCTATTTGTTTATTTATACAACAGGGTTAATAGCACTGACTTTGGAAAACTACTGTGAGGTTATGGTCATTGTTGGTAAATGTCATGGAGGAGAGGGTGGAGCCAGGGTCCTAATTCAGGTCTCCTGGAGGGTGCCTAGTGCTTATTCCATATTGTCGGTTTGTTGCACAAATAGGGTCCAGATGCCCACTCTGTGCAAGGAATTGTGCTAGGTGTTGAGATTCTGTAGTGAACTAGACTCTCATTCCAGGGGAATGAAAGCAAAGCAAGCATCTCATTTCTTTGCACTTGAATTTCATTTGCAACAGTGCAGAAAAACATACAAATCTAAAAAGAAAAAAATCATTTCTCCCTGGTGCAAAAGGCAGAGAGATTCCCCTTTTCTTTTCCTCAGATCATTTACTCTAGAAATCTTGTCTTTGTAATTTTTGTCTTTTTTAATACATAGAAGATGTGTGTCAATGGGGTGTTTTTTAAAAGTTAAATAGGCCTTTGCCAGTTTTGCAACCTTGGAATGTGTTTTCTCAAGGACCTCTGAGCCATTTCTCTGAAATGCTGTCATCCAGGAGACAGCTGTTGTGTCCTCGGGTTTCTGCAGGAGCACAGGAACCTGGCTTCCAGGGAGCGCCAGACTTGCAAACCTACCTCCTGTGGCAAAGACATGAAACATTTGTTTTCTCTTTGAGTATAAGCAAACACAAATGGCAACTGCATTTACCAGGTGAATCCAGGATGAACCGTGTGGCAAATGTGTCCTGGTCTTGGAAAAACAGCTGTGACTGTAAGAAAGGTGAGGTTGCTTGTATTTTTCAGTGGACTGCCCGTGACGCGATCACATTCCGAGTCAGTGCTGATCCAAACTGCCTTTGTTTTCAGTCTCTTCCACCCCACAGCAGCTTCTGTGTTTCTCTATAATTCCCAACCCGCAGGGCTGGGCTGGGCTTTGGGAGAATGTGGGCGACACCAAGGAGAAGCGAGGGGACGCCACCCGCCATTTGCGGCGGCTGCTGTGTGCGCAGCTCCCGCCGCAACGCGGACCCCACGGCCGCAGGTGCAGCCGGTGCCGCAGCCCTATTTTCGGCGACCGCCTGCGGCGCAGTCACTTGACCGTCGGGTGGGCGGACCTGCGAGAGCCGCGAGCGGGCCGCCCCGCCCCTCCCGCCGCGTCAGCCGCCGCCCCGCCCCGCCCCGCCCACGCCCCGCCCACGCCCCGCCCACGCCCCGTCCACTCCCCACCCCCAGCCGCAGTCCCGCCCCGCCCCCGCCCCCGCCCCCGCCCCGCAGCCGCAGTCCCGTCCCCCCCGCCCCCAGCCGCAGTCCCGCCCCGCACCCCCACCCCCCCCCCCTCCGCCCCGCGGCGGAGGCGCGGCCGCCCGGAGCGCGCAACCCGCAGCCGGCACCGGCGCCGGCAGGTCGGAGGCGGGCGGCGATGAGGATCTGGAGCTCGGAGCACGTGTTCGGGTGAGGCCGGGCTGAGGCCGGGTGGGCCCCTCAGCGCCCCCTTCTGCCGGGGAGCGGCTGGGGGTGGCCGGGGAAGGCGGGACCCCGACGTGGACCCCGCGGAGCCCCCCGGCGCGGCCGGCCGCTCGCGGACCGCGGCCTCGGCGCCTGCAGGCGCGGGCTCTGCGCGCTCGGGGCTCGGCGGGGGCGCGGGCGCGGGGGGCGCCGTCGCCCACTCGGGGGCGGGGTGTCTTCTCCGCCGGGGGCACCGCGGGGGGGCGCAGGGCGGCGGGGCCGGGAGCCCCTCGCAGGACCGGGTGCCCGGCGCGGTCGCGCCCCCCGGTGCCGCGGAACGGCCGGGTCTCGCCGGCGCCTCTTTGGGGTGGGGGCGCGCGGCAGAGCCCGGAGACGCGGCCGGGTGTCCGCGGGGGCGGCGCGGGCGGCCCGTGAGAAGCGTGTTCCGCGGCGCGGGGGCCTCGGCGCCGGGGGCGGGCGCGGGCGGCCGGGTGCTGGGCTCGCGCGGACCCCGGCCCGGGGCTCCATCCCCGCGCGCACACGGCCACCCGCCCCCGGGCCCCAGGCCCACGCGGTGCCGTCCCCTTGGCCACCGACCGGTGATGTTCTGCAGTGTTTTTTCAAAGGAGCAGAGATTTTTAAAGATCTCTTGATCACACAATCGTGGGAGCGGAGGGGGGCAGGGGAGGTGACGGGCCGAGACGGAACTGCTATTCCTTGAGCCTTTAATGTAAAAGTATAATAAAAATTTACCAAGTGTTTTAAAACCTCTGAAGTTGTTTTTTATGAAATCTTTACGGGATGGGATCGAATTTTTCGGTTGATTTTTGTGCCTGCTGCCTTTCTCAAGGGGGGTTCCCTGAGACACCCAGTGAAAGCCCCTAAGAGAATAACCACAGGGGTTTCTCAGTTCTCACAAGGATGGGAGTAACTAGTACCTAGATGCAGAAGGTAGAAGTGGGGTTCAGTTTTGTCATGGAACCCCCATGACAAGGCCCGCCAGAGAGGGTCGTGCAAAGTTGACTAATAAGCAGAAGCGAGCTGCAGAATTTGCTGTGAATACTTGCCGTTGATACTTTTGAACAATTTCGTAGCTGCCAACTGGCATTTTCTTAAGTTTTTAGTGAACTATAATTTACATATCACCTAATTATATATAATATGTCATACTTTTTAAAAAATGTAAAATTCAACAGTTTTTAATTTACAAACTTGTGCAACCATTGTCATGTATCATTTCTAGAACATTTCCATCATCCTTCCAAAAGCCCTCATGCCCATTTGCAGTCACTCACCACTCCCAGCCCCAGGCAACCACTTTCTGTTGTCTTTTAGACATTTCATAAATTCATACAATATGTGACCTTTTGTGTCTGTCTTTTACTTAGCATAATTTTTTTGAGGTTCATATGTGTGATGGCTGTATCAGTACTTCATTCCTTATTCTCTTGAGTCCTGGCTCCCTGCTAGCACCTGAGACATAGCCAGAGCTCAGCCAGGCGGCTGAGAATTTCACCAAGGCCAGATGCTCTCCAACAAGGAGGGCAGCTATCACCCAAAGGAATTCCAGTCCACCCCACGCTGCTGAAGACTATCCACTGAGGCTCTGCCATTGATTTTTGGAGTTAAAAACAAAGGGCCATGATGAAAACTGACAAACGTGGAATGCAGCTGGTGCAGGATGGTGTCTGGTGGGTCCCTGGTGGCTGGAAAGGTTACAAGTGATATAATCCTTTGTGGCAGTATAGGACCCATGGGACAATACAAAACTGAAAGTTTCCCCTAGTGTAGACCACTGAAATCCTTGATTTTTTTCCCTCAAGAATTATTGGCTTTTCTTTTTATATGTTTATTGTACTGTCAGGTAAATTTTTATTAGAAATTAATAAATTCGCTCTTGAAATAACGAGGTACTAAATTTTTGGATCATACTTTGTTCTTCCCATGTTTCCATCCCAAGGAAACCCAATGGGGCTGGAAATGAAATACTTCTATAGAAACGAGAGCCCACAGGGAAAGCTATCCGAGTTATTTAGACAAGGTTTTAAGTAGTTTTCATGGTAATGAAAAATATAGGACTGAAATACAAAAATTAAGATTAGGCATTTAAGTTAGCAGGTGTGTAAGTGTAGGTTTACAAATGCATCCTCACAGCATTGACTGATGTTACAGATAGGCCCATAATAAGATCTTCAGTAACAGCCAACATAAGTAGATTTCAAGTCATGCTTTCCCTGGATTCCAGCAGTTACCAGGAAATGTCTCTAGTAGGTGGTGACCATCTGAAGGGATTAAGGGCTTTGAAGGAGAGGATGACCTGAAGTTGACTTGCTTTCTAGCCAGGAGCAGTGAGAAGAGACCCTTCACCCCACCCACACCTTTTTTTTGAGTAAATTGAACATTACAAAGAAGAGTTGAAAACCCACTATCCTGCTCCCCAGTGCTGTCCCTCACTTTTTCTCTCCTCACAGGAAGACACGATTATGAATTTGTTGGTATCCTGAACATCTATGTTCTAGAGGTCCATTTGACTGCATTAATGCATGCTTGTGTTAATCCATAAACAATATGTAATATTGCTTGTTTTAAAATAGAAATCAGTGGCATCATCATCTACAAATCTTTTGAGTTTACTTTTTTTCTTAACAGTATGTTTTTGAAATTACTTGTATGTATATACATAGGTATACACATATACATATATATACATACATAGCCTGGTTGTATAATTGTGCATTGTATATGTCATAATTTATCCCCTCTCTTATTGAAGGGACATTAAGTTTCCCTTCTTGTTGCAAACCGCATCCTGTTGTACCTAGAGTCTTTTACCCGTGGGTGAGTTTGTGACAGCTTGTCCTGCTCATCTGGAACATGTGGGTTCACAGTTCACAGTATGGGGCAGTGATCAGGCTCCTAGTAACAGACACAGATTTTCTAAAATTCCAGTTTTCACTTGAAAACTCACATTTTATCTTTGGCAGCAAACATTATTGGTTATTTTCCTTGAATGGGAATTTTTGAGAAAATACCCATGTCTCTGTCACAGTTTGTCTTGCTGGTTGTTGGGGGGGCACGAGAAGCAGCAGCTGACTGGCTCATAACCCCATCAGCTGCCAGTGTTCCTGACCACCATGCATGAATTCCCAGACAGCAAAAGCTTGGACTTCCATTTCCTACCCCAGAGTATTAAAAGAACAGAATTCAGGGTTCTAGATGTAATTAAGCTAATAAATTTACTGTGTCATCATTATATTCCTGGGAGACATGGGCATGGTTTTCCCAAGTGCCCAGGAGTGAGCTCTGGTGTGGCTTGGGCTCCGGCTGTAATTCTGGCCTCAACTCTGGAATCTTGGGGTGAATGTCAATAAAGGGAAAAGACATGATGACTTAGAAGCACAGCTCAGGCCACTCAGTCCTGATTGGGTCTGTGAGACCCCCCAGCCCACTGTGGGGGAAACTTACTCAGAAGGTCTGGGCCTTGAGTTGCTGTGGGACTGGTGCCAGACACTAGTTTGTGTCTGCCTTCATCTTTTTGTAAAACTTGTTCTTTCAGAAATTTCCAAAATATGCAAGAGCGGAAAGGCTAGAATAGTGATCACCCAGTGTACCACCTCCCAGGATGATGGTCACCTTCTCTCAGGCAGTCTGGTTTCAGGTGTGCCCACCCACTGCTCCTTCCCCTGGATTATTTTATTTTATTTATATATATTTACATCGTTGTTTATTTTTGTACAAGTTTGGTTTCTCCTGTCAGGTGTTGTCTCCATAAAATTGCTACCACCAAGATACCTGTGAACCGTCACCATAGTCTCTTGTGCTTTTCCCTCCCCTGTTTTGATCCCTCTCCTGCTTCTTCCCCTGCTGAATGTCTCTGATTTATAATTTGCTTGTTAGTTTTGTCTTTTTTTTCCCCCAAACCCTTGTTTGTTTCTCCTATATTCTTTCTAATAAGTGAAGCCATCCAATATTTTTCTTTTTCCTTCTGACTTATTTCACTGAGCATAATCCCTTCCAGCTTCATCCATGTTGCTGCAAATGGCATGAGTTTATCTTTTTTGATTGCTGAATAGTATTCCATTGTGTACATATAACACATCTTCTCGATCCAGGCATTAGTTTTGGGGCATTTAGGTTTTTTCCATATCTTTGATATTTTAAATAGTGCTGCAGTAAACATAGGAGTGCAGATTTCCTTTCAAATTAGTGGTTTTGTGACCTTTGGATATATCCCTACGAGTGGAATTACTGGGTCATATGATAGCTCCATTTTTAGTAGTTAGAGGGTCCTCTACACAGCTTTCCATAGTGGTTGTGTTAGGGGGAAAGGATGTGCTGAGCAAACTCCATATAGGCTTTGTGGACTCCACCCCCACTCCATCAAGACACTGGGGACTACAAATCCCATGATCCCCAAGGGGAAAGTTTTGAGGACCTGAGAGCAGAGTTAAGCAACTATGTTAGCTGGTTTGAGTATTTAACCGGCCATGTGGCCAGGGGTCGCCCTCTTGGCCACGCGGCACACTCTGTTTTTCACCAGCCTGGCGGGTCATTGGGATTCCAGGTCAGAGGAATGGATAGGACGCATTTACGAACTTATCTCCCTCTTTTTCTCCCTGAGTTATTCATTTCCCATGTCCCCTTCCCTTGTAAATAAACATTTTATCAACCTTTTGTGTTTTTGCAGTTTAGTTTAGCATTAATAAGTCCCCTTTAAGCACGTGGGTGAGGACCCACGGTCAGGCAACCCGTTTTATATTGGGGTTGCTCTGTTAACAGCTGGACCATTTTGCACTCCCACCAGCAGCATAAGAGTTCCTTTTTCAATTCAGGAAGACCTTGCCAGAGCAACAAGGCTAGAGAAGGACATACAAGGAATCCTAGGAAAATAAGAAGTAAAACTATCACTATTTGCAGACGATATAATATACATAGAGAACCCCTGGAATATTTTTAGACAACACCCAGACATCCTATACTTTCATCCCACTACATCTCCAGACATCCTGCTGTGTGGAGAGAGAGCGATGCCAGCTTTTCGCCTCTTTACTACACAGTGAGGGTCCGGGCATGAGTACTTTCGCCAGGCCCAGACCACATGCAGTCAACCTGATGTGGGGCCCCAAGGCCACCATTTTGGGGATCAGTGCATGGCCACTGGGAGCTGTGACTACAACCTGAGGCAATTACTCCTGAGAATAAACTGCAGCAAATTCCTTGTCTGCCTCATAGGCAGGTAGGTGAGGACCCTGACACCCTGCACCTTCTCAGCATCTCTAGGGTAAACACTCTCGGGCTTTGTGCTAATTGTCAGCTGCTGTCCTGTCTTTCTGCTCTCCCATATCCTTGCCAGCACTTGACATTGCCGGATTTTCTGGGTTTTGTCACTTGAATGAGTGTAAGACTATTGTCTTTAACCAAGAAGTATGTGATGTTGACTTACTGTACTTAAAAATTGTTACTTATAAATGTATTATTATGTTTACTCTTTTCTTTATCCTTGTATTTAAGAAAATATTATGTTCTGTTCAATGTGTATGGTCATTCTATAATTAGTAGGATTCTTTATTATGTGAATATTTTAAGCAGATTGCATTTCTATATTGAAAAACATTGTATGAATGGGTTTAGTACAAATATTTCTCAACTGTTAGATGATTTTAGGTAGTTTTCGAAGGGATAGTCTTTGGAAGGGAGAATCTGTGGCAACAGCTCACAGATTATTTCACTGAGAAGCACCCACTGTCCCGATTCCTAGGGCTCTTTTGGTTCTCTCTTTCTCTAGAGTCTCTCCCTTTCCCTGTATTTTGGACCTACCGTGTTCCTGACAGTTCATCCGCGGGAAAGAAAGGAATCTCTCTGTATCCTGTGGCGTGGTCCATATCAACCAAATCTCTGCTTTTTTTTTATCATTCTATATTAATATGGACACGTTACCTTAGTGGTCATTCTATGGTTTGAAAAAACATTTCTCTGTTTAAGAGGGGTTTCTAGGCCAGGCCCTGATAATTTGGAGGCCATGGAATATAATGGCAAGGGCACAGGGTAGGGGCCAGGAGACCCTGATCCCGTCTGGATCCTGCTGCTAACTTTTTGACCTAGGACGAGCATTTTATGAGAATAAAGTAAATTAATGGTAATAATAAATTATGTTTAAAAAGGACATCAAATATAGAATAAAGATCTTCAAAATAGTCATAATCTTTGCTATTTGATTTAGTAATTCTGTTTCAAGAAGTTTATCCTAAAGGAGAATTACACTGTCCACACAGATGTTCATTCCTGACTTTATATTATAGTGCAAAATTGGAAGCAATCTAAGTAACCTCCCGTGGGGTTATTTATCCACAGGATGATCTGTTATGTAGCTATTTATAATCATATTTCTGAAAAAAGCCTCTGGTTAGGAAAAGTGTCTGGGTTGTGCTGCACATGCTATTCCAGTATGTCTGGGTACATCTGGAAGAAAGATGGTGCTAGCAAGACCTCTGCAGGGGGCTCAGGCGCTTCCTGCAAGTGCACACCCTGTAGGAAGGGTTAGGACATAGGTGGCTCAGGGAAGGCTCACCCTGAGCCCGGATGGCCCTCCTGGCCTGGCTTCCCCCAGCCTTGGTGAACAGCCATAGTGTTTCCCCCTAAATAAACACAGATCTGCAATGAGGCAGCTGTATCCCTAGCTTGGGACCCCTCTGATGACAGGAAATGAAACAGTGACAAAGGTACCATTCCTCCCCCAAAGGCTGGGGCCAGAGAAGGAGCAGCAGGCACTCTACTTGGGCAGGGGAGAGCCTCAGGGGCTTCCACATGGTTATCTTTAAACAGTGAAATTGTAGATGCATTTAATTTTCTTCGCAATTTTCTTTATTTCTTAGAAGTTTGATCAAGTCTTTTTATAATCAGAGAAATAGGTGGCTTTTTCAAGTCACACACCACTTAGAAGTTGGAAGAGTTGTTGCACCAGTAGCCAGAGTAACCTGTGCTAGAGAAGTACAAGGCAGGCATGTTATTTTCTTATGACTGTCCAGTTGTCAACAAGGATAGAGAGCCCAAGTAGAAGGCCCAGCCAAGACCTCATTGACTGCAACATTGCAGGCAAAAGGTAAAAGCAGGCAATGATTCCTTCCACCCCCTTCCATCCCCAAGGAGCCAGATGGGAGAGTCTGGGGAAGGCAGTGGAGATGAGGAGACCTGTATCAGTGTGGACTAGGGAGGGCCGGGAAGGAGGAGGAAGTGCTAAGAGAGGAAAAGTGCTAAGAGAGGAAAAGAGCCAGAGAGGAGGAGGAGGGAGTCTGGGGTGAGGGAGAGGAGGAGGAGGGAGCCTGGGGTGGAGGGCAGGCTGGGCATGTAGAACCCAGCACAGTGGGCCAGCCCCGAGCCCTTGTGAGTCTCCAAGTCCCCTTGAGGCCTGCCACAAAGAGCTTTCTGATCACCTCTGGTTGGCCCCGAAGGATCCAGGATTTGGGTGTGGTGCCTACCTCCACAGATATATTTGTTTCAATGCACCCTTAACTGAAAGCTGAAAGGATTATGGGTGCCTTGGTGGTGTGTGATAACACATGGTGTATGGTAACACATATCTGAAGAGGTGTGCACCTCTGTCTCATCCCTCAATTCAGTCAGTCAATCAATTAATTAAAATAAAGTGATTAAAAAAATAACAGCATTAGTATTAACTTTCACTTCACTCTAGTTGTCTCTGGCTTTTTCGGCCACTTGGGTGAACTTTACCAATCATGGGGATTGCCTGCTTATGCTGGATGATTTATTTTTCTTGCAGCCACCCATGGGACACAGTCATCAAGGCTGCCATGAGGAAGTACCCAAATCCGATGAATCCCTGTGTGGTGGGAGTTGATGTGCTGGAGAGGACTGTGGACGGTCGGGGCCGGCTTCACAGCCACCGGCTCCTCAGCACTGAATGGGGGCTGCCCGGCCTCGTGAGAGCGGTGAGCCCCAATCTGCTCATCTTGCAGCTCCCGCATGGCCCTGCTGATAACTCCACTGCCCAGCCTACACCCACATCACCCAATCTTTGTATAGCCAACTCACCCCTTATATACCTGCATCATTGCGGGCCACACCTAAATGCTCCCTGCCCCACCCCACCCTGCATCTGCGTCACCCTGGCTGGCACCCATCTGCAGGGAAAAGGCAAAGTGACACCTTCCTTAGATGCCCTCTCAGGTTTTCTGGAGAAACAAAGAGATGGTTTGTTTCTATGTAAACTTCACTTAATTATCCATTTCATGGCTTTAATTGTATTCTGACTCACCTCCTGATGTGATCACACCCCCCCACATCACACCCAATCCTCTTCTAGTCACCCCACTGTCTTGTATCCTTTATCAGGCTACTATAAAAAGATACCCCAGACCAGGGGGCTTAAACACAGACAGTTTCGACTTCGCAGTTCAGGAGGCTGGAAGCTGAGACCCAAGTGGGCAGCATGATTTCCTCTAAGGACCGTGAGGGAAGGGTCTGTTTCAGCCTCTCCCTTTGAGCTGCACAGCTGCCCTACTGCTGCCTCCTCAGCGGCGCCCTGCTCCCGTGCTCCAAATCTCCCTCTGAGTTCTGATCTCATATTAGGAGGACAACAGTCAGGTTGGTTAGGGCCCCCCTATGACCGCTCCCAATACCATCACATTCCAAAGTGCTGCTGGCAGTTAGGGATTCAACAGGAATTTGGGGGATACATTCAGTCCATGACAAGACCCTTTCACAGACCCACCTTTTCACATTCAGTCCACGACAAGACTCTTTTCACTGCAAGTGTGATTCAGCGCGGCTTATTCCTTCCTGAACACCCATCCCTGATTTCAGTGAGGAGTCAAGTCCTGGCACATGCCCCATTTGCCCATTGGGCTGCCCTCACCTGTTCCTCCCCCCTGTACGTGGGCTTCTGACATAGGACCTTCGGGGTCTCTGCAGCTGACCCTCATCCCGGACTCAGCATAGTGATACCGGAATTGTCAGGCCTAGTCTCCCAGCCAGGAACGGATCCCAGGCTGCAGGGCAGCGCTGAGCCCCAGCTGCTAGACCCCCACGGGTTGGTGTCTCACGAAGCCGCAGCAGGAACTTCGCAGACGCTCAGGCAAGCAAGCGAGAAGAGGCAGGTTTGCTTAGAGAAAGAAAAAGTTTATTGAGGAGAAAAAGAGCAGAAATAAAGTGGGACTCCCAGGCCAGGAAACCAGGCCAGGGAGGGGCAAGGAAGCCAAAGTGGAGTCGTGTCTCAGGGAATATATACCTTCTTTCCCTCATTATTTTAGCTAAAGCTGCCCCAGTCTCTTTGTGATTGGTTAGTTCTCGGCTGTCTCACTTAATTTGCTACTGAGTGGGGGATCTTCACGTTCCTTATCTAACAGCTTTCTCTTTCCCCATTTGTTGCATCTTTAAATTTATGGCCCAGTCTTCTGGATGGGCATCCCTGCATTGAAGTTAAACAGCTGCCCTTCTAATGTGTCTGTAAATTAAACCACTCTCCGTTTCTCCAATCTCCGCCTCCCTTTACCACCTGAAGGAAACCAGGACTAGCATTAACAATGTTGTCCTTGGTCCTGGGATGTGTGTTTTTCCTAGTGGAATGGGTTACTTTCCTTTGGTTGTCCTTATCTCTGAAGCCTCCCTAAATTCTTCAATGGTCCCCTCCTGCACTGTCCCTAAAACTGCATAATTCCTAGCTAGCCCTGTGTCTCAATAGCACCCCACCACCCTCTTGACTTGGCTCAGATGCCACTGACACCCCTGCCCCTCTCCTCTAGTTATTTTTTGTCAAAGCATCTATTGCTATCACACCTCCAGTTCTCTCAAGTTCATGGATTTCTTCATTCTGCTGGAACGGGAGAACCCTGGAGAGCTTTGTGGGGCTGGGCACTGCTGTGTACTCCAAATTGTATCATTGGTCATAGATATGTGAATTAACTAGCAAAGGAAGTGGTTTTGTATTTGATGATGAGAAATACAATTTTTAACATGTCACGATGCTAGTTTTGCTTTGTTTTTTAGGTTTTGGGAACCAGTAGGACTTTGACATACATCAAAGAACATTCTGTTGTGGATCCAGTGGAAAAGAAAATGGAACTTTGTTCCACCAATGTAAGCAATGGCCTGAGATGAGAAAGGTGCTTGGTATTTCATGGTGAGGGTGCATAATGCCTTCATTCAATTTTATTTCCAGCTCACTCTTGGTCTAAGCAATCTTTAGGCTGCACTTATCCTTTTTATTCCAGTAAAATAATAAATGTATTGAAAACTGTGCATAATGATTGTTGCAAAGTGGACACACTTTTGTAGCCATTAAGCAGACAGGAGAGAAAATGTGACAGCCCCTCTGGAGCCCACCATCTCCTTTCCAGGGTAATTGCTGTCCTGACGTCCAAGAGGAGAGATGAATTTTAGTGGGAATTTTACAAGTGACTCTCCCTCATTCCTCTGTTAATGCCTCTCTCAAAAAAAGTTCATATTATTATTCTGCACATCCACAGACCATGTGGGGAAATGCACGAGCTAGTAATATAGTTTATTTCTATAAGACTCCACTTTTTCTAGTGTCAGTGATGGGACTGACTCAAACCTAGTGTCAGTGATGGGAGAAGCCAGGACTGAGAGAGCAGCTCAGCTCATTGTGTGTCTGTGCTTCTGCCTGCCTGGGTCCCAGGTTCAGTTGATAACTCTCGTTGTGGTGTAGATGGCTACCAGGTACCTGCTGTGTGCCAGGCGTCATGCCAGGGCAGGGAAGGCAAAGACCAGGGGACGTCTTAGGATCACATGGATGGACATGGAAGAAAACTGTTTGACAGAGGTGTGTGAGCAGCCAGCACAGGAGCTCTGCATTCCCCAGGGGGATGTGTATCATCTGGGTGCTTTCCAGACACCAGCAGAGGCCAGTGCTCCCAGTCACAGGCACCTAGACTTAGAGAGCATGGATTGGTCAGAGGGCCCCCAATAGGTGGGGAGCAGAGACTACAAGGAAGGAGGAAGGGCTAACAAAGACCAGGTCACAGAGGTGTGTGTGTCACACCAAGGAGGTTAAATCCTTTCTTGTGGTGAGGGAGCCTTTGAGAGTTTGTTGCACTAAGTGAGGTCATCAGATTTTGTGTTAGAAGCATCAGCCTGGTGGCTTTGTGCAGGAATAGCTGGAGGCCGCTGGAGCTTTGGTGGGGAGACTGGCCAGGTAGGCCATCCAGATGAGTGTGGCTGGGACAGGATAGAGAACACAGAAGAGGGACTGGGAGTGTAGGGCTTGAGGTACTGATTTGGGGAGTGGGGGAGGGAAGGGATCCAGGTGTGGCTTATCTCACTGGTGTGAACCTCACTTGGCCTGGGCACCAGGCTGAATGTGGGACTATTTATGAGGGGCTGCAGATGGGGCCCAGGTCTGAGAAGAGTGAGTTAAGTTTGATTTGGGGCGCTTACGTGCAAAGGCTGGTAGTGTAGTGTGTGGTAGAGATCAGGGGTCCTCGCCGCTTCTTTTAGCATCTTATCAGGAAGCCAGTGTTTTGAACAAACAAACAAACAAAGAGCTGCTCTGGGCACCTGCACCCCTATGTTTATAGCAGCACTGTTTACAATAGCTAAGCTTTGGAAACAGCCCAAATACCCAAAAATAGATGACTGGATCAAGAAGATGTGGTACATATACACCATGGAATATTACTCAGCATTCAAAAAAGATAAACACATGCAATTTGCAGCAACATGGATGGCGCTGGAAGGGATCATGCTCAGCGAAATAAGCCAGAAAGAAAAAGAAAAATACCGGATGGTCTCACTCATAGCAGGAATCTAGAAAACTTAAATAAGGGACCAGGAAAATGAATAACTATAAGAAAGTGAAAATCAAAATCAACAAACAACTATGAACCAGAGACACTCTATGGGAGGTGGGGGGCGGGAGGGGAGGGATTGGGGTCAAAATAAGGGGGTTGCAATTGTATGGGGAATATAAAAATAAAATTTATTTTAAAAAATGGATAAAAAATAAAAAAAAGATCACTGAGTACATAGCACTATAACAGATGTAATTATTATGAAGAGGTTTGAAATATCGAGAGAATTATCAAAATGTGACCCAGAGACACAAAATGAGCACATGCTGTTGGAAAAATGGCACTGATAGACTTGCTTGGTGCAGGGTTACCACAAACCTTCAATTTGTGAAAAGCACAATATTGGTAAAGTATCATAAAGTGAAACATGATAAAACGAGACAGGCCTGTATCTGTAATTCCCCCAAATGTTTTAAACTTTAGACAGATAAGGGACAACCGCCTTAATATAACTTACAGGCAGAAATGACCCATTCCTGACAAGTTAAATTATTAACTTGTTCATGTTTCATATTTTTACAATTATATGTAAGTTAGTGTATTTTTATTTATAGTCCCACCTAATTCCAAAAGAATTTAAAAAGCTGTTAACAAAAGGTTATACACAATACCAGCTGTAAAAAGTAAGATTAAAAAAGTAAAAGAAAAAAAAAAAAAGACAGAGCTGCTGTGGGCAAAACCTAAGGAGCTGATGGAAGCCGGCCAGCCTGGAGTACAGCGTCTGCTATGGGCTCTGTGCTGTGGCCTGCCTTCGTGGACACTGTCCTGCGTGCTGGGAGGTAGCTCTACTCCAAGCCCTTGGTCCACCCTCGGGGGAGGCCGCCATCTGTCCCCTTCCTCAGCCCAGGCAGAGCTTCTGTACAAAGTCATAGGGAACCTGGCAGAGTCCTCTTCCCTTCTCTCCACATCTGCCATTCCTGACACTACGTGTTCTGTTCTTTGGGGAAATTCCACCTTTACTTGGAAAATTCCACTTCATCCTTCAGGTAGGTTTCGTTGTCAGTAAGGACAGACAGTGGCTGCTACGGGGAGGTCTAGTGGCCGATGGCGGGGCTGGAGGACGACAGTGGTGGACTTACACCATCATGGAGTGACTAAACGGCTGTGTGACTCTGTGTGTGTTATTAACCTTTTCTAACTCTCATATTATTTGTCTAAAAAAAAGAAGGAACAAAACTCATAGTATTGTTGTAAGGACTCATGAAGGGAAATAAGGGTTATAAAGCCCAGTACCTGGCATGAAAACATTATATGTAAAACAGTAACTAATCAGAGTTTAATTGTTAATTTGTTCAATAATTCCTTGCAGTGTAATATCTGTAACTAATGAAGTTCTTGATAACTCTAAGGTCAATAGAAGGAAAGAAATTTCCGCTAACTACTTTTCCAACACAATGAGGTGGGCGGGGGAAGAGGATTTCAGTGACAGCTGAATAAAGGATAACTGTTTCCTATTACTAGGAAATTACATTGCTTTTGACTAAACTTTAAAAAAAAATGATCTTTTATTGACACTGGCTCTTTGATAAGAGGGCAAATTAAACAAAGATGGAATTCTAGTTCTCTGTTTTCCAGTTTGGGGGCCTCTATACACATGTGGTTATTTCAATTTTAATTAATTAGGATAAAATAAAATAAATGATTCAGTTCTTCAGTCACACTAGCCACGTCTCAAGTGCTCATTGGCCTCACGCATCAGTGACTTCCGCCATGGCCATTTATCACAGAAAATTTGGTTGCGCCATGAAAATTACAGAGCTCCATATTTTAAATAGGTTTTAATTAAAATTATTAAAAATATGTATGGGAGTCAAGTTTGCTTATAAGAAGCAGCCCTTGGGAGACAAGATCTATGCAACCTGCTCTCCCAGTCTGCAGATGCAAGGGCTCTGTCCTGTGCACCCCTGGCATTGACTGAAAGCCTGGCTACCACCAGTGGACAGAGAAGCATCCTGTTCATTTTCCTGGGTGCTTATCCAGGAATATTTTGTCCTTTTCTACAGCAGCTGACAGTTTGGCAGCTTGAAAGTAATTTGAAGGGGTGGGTGTGGGAGTGGCAGGTTGCCACAGCAGCCATGATGGTTTTCCTGGCACTTCATACGTGGCAGTGTTTTTTGAGCCTAAAAGTTTCTTCTATTCTGGCTCCTGTAAGTGCTAAATTGGGGGTAGAGGAGTATAGGCAGATGGTCAGAAAAGAAATTCAAGAGAAAAAGAACCTAAAGTCCTTGTTTTTCTTAAAGATCACACTCACAAACTTGGTGTCCGTGAATGAGAGGTTGGTGTACACACCCCATCCAGAGAACCCTCAAATGTAAGTCATATCCTGGGGTTGACATGTTGAACTCCAAGATCAGGGTGGGGTGAGCCTCCCTACTTTCAGGGCTGCTCAACCTCTTTATTGCTTGTCTTTCTGTAGGACCGTGCTTGTGCAAGAAGCCATCATCACCGTCAAAGGGATCAGCCTGGGCAGCTATCTAGAAAGCTTAATGGCCAGCACAATATCATCGAATGCAAAAAAGGTATGGATGTCAGTGCCAGACCTGTATGCTCCAGCTGTTGAGTGTCGCTTAAATGCTCTCTGGAGTGTCGGGACTCACTGTCTCTTGCCGAGCTCATAATGCCACAGCATGTTCCAGAGTTACATTCAAAATGAGTGGCAGGCAAGGCGGACAAAGCATAGGGTGAACCTGAAGCATAAGCCCAGCTGAGGCAGCTACCACTTCGGAGTGGAAATAGTATAGGTTTAGTTAATAAAAAACTCAGTACATAATACCTCAAAATGAGTATCTGTGTTAGCTTCATCAGGCAAATGTTTGGGATTCTCAGTAGATTCCTATTTAATAGGCATTAAGTGACTGAGCTTCTCTGTCTGTCTTGGTTCCCTGGAGCCAGGTACTTTGCATATCCCCTCTGGCAGGATTGGGAATGAGCTCTGTAGAGGTGATGGGAGGGAGGCTGGACCTGGAGGTGTCTGCCTGGGGTCGTTGGGTGTAGGGCTCAGTCATTAAAGGCAGAGACTGCTCACAGAGACAGAGTGCTCTCCTCTCTGGCAGAGTTGATAGAACATGAATGTGTGGCAGGAAGATGTTATACAAGTTCAAGGTCAAAGCAGAGGGTTTATTTTATTGCCTTAGATTACCTCACAGGCCCCTCAACTGTCCTTCCTTTACAAGCCATCCCTGGCTCTTCTCTTTACCTTTCTCTCCCAGTATTTATTTATTTTTAAATTTAATTAATTAATTTATTTTGTTAGAAGGGATTCTGCATTTTGGGGATCAGTGGGATGCTGCCTAAACTGCACCTTCCCTCCTGCCATGCTTAGGTCACAGCTTTATGGAAAGCCAATGATGGCTTGCACTTGGACTAATTATTAGTAGAAGTCATCTGCCCTACATTTTAGAGAAACCACATTTAAGAAATATTGGTAGCCTAATGTAGTTCAGGAAAGGTAGGGAACATGGTGCTGCCTGGTGTCACATCCATGCTGCAAGGCCCCCCCCCCCCAAGGAGGGCATAGAACCCAACTCATAGGAGGAAGGAAATGTTCATGAGCCAAAGACACTTCACACCTTTCATCAGAAATTCAGGATAAATTTAGTGAGACCAAATGAAATTCTTCAGTTTCACTTGATCCTAGGGGTTTCTGTGTTGAAAGCCTGAAGGAGAATCACTGCCTCCCTCAGCTGTTGTTACCATGTGACAGCAGCCCTGGTCAGTTGTGAAGGTGACTGGGAACAGCTAATGGGCAAAGGGCAGGGACGTGAAATGGAGACGGGGTGCTGGAGAGGACAGAGATGGAGGTGGATGCGGACAGGCAGGTTGTCCTGGGATTTGAGAGGCTGAGGTCTGGGAGGACTCTGAGGAGGCTGCAAGGGCCACTGCCACTCCCCACCCTCCCTCGCCCCTCCTCCCATTCCATATTCAGATGAGGTGCAGATACAGGGCACTGTGTCCGTCTAGCTCAGGTTGGTGTGAGAATTTTAGGCACTGTATACATGCCCTCTTATTTCTGAGCTTGAGAAATAGCATGTTATAGTGAAAGACAGCTCATGAGTGGCTGCTACGGCCTCCTGTAAAGCTGTAGCACTCCCCCCGCCCCCCACAATTTATATTACAGGCTTGTAGTGTGTTGTCTGCAGTGAGGAGGCAAAATTTCTTACCCCGTGTTGAAATCTTTCTTTGTTGCTGCAGGGGTGGGCTGCTATTGAGTGGATAATTGAAAATTCTGAAAGCGCCGTGAGCTAATGGGGGCCACATCTGCACCTGTGATAAGCGATGGTAACTACGATATTCTTTACCCTGGTAGACAACTAGCATGTTCCAGCCCTGTGGTACGTGGTGGTGGCAGGCTGTTTGCAGATGCAGGTGCATGTACGCCTCTAGTCCTGTGCTCCCTAGTCCCTCTCCTAGGCGCTTCTTCTTGCCAATTCATCTCCTGTTTCATGGCAGGACTTACTTTCATGGGAAACTGAAACATGGGTTATCTGGTCTCTAATGAAGGCTGTTTAGCTTCTCCTGCAAGGTGTCTGCAGTGCTTGGTTATTTGTCCTATAACCTATGCATCATTAGTAAAGAGGCTTTTATTAGGAGGTCCAGATAGTATTAAATGCTGATCTAATGGAAGGGTTTTTCCATCTTGAATAAGATTGGGATATCTGCACGTGTTCTTACCGAGTGCTCTGCCCTTGTGCTGGACTGCAGAAGGAAGAAGCTTCCCCCCGCCCCCCCGCCATGATAGGCAGCATCCAGCCCCTGGACGCCATTGAATGTTTTCTTTCTAGCATCTCCTGAGCTTCACAATAATTTCTTAAGCCATCAGTGGCTGGACTGTCTGAAGCTGGTCTGCCACTTAGTTGGTTATCAGTGGTCATCTGCACACTTCACGCATGAGTCATTCCCGACTTCCCTCATTTTGGGGGATCTTTTCCTCCTGCCTTGAAATTCCTGGCCCTGTTGACTTTGTGCTCTGTGCTGCTGCTCTGGGCTCCGCTTCGCACAGTGTGTCAGTGCCTCATCAGGGGAGAGCCGTGCGGTTCAGATTTCTTTAAGGACTTCTTGCTGATTTTGCTTAAGTTGCTGAAACTTAGGTTTGCTAGAGACCTTCACCTTGGACCCAATGTCATGCTGGGTCTGTTCTCCCCTGGATGTGCCGCTGAGGTTACAGCATGTAGAGCCCACCTGCAGTGGGCATTGGGGGGTGGTGCCAGGGTGTGTCTGTGATGGTGTCACTTTGAGTTGTGGACTCTGTCACATTCTGTTTCTTATAAACAAGAGCTAAATTGCCTCAATCTTTAATCAGATGCCTCACTCAAAAAATCAAAGAGGAAAAAAAGGAAGAAAGAAGTGAGTCCTGAATATGGTTCACCGGCCCCACCTGGGAAAGGTGTGGAAGCTACTGCCGCCTGACCCCAGCCCCACTCGGGCCTCTTCATCATGACCTCACACACAGGCCAGGCACCCAGGCCAGTGCAGGCAGAATTCTAGTTCATGCAGAGTGGCCCAGCGGAAGGAAGACCTCTATCAGGAGGACAGGGCCACAGAGCCGCCACCTGGCCACCCGGGATGCCAAGCCAGGGTTCTGGGAGCCAGCCCCTCGCTGCCCACTGCCCTGAGGCTATTTGACTGAACTGTTCTCGTGCCTTCCTCTATTCTCCCCTTAGCAGCGGTGGCCAGGCTTTCCTGCCAACTCTTGGATTTTACAGAACAGCTTTTCTCTTTTCAGATGACTTCCCTTCCCCATTCCTAACCACAGACTGCACTGCCAGCCCTTCACATGCACACCTAGCCACACCTGTCACTTCAGATGCCATCACTGTGCACCCTCCCCTTCCCTGCATCACTGTCGTGCAGGTCTGCACCCCAGTGGGGTCACCAGGGTTGGCAGTACTGTGAGCTCTCCAGTAAAAGCCAGCAGTGACGTGGGGTGTGAAACGCCCTGCCCTTGGGGCAGGGGGCCTAGTGGGAGCCTGTGAGTCTGTATTTCCCTCCCATGGTCAGACCTGTCCACCAGCAGGTGAGGCAGCCAATGTTAGGCAGTGTTGGCACAGGTGCGGGCGGGTTTATGCACTCTTCTATCCCATTAGCGTGAGGTACTCCAACCAGGACTTTTAATTTTCCCCCAAATAAAATAGAAAATCTCTTTCAGCATATGTTCAAGTGATAAAAACTTCAAATGATAAAAACATCCATAAAGGATAGATAAGATGGTTCTCCAGTTTTTTTTTAGAACTTGCTTTTTGTTCGATTATAGTACTTCCAATCCAAGATGAAATTAAATTCATTTATATTTTTCTCAGCATATTTTGTGCACGTAGCTTAAGGTGAACTAGGGTTAAAAGATCAATGGCAGTAACACTGGCCCTTACCATTTCGGCAACACACACTTCTACCTTTCTGAGGGAACTCTCAACTCTTTCTGGAAATTTCTGGCATTTATTGCTAGATTTCTGAACAAGTAAGTACATTATGCTATTTCTTGATTCAACATTTTTAAACATTATCTGTTGACTTCCCGTTGTAGTAGCTTATCATTTTATCTTCCTCCCCCTCTATCCCCCAAGACAGCACGTCCCCAAGACAGCACGTCCTTGAATGTCAGTTTATTCAGTGTTGTTTTGTTATGATTTTGATGAGGAAAAAACAATTGATGCCTTACAGTGCACCTATGTGCGGGAGGGGGAGCTGCATGTTCTGTCATATTTGTGTGGATTTCCTTTCTTCCAGAGAGGGGCCCGCTAGGACTGTTGGCTTGTCTGAATTGCCCCAGGCTGAGTGTGCATGAGCATGCTCTGTGATGGAGGGAGTCCTGTCCAGGGCTGTTCCTGCCTTGCACCTTAGGCTCCCAGATGGGCTCTGGTCATCCATGAACCTGACCTGAATTGAGTGAGTTAGAAAATGAGTGAATGAATGTAAATGAATGTTGAATATTATAAGTGTTTGGATCTCTATGTAGAAGTTTGGTCATGTTTTTGCAACCAGAAATATGCCCTAGGAACTTGACTCTTAGTGATATTGATTAGCCCTTGGTAACACTGGTTTTATTACATGAGATCTCTTACTCTTAGCTCTCAAGAACTTTTCGAGAACACTGAGGACTTACTGTACAGATATATCATAATTTATATATATATATATTTTTTAATAATAAATTTTATTTTTATATTCCCCATACAGTTGCAACCCCCCCTTTCTGATCCCAATCCCTCCCCTCCCGCCACCCACCCCCCCAAAAGTGTCTCTGTTTCATAGTTTTTTGTTGATTCTGATTCTCACTTTCTTATAGTTATTCATTTTCCTGGTCCCTTATTTAAGTTTTCTAGATTCCTGCTATGAGTGAGACCATCCGGTATTTTTCTTTTTCTTTCTGGCTTATTTCGCTGAGCATGATCCCTTCCAGCGCCATCCATGTTGCTGCAAATTGCATGTGCTTATCTTTTTTGAATGCTGAGTAATATTCCATGGTGTATATGGACCACATCTTCTTGATCCAGTCATCTATTTTTGGGCATTTGGGCTGTTTCCAAAGCTTAGCTATTGTAAACAGTGCTGCTATAAACATAGGGGTGCAGGTGTTCTTTGGAATTGACGTTTCTGTGTCCTTTGGGTAGATACCTAGGAGTGGAATTGCTGGATCATATGGAAGCTCTATGTTTAGTAGGTCCAGAAATCTCCACACAGCTCTCCATAGTGGTTGGACCAGTTTACACTCCCACCAACAGTGCAGGAGAGTTTCTTTTTCCACATCTTCACCAACATTTGTTGTTGCTAGTTTTTTTAATATGTGCCATTCTCACTGGTGTAAGATGGTATCTCATGGTAGTTTTGATTTGCATTTCCCTGATTACAAGTGATGTTGAACATTTTTTCATATGCCTGTTGGCCATTTGCATTTCCTCTTCAGAGAAGTTTCTTTTTAGCTCTTCTGCCCATTTTTTAACTGGATTATTTTCTTTGTTGTTGTTGAGTCTCATCAGCTCTTTGCAGATTTTTGTGATCAGTCCTTTATCATTAGTGTTGGGTGCAAAAATGTTCTCCCAGTTGGTGGGGTTTCTCTTTGTTTTTGTTATTGTCTCTTTTGCTGTGCAGAAGCTCTTTAATTTGATGTAGTCCCAGCTGTTTATCTTTGCCTTCACTATCACTGCTTTGGGTGATGTGTCTGTAAAGATGTCTTTGATGTGCAAATCACGTAGTGTTTCAGGTATATTTCCTTCTAAGTATTTTATGGTTTCAGGTCTTATGTCTAGTTCTTTAATCAATTTTGAGTTGATTTTCGTGTATGGTGTGAGGTAGTGGTCAAGCTTCATTCTTTTGCATGTAGCGACCCAGTTTTCCCAGCATCATTTATTGAACAAACTTTCTTTGCTCCAATGCATAGTCTTTGCTCCTTTGTCAAAGATTAGTTGACCATAGATCTGTGGGTTTATTTCTGGATTTTCTATTCGATTCCATTGGTCTGTATGTCTATTCTTGTGCCAATACCATGCAGTTTTGATTATTATGGCTTTGTAGTATAGTTTGAAGTCTGGGAGTGTGATGCCTCCATTCCCTTCTTTTTTTTTCAGGAGAGCTTTGGCTATTCGGGGTTGTTTGTGATTCCATATGAATTTCATCAATAATTGCTCTATTTCTTTGAAGAATGACATTGAAATTTTGATTGGAATAGCATTGAATCTGTAGATTGCTTTTGGTAGGATGGCCATTTTAATAATGTTTATTCTTCCAATCCATGAGCAGGGGATGTCTTTCCATTTCTTTGTGTCTTCTTCTATTTCTTTTAACAGTGTTTTATAGTTTTCTTTGTATAGGTCCTTTACCTCTTTTGTTAGATTTATTCCCAAATATTTGATTTTTTTTTGTTTCAATAATAAAAAGGATGGTTTTTTTGATTTCTTCTTCTTCAGATTTATTGTTTGTGTATAGGAAGGCTACTGACTTTTGTGTGTTGATTTTGTATCCTGCCACTTTACTGAACTGATTGATGAGTTGAATTAGTTTTTTGTGGAGTTTTTGGGGTTCTCTACGTATATTATCATATCATCTGCAAATAGTGATAGTTTGACTTCTTCTTTTCCTATTTGGATTCCTTGGATGTCTTTCTCTTGTCTTATTGCTCTGGCTAGGACTTCCAGTATTATATTGAAAAGCAGTGGTGAGAGTGGACATCCTTGTCTTGTTCCAGATCTTAATGGAAATGCTTTCAGCTTTTCACCATTGAGAATGATACTGGCTGTTGGCTTGTCATAGATGGCCTTTATGATGTTGAGGTATGTTCCTTGTATCCCAAGAATTTCAAGGGCTTTTATCATGAATGGGTGTTGCACTTTGTTGAAAGCTTTCTCAGCATCGATTGATATTATCATATGGTTTTTATATTTCTTTTTGTTGATGTGTTGGATAACGTTGATTGATTTTCGGATGTTAAAACACCCTTGTGTCCCTGGAATGAATCCTACTTGGTCGTGGTGACTTATCTTATGGATACATTGTTGGATTCTGATAGCTAAAATTTTATTGAGGATTTTTGCATCAGTGTTCATTAGGGAGATTGGCCTGTAGTTTTCCTTTTTTGTGTTGTCCTTATTTGGTTTTGGTATTAGTGTAATGTTGGCTTCATAGAACGTGTTTGGTATTGTCCCTTCCTTCTCAATTTTTTGAAAGAGTTTGTGAAGGATATGCACTAATTCGTCTCTGAATGTTTGGTAGAATTCATTTGTAAATCCATCAGGTCCTGGGCTTTTGTTTTTGGGGAGGTTTTTGATTACCATTTCAATTTCGCTAATTGTAATTGGTCTGTTTAGGTGTTCTATTTCTTCTTTATCTAGCTTTGGGTGATTGTAGAGTTGTAGGAATTTGTCCATCTCCTCTAGATTGTTGAACTTGTTTCCATATAACTGTTCATAGTAGTTACTGATTATTCTTTTGATTTCTGCTGTGTCCGTTGTGATTTCTCCTCTTTCATTTGTGATCCTGTTTATTTGTGCTTTCTCCCTTTTTTCCTTTGTGAGCCTGGCTAGGGGTTTGTCTATTTTATTGATTTTTTCAAAGATCCAGCTCTTGGTTTCATTGATCTTTTGGATTGTATTTTTAGTTTCAATTTCATTTATTTCTGCTTTGGTTTTTATTATTTCTTTTCTTCTACTGGTTTTGGGGTATTTTTGTTTTTCTTTTTCTAGATCTTTGAGCTTCGAGATTAGGTTGTTTCTTTGAGTTCTTTCTTGTTTCTTGATGTGAGCTTCTATTGCTATATGTTTTCCTCTTATTACTGCTTTTGCTGCATCCCATACATTTAGGATATTGGTGTCCTTCTTGTCATTCAATTCAAAGAATTTTTTAATTTCTTCTTTGATCTCCTCATTATTCCAGTGGTCTTCCAGTAGTGTGGTTTTTAATCTCCGTGAGGTAGGAAAGTTCCTTGCCTTCTTTTTATGGTTTATTTCTAGTTTGATGCCTTCATGGTCATAAAAGATGGTTGCTATGATTTCAATCTTTGTGTATCTGTTGATGTTTGTCTTGTGCCCCAGTATGTGATCGATCCTGGAGAATGATCCGTGTGCACTTGAGAAAAATGTGTACTCTGTTTTTTTGGGGTTTAGTGTTCTATAGATGTCTGTTAAGCCCAAATGCTCTAGGTCCTTATTTAGAGCTTTAGTGTCTTTACTTATTTTTTGTCTTGTTGGTCTATCCATTGTTGATAGTGGTGTGTTGAAGTCTCCTACTACGTATGTGTTTTCTCTGATGTCTTTTTTCAGAGAGGACAACAGTTGTCTGACATATTTTGGTGCTCCTTCGTTTGGTGAGTATATGTTAATGAGTGTTATTTCTTCTTGAAATATTGTCCCCTTGATCATAATGTAATGACCATTGGGGTCTCTTTTTATTTTTTTGAGTTTGAAGTCTGTTTTATCTGATATAAGTATAGCTGTTCCTGCTTTCTTTTTTGGTCCATTTGCTTGTAGGATTGTTTTCCATCCTTTAACTTTGAGCCTATTTTTATCTTTTGTCGCTAAATGTGTTTCCTGGAGACAGCAAAAGGTTGGGTTTTGTTTCTTAATCCAGGCTGCATCTCTGTGTCTTTTTATTGAAGAGTTTAGTCCATTTACATTTAGAGTTAATATTGATATGTTAGCATCTGTATTTGCCATTGTGTTTGTCTTTCCTTTGATTTTATTTATTTATTCTTTTAATAACTTTTTATTTTTGGCCTTCTTTCGTTGTTATTCGTCCCTGTGAGGTTCTGGCTTTAGGATTCCTTGTAGTATTTTTTGGAGTGGAGGTTTAGTCTTAATGAAATTCCAGAGTTTCTGTTTGTCTGGGAAGGTCCTTATTCTTTCTTCATAGAGGAAGGAGAGCTTTGCGGGATAGATTATTCTTGGTTGGCATCTGTTTTCTTGGAGTCTGTTGACTATGTCCCTCCACTCTCTCCTTGCCCGTAGTGTTTCTTCAGAGAAGTCCGATGTCAGCCTGATTGGTTTTTCTTTGAATGTTATCTGTTTCTTCCCTCTTGCCAGCTTCATTATTTTTTCCTAGTCCTGGATTCTTGGGAGCTTTACTATTATGTGTCTTGCTGTATTTTTCCTTTTGTCGTGGAAGTTTGGTGTTCTTCTTGCTTCTTGTGTATCAATTGTCAGCTCCTTCTTCACATTTGGGAAGTTCTCTTCAATTATCTCCTGGAATATTTTCTCTTTTCCTACATCTCTCTCGTCTCCTTCTGGAATTCCTATAACTCTTATATTTCCTTTCCTCATGGAGTCAGATAGTTCCCGAAGTCTTTCTTCGTTCTTTTTCCTTCGTACTTCTCTTTCCTTTTCTGTTTTGGTTCTTTTTATTTCTGTGTATTCAAGAGTACTTATTCGTTCTTCCATTTCATCTATTCTGCTTTCATTGCTTTTCCCAGAGTTCTTTAGTTCCTCCGTTAATTCTTTGATCTCCTGTGTTTCTTTTGCTTCCCTCTTTACGGACTCAATTTCATTCTTCTGATCATTGATTATTTTTCTCATATCATTGTTTTCCTTTATGACTTCTGTCATTTTTTTAATCACAGCAATTTTAAATTCTCTTTCTGGAAGTCTCAGAAGTTCTTCCAAGTTACTGTCGTTGTAATCTGGAGGGTGGTTTTCTTTTTGTGGTGTGCTTTTTTCCTGAGGAGTTGTTAGGTTGCGTGTGGTTCTTCTACTCCCTACTGTCTGTTTTCTAATTTGTCGTATGCATTGGGACACTGTGTTGCTCGGACTGGCCGGCATCTTGGGTGAACTTCTCCGGTCTCCTCTGGCTCCACCAGGAGCCATCTCTGGCTTCTGAGGGAGCTTTCTACTGGTTTCAGGCAGTCTTTACTGAAGAAATGTCCCTGTTCTAAAATGGTGACGCGGGACTCAGTCCCTGCCCTTCCGGTCTCAGGCACACTCTTTTGCGCGCCCGGTCTGCCCCGGCCGTTGGTGCCTGTTCCCTCTGTGGGCTCAGACTGCTGGTCGGAAGGGGCCTGGTGTGGGCTAACTTCCCACCTGGCCACTGTCTCCTCCGGGAGCCTTCTGCCCTTTTCAAGCAGACTTAAGAAATTTCCTGTTCTATGGGGTGTTAGTGACTTTTTTTTTCCTGGTCGCTAGGTGGCGCCAGAGATCTCTCCTATTGTCCTTGGAGGGCTGTTTTTCGCCTCCCGCCACCCCGTGGGACAGGGAACAGAGCGGGATTGGTAGGGTAAACCTCAACGGCTTTGGGGTGCTGTGTCTGCCTTGTGCCCCTCCGCCGTGGAGAACCCACGCCCCGAATTTCGTGCCCCGGGTCTCAGTTCAAAGCCCTCAGTACCAGGACGCGGGCTGTAGCCCAGTTCAGTGGCGCGGGAATGGCGCCTTTTGCACCGCTCCCGTACCTGGGCTCCTGGTTCCTGCTCACTCAGTGAGGGACTTTCACCCCAGTGAGGGCCTCCGCGCGTCTCCCCGCAAGCCTAGGTCGCAGGCACGGGGGCCTGGGCAGCCAAGATCCCGATCCGCTTTTGCTTTTCAAGCGCGCCAAAGCACCGCTTTTCCGCGCAAGCTTACCGGCAGCCCGGGCTGTGTGCGCGTCTCCCGGGGTCTTTGTTCTTCTCTAATGGCGCCCGGAGCCGTTCGCTCACCGCCGCGGCGGATCCTGCAGGGTTCTCCACAGCTCCCGTTCACAGGGTGTGGTGGCTGCAATAGTTCCTTTCCACTCCCAGTCCCGCTTGCTGCGTCGTTTGTTCTTGTTGGTCGTTTTAGTTTGTTGTTTTCCTCCTCTCTGCTGGTCGGAGAGTGCCGCCTCTGTGGGCGGGGGAGGGGAGCAGGGTTCTGCGCTTTCCTCCCTTCTGGTCCTCTTTTATGGCCACTTTCTTCTTCGGGTAGTTAGCTGGAGTCGTCCGTTTATCTTCCGTGTCCCAGTTCTCACTGGGACCTGCCGCTTTTTCTCCCTATTAACTTTTTTTAATGGGAGATGTTACTCGCAGCGTCTCCTCACCGCCATGTTCCATAATTTATATTTAAAAGCACATTCAGAGTGTCCATAATTTTGAAAACACATGATTTTTTATTAGCAAGTCCAACAGTATACCATAATTACGTATTCTTTCTTATGTAACTTTTTTTCCTTTGAAGGTAAGAATTGTCTTACTTTTTTTCCTCTTTGAAGTCTCTAACTGACCCTTGTATACTTTACATTCACTTTCTGTAGTACCTCATAACATCACCACCCACAGGTCAGATGGTTTCAGTAGCACGCCCTTTGCTGGGTTCTCTGGCAGTGTGCTTCCTGGAAGCCAGCCTCACTCCTAGCCATCAGCCTCTCCTCCCTGGAGCCCCTGGTTCTCTGATTTACACTTTCTCTTTCCTGCTACAAAATGGGGAAGGACATCTTGTAGAGCTTTAAAAGCTGGCGCATCTGAAAACATGTCCTCTCTTCTCATGCTTCATCCATAGCTTTGCTAGATATATAATTCTCAATAAAAAATACTTTCACTTAGAATTTTGGTCATTGCTCCGTTGTTTTCCACTCCCATTTTTAACTTGTGTATGTGACTTTTTCTCTCGGAAAGCTTTTAGGATCTCTTTATCTCTGATGCTGAGAAATTTCATAACGTGATTTTAAAAATTTACTGTGCCTGTTAAATTCTTAGTTTTAATATTGTGCTATAATTATGTAAGATCCTTTTGAGGAAAAGTGGGTAAAAGGTCTATAGGACAATACTGTACTCTATTTTCAGCTCCCTGTGAATCTATAATAATGTCAAAATTAAAAGTTAAAAACTATATACAATAGTGGCATCATGGAAAATGGTGGATGGAGGCACTCTATGAATTGGTCCCTCAACTGAAACAGCCATAACAAAAACCAACAGAATCAACTTTTTGTAGGATTTTGGATTCAAATCAAATACTTATGCCAACCAGGGGCGTGTTTTTAATGAATCTCAATGAACCTACTCTGCAGATTTCGGGCTGTGCAGCCTCTGTAGTCATTTAGGCCAATTTCTTAAAACAATTCTGTATATGTGCACACACACGTACATTCTGTTGGTTCTGTTTCTCTGAAGAACCACAACTAACACCTTTTGAAGCTAATTTAGTATCAGTCAAAGAGACTTTTGTGAAATTAAGATGTGGATTGTAATCAATCAAGTAGCCATTAAGAAAATGACTAAAAAATGTATATAAAAGAAAACAAAGAGAAAATCAAAATGATCACTAGAAAATCAATCAAACAAAAAAGAAGTTAGTAAGGAAAGAATTCAGGAACAAAAAAGTCATGAAAGTTATAGAAAACAGGTAGCAAAAAATGTAAGAAGTTAGTGCTTATTTGTCAGTAATTAAAGGTAAATAGATTAAACTCATCAATTAAAAAACGGAGGGTGGCAGAATGAGTGAAAAAAAATATGCTCCAAGCTACATATGATGTCCATTAGAAATGCACTTTAGATACAAAGACACAAATAGGTTGAACATGAAAGGGTGGAAAAATATTTCATGCAAATAGCGATCAAAAGAGAACAGGGTTGATTATATTTATATCAGAAAAAATAGACTTTTAAACATTGTTATGAGACAAAGACATACGCTTATAAGAGGTCAACTAATCAAAAAGATAAAAGTTGTGATCTTATACACACCAAAATACAAAGCCCTAAAATATAGGAAGCAACACTAACAGAATTAAGGGGAGAAATAGACAATTCTACAGTAATAGTTGAATTCAAGAATTCATTTCCAATAATGGTATAAATCCTTTAAATATGCTAATAATACTTCATTAATAGAACTGAGGAGAAAACCCCTCAGTTCATCTCAACTGACACAGACACAATTTAGCACTTTTTCATGGTTAAAAAAAAAAACACTATTCTGAGAATAGAAATAGAAATTTGAGAAATATTTCAGGATTTGGCATAGAATAGAAATTCATGTGATAAAGGGCATTTATAAAAAACCTACAGCTAACATCCTACTCATTGGTAGTAAAGACTGAAATCTTTCCCTCTAGGAGCAAGAACAAATTAAAGATGCCCACTTTCATCACAGCTGTGCAACACTGTACTGGAAGTTCTGGCGAGAGCAGTTAGTTGAGAAACAGAAATATTATGCATTCATATTGAAAAGGAAGAAGTGAAAGTACATCTATTTACAGATGACATGAGCCTATACATAGAAAATCTCAAGAAAACTATAAAAGGATTTGGCAAAATTACAGAGTAAGAGGTCATCATAAAACAGTCAACTTTACATTATCCATGAGCACTGTGAAAATGAAATTAAGGGGAAAATCCAGTTTATAATTGCACCCAAAAGAATAAAGTACATAGAGGGTCTCCCTGGCGGTGCAAGGGGTTGGCTAAGCACAGCACTATGAAGCTATCTGCAGCCTCTGCAGCAGGAGTTCAATCCCCAGCCTGCCAAGGAGCAACCCACATGGCACAGCAGACCTCTCCTGGCTCGCCTGCTGCTCCCCTCAGCAGTGTATTTCAGTCAGTCTGTCCTGCTCCCCATTCTGTCTCTGGTGAGTTCTCTCATCCTCTGCACCTCTGGCCAGTATCCCAGTTTGTATGCATAAATAAATTAATATTTTTTTAAAAAAGAAGAAAATACATAGGAATAAATTAAAATGAACAGGTGAAGGATTTGTATGCTGAAAATTACAACACATTGCTGAAAAAATTAAAGAAGATTTAATAAATGGAAAGACATCCATGTACATGGATTGTAAGATAAAACATTAAGGTAGCAATACTACCCAAAGCAATCTACAAAATCAGTGTTATCCCTATCATAATTCCTACAGTTTTGTTTCTTTTTTTCAGAAATGAAAAAGCCAGTCCTCAGTTTCAAGACTGAATAAACAAAACAATATTGAAACAAAACAATATTGAAAACAAAACAATATTGAAAAGGAATAAAGTTGAAGGGCTCACTTCCCAATTTCAAAACTTCTTACAAAGCTACAGTAATCAAAACTAGGTGGGGCTGGCATAAGAATAAACATATAGGTCAATGGAATAGAACTGAGAGTTTAGAAATAAGCCTGTGTATCTATGCTAATTGATACTCAACAGGGAGACAAAACCAATGAGGGAAGTATAGTCTCTACAACAAATGGTGTTGGGACAGCTGGATATCTAAATAGAAAAAAATAAAGTTGGATCATTACCTAATATCATGTACATTACCTAATATCATAACTCAATATTCATTAAAGACTTAAATGTAGGAGTGAAAAATAGAAAACTCTTACAAGAAATATAGGGATAAATACTTATGATCTTGGATTTGGCAATGGATTCTTACAAGTGACAACAAAAGCAGGAGTAACAAAAGAAAAAATAGACAAATTGGACCTCATCAAAATTATAAACTTTTGTGTATCAAAGGACACTATCAAGAAGGTGAAAAAGAGGGCCTCTCTGGTGGCGCAGGCGGTTGAGCACAGCACTGTGAAGCTGTCCGCAGCCTCTACGGTGCCAGTTCAATCTCCGCCAGCCTTGGAGCAACCCACATGGCGAGCAGACCTCTCTTGTCTCGCCCGCTGCTCCCCTCAGCAGTGTATTTTGTCAGTCTGCCTGTTCTGTTCCCCGCTCTGTCTCTGGTGAATCCTCTCACCCTCCCGCACATCTGGCCTGTACCCCAGTTCTTGTATAAATAAAATAAATCTTTAAAAAAAAGAAGGTGAAAAAGAGCCTACAGAATGGGAGAAAAATTTGCAAAGCATATATCTGATAAGGGTTTATTATCTAGAATATATGAAGAACACTTTCAACAACAGAAACACAAGTGCATTGGTGATTCAGTGGTGAATTTTTGTCTGCCACGCAGAAAGACAAACAACCCAGTTTTAAAGTGGACAAAGGGTATGAACAAACATTTCTCAAGATAAGATATGGAAATGACCAATGAGCACATGAAAAGATGCTCATTGTCACTAGTCATTAAGGAACTGCAAATCAAACCCATGATAACCACTCAGATTGTCATAATAACTGAATGGAAAATAGCAGAGGGCAGAGATGTGGGAAAATGTTTTTTTTCCAAACATCTTTGGAACATGCTGGTGGGAATTTAAAATGATGAATCCGTTCCACTGCTTGTAATATAGCTCAAAGTACTGAAAACTAGTACTCAAATACCTGTACATAAGTGTTCATTGCAGTATTCACAGTAGTGAATTCTGCAATATTCACAGTAGTGCGAAGGTGGAAACAACTCAAATGTCCTTCAACTGATGAATCACTAAACAAATGTAGTATATTCATACTATGAAATACTATTCAGTGATAAAAAGGAATGATCTACTGACATGCTGTAATGTGTGGATGAGTCTCTAAAACATTATGCCAAGTAAAAGAAGCCAGATAAAAAAAGACCACAGGTTCTAAGACTTCGTTTTTGGGCTTATAATAGGTAAATTGAGATAGACAGAAAGCATATTGATTATTGCCCATCAATATGAGGTATTGTCAATCAATGAGGTTAATGGGAAAGAATCTGTATAATGGGTAAA
The DNA here is from genome assembly GCF_014898055.3 of Talpa occidentalis. Taxonomy (NCBI): domain Eukaryota; kingdom Metazoa; phylum Chordata; class Mammalia; order Eulipotyphla; family Talpidae; genus Talpa; species Talpa occidentalis. Next base: position 52,089,260 of record NW_023601322.1, read on the forward strand.
GGGGATTCTTTTTGGGGTGATGAAAATGTTTTGGAATTAGCTAGAGGTGGTGGTTGCCCAACTTAGTAAATGTACTAAATGCCACTGAATTGTATATTTTAAGATGGTTAACTTATGTGAATTTCAGCTCAGTCAAAAAGGAAATATAAATATATATTTAAAAACCAATAGATACACGCATATCTACCTACAGATAGCTGAGATCAGGACAGCAAGGCATTGCTTCCAAATTTATTATGTTAGAAAACTGGTGATTCCTTTGGCGCTGATAAAGATTTCTTTAATAATTTCCCTACCATTTCTCTTCTCTTTTTCTGGAAATCCAAATAGTCACATGTTAAACTTCCTGGATTGATCTTATAATTTTCTTATATTTTCTCTCTTCTTTTTTTCTACCTTCAGGATATTTCCTGACCTAGTCTTCCAAGCCTTTCACTTATTTTTATTTTGGCAAGTTATATTTTTAATTTGAAAATCTTTCCTGTTCATTAGAGTGTCCTGTTCTTGCTTCATGGACACAGTGTCTTCCTTCCTTTCTCTGCAGAGATAAATATGAGTGAAGTGTTCTTTTGTGTCTCCCCTGTGTCCCTGGGCACTGGAGGTTTTCCTCAGATGTCTATTCTTGCTGACACCGAAGCCAAGCCAGGGTGTGGGGTGGGGTAAGTCTCCCTGACTGCTGGCCTTCAGTGTAAGGACTTCTCCTTGACTCTGAACTATCTTCTCTCTCGAGTGATTCACAAGTCCGGTGGCCCATGCTTTCAAAATACCCCCTCCAGCCTGTCCCAGTCCCCTGCATGTCATCCTCTTTGGTCAGCCAGCTCTGAGTGGCTTGTGTCCACTCCCTCTGCTCTGTCACAGGCTCTGCATTCCAGCTCCATGTAGAGGGCAGTGAGAATGCAGAGTTTCTGAAGTCTGTGTTTCTGTTTTTTTTTAAAAAAAAGATTTATTTTTATTTATGCATAAAAGAGCAGGGGTGCAGGCCAGAGGTGCAGGGGTAGGGAGGGTGAGAGGATTCACCAGAGACAGAGTGGGAAGCAGAACAGGCGGATTGATTGAAATCCACTGCTGAGGGGAGCAGCCGGCAAGTCAGGAGAGGTCTGCTGTGCCATGTGGCTTAGTCCCTGCCTGGGGATCAAACTCATGCCTCAGTGGCTGGTGATAGCGTGATAGCACTGAGACTTTAACCCCTGCACCACTAGGGAGGCCCTGTTTCTGTTTTTTCTCATGTGGACATCTCTAAGGCAAGGGTAAAAGCTCTTTTTCCTACCACCTTGAAGTTCTGTTTGCTTTTATAAACTGTATTCATCTAAAAAAATACATTAAAGCCCTCCACGTTTATGGCTAAAAATAAAGTGCCGGCTCGTCTGTGGTCCCCTATGGAGGAAGAGTGAGTGGCTGCTGCCAATTGGCTCCTGAGTTTGGGGAAGCCAGAAATGTTTTCCGCATATGCAGTGATGTGTATGGGTTTCTCTTTTCTTTCTTTCATTAAACACTGATGGGATCATACTGTGCATAGTGTTTTGTGTCTGTCTTTTTTCTGCTGTTAAGTAACATTAACTTGAAGAGTTCCCTCTTGGGACTGCTCGTATGGCACTGAGGTCTTGATTCCTAAGGACCGGAGAGCCACTGCAGACAATCCCTGGATTTGGTAGGGCAGCAAGTGCAGGAAGAACTACTTGGATCACAGCCTGCCCCTCAATGACCTGCATCTCCCAGTGCCCTCTCCAGGGACAGCCTCTTAATCAAGTTGTGGATAACTCTCTCAGGCAACTCGGTATGACCTCACAGAGGTAGTGATCTAAAAATCAGGGAGATCTGTTCTAGAAGGAAATTTGGAAGTTTGTGATTTTGAAAACCATATTTTTGAGGCAAGATTGGAGAGAGCGTCAGGAAAGGCAGTATCTCTGGAACCCTCTCTATGGCGAGGGTGTGCAGGGGTCCTGGTGTATTTTTTGGGGAAAATTGCATTTTTAGAGCAAGAACAGTTCTGAATGTCAGTTATTTAATCACTTCAAATTTTGGGTAACGGAATCAAAATAAGCACATAACTGTATTGTGTGTTTTTTTTTATTTCCTGTGGTTTTCATTCTGAATAAATAAAACATTTTTTTCTTGAGGTGTTCAGCCATTTAAGAAAGTAACAGAGATTGTTTTCACAATTTGTTTCGTGAGCAGTAGTTTCTATGTCTCGCTCTTGTTCTGGTCTGGAAATGGATTCAACATTTCTTTGTACAGCTGCTTGTTCTGGAGTTGACTCTACCACAGACGGAAAGGTATGGTGTTCTCTCTTGAAGCTGGGTGCCGACAGCCGTGGAAATCTCCCCCTGACTCCTGATTTGGAAAGCGCGGCGCTGCGCGGGCTTGCGGTGGGGCGCTGCGCTTTGGCAGAAGCGGTGAACACAGACCTTCGTCTCTCCCGAGCAGGCGCGGACACGTTCCCCGAGCCCCTCAATGCCGGTCTCTCTCCGCAGGGTCGAGAGGCCTTGGAGTGGGTGATCGGCCGGCTGGGCGCGGAGCTGGAGGGCCTCCCAGCCTGAGCGCGGCGGAGCCCGGACGCGGGACGCGCAGACACGTGGAGGAGCCGCCGCGGGACCCGCACCCACCCCGGCCTGCGCTGCGCGCTCGCCCCGCGCTCCTGGGCGGTGGAAGGAACGTTTGTGTTGCCTGCCTGTGTGCAGACGTGTGGGGAAGGCACTCTAAAAGGGGAGTGGTGGTGCCACAGCGTGGCCTACAGCTTGCCTTTAGTTGTTTTTGCGTGTGTGTGCGTATGTGTGTGTGTGTGAAAAAGTTTTGTTTACTAAACAAGTCAATGTCATTCTTTGATACCCCATCCCAGAAGCCAAAATGTCAGAGTGAAAAAGAAAATGACTTTATTATACTTGATCACCTCCCAGTATTCAAATAAAAGTTACTTGTTTGCTGCGATCAAAGACCCAAGGTGCTCTGGGGGCTTTCTCTGAAAGAATGCTGCTTCACTCACAGGAGGAACACAGGGGACCCAAATAAGGGGTTAGGAAAAAAATAAAAGCCAAAATTAACAGTCAGCTATAAATCAGAGACATTCTGCAGGGGAGGAGGAGGGAGAGGGATCAAAACAGAGGAGGGAAGAGCACAGGGACTATGGTGATGGCGCATGGGTGGATTGGTGATGGGAATTTCATGGGGACTACACCTGAGAGGAGAAAGCAAACACTGTACAAAAATGAATAATGATGGTCCTCCCTGGTAGCACAAGGGGTTAAGTCTCAGCACTCTGAAGCTATCAGCAGCCACTGCAGCAGGAGTTCGATCCCTGGGGCCAGGGAGCTACCCATATGGCGCAGCAGACCTCTCCTGTCTCACCCGCTGCTCCCCTCAGCAGTGTACTTTGGTCAGTCTGCCTGTTCTGGTCCCCACTCTGTCTCTGGTGACTCCTCTCACCACCAGCACCCTGCACCTCTGAGCTGTACCCCAGTTCTTGTATGCATAAATAAATACATCTTTAAAAAAAAGAACAATGATGTAAAATACGTATTCATTTTTTTTTTTTTTTAAAGAAAGCTGTTGCAGAGTACTCCAGCACTGCTTTAAAGTTGAGAGCCTAGGGTGTCCCTGGGAGCCGCTGACACCAGAGTTCAGGCCATTAGCCTGAGAGGGTCTCTGATGATTGGCAGTTAGACAGGAGTTCCTGGGCCTAGGTACACTGACCTTCCAGCAGGGCAGGAGTGGGGACCTGCCAGCACTGAAATGTCCCACCTTACAGTGGTCACAGCAGTTCTGCTGCTGCTGGACTGTGGACCCCAACTGGGCAGAGCTGACCTGGAGGATACTAGGCTGCACTGATGGAGCATATGCTTTTAGAGGGGGAGGGTTAAAAAAAATCACAAACTTTTATAATCACTAGTTAAGAGTTAACTATGAACAGTTAAAGAGACGAATATTAAGAGATCATTGAGTACTGAGTTAGTACTGATGTGGATTCCCTTTTTTTAATATTTTATATAATTCTTACATCATTTTTCATCTTTGCACAATGTATGCATTTTCTTGAGTCTTGACTTTTCATCAGGTTCTATGCTTGTGTTTCCAGTTGTTAGAGGACAGTTTGCTCAGGGCAGGTGGTGGCAAATTGCATGAGGTGAAATGAAGGTCAAAATAGACAGCACTGGACTCTGGACCAGACAGCAACAGAGGCAAAGGAATGGGGAGGCAGTTCCAGATCATCAGAAGTGGTAGACACCTCTCAAAGGTGACCCAGATGTCTACACAGTGCCAGTCACCAGTACTAGACAGCACTGGCCAGTAATACTGGTCACCACTGGTCACCAGGAGTCAGTGTCAGAGACACCAGTTGACAGCTTTTTGTGAGTTGTCAACAAACAGCTCTTTGAGACGCCAGGTCTGGGCCTTTGGTGCTCCTTTCAGGTGATGTCAGAGGCAGGTTCAGCAGCCTAGTCTGAAAAAGTCTTCAGTTTCTCTTTTGTTCTTTGGAGGTCGGCTTCTGATCCTTCTTTCTTTTTCAGAGGCCAGGAACAGAGTGTGTAAGCTGGCTCCTGCCCTGCTTTTATCTTCTTTTTTGGGTCCCCCATCCTGCAAGCCTGATTGGACCATTTTCAATTCTTAATGACTGGTTGGATCATTAGGACCAATCAGCCCATCATTGATTTTTGATCCAAATAATTAATGAATAAGCTGATTGAGCCTGATTGGTTCATTTAGCTCACACCTAATTGATCTATTCTGTGATCCAGGTACCAAATATAAAAAGGAAAACTTGGTTTCTGCACAGACCTCATCTGCTCTGAGCTCAGTGCAGGCTCATAAGCTGGTGGTCTCCAAAGAGCCACAGGCAGAGCTGGCCTCAGTGGGCCAGGGGCACTCTGCATCCAGTACCCTTTGTGCAGGGCCATGTATAACAACATAGAAGAGGGTGGGGGTGGCCTGCAGCAGCACTGTGGGGTAGACTCTGTGGGGAACCCACCATGAGGGCCGAGGACTCCGTGGGTCTCTCTACTGCCTGCAGCTGCCCCATGGGGGCCCCAGGCTCCTCCCTGCAGCCCTTCCAGTTACCGGGAACCCCCAATATATATGTCTTCTGTTGCAATAATGGGATCCCCAGCCAAGAAGCTTGTCTCCGGCCCTCAGTGCATAGACTCCATCACTGCCTGAGGTCTCTTCAAATCTGACCTCTAACATTGATTTTTAGAGCTGAAAATGATCCAAGAAAACATTCAGCCCATCCTCCAGCCAACTTCAAGCTCTTGGCTCTGTTCGAGCATCCAGTACCATGCAAGAGACAGTACCTGTGAAGCTCCATCTTTGAACAGGTCTGATATTTGGGAAGTTCAGCTCTCATGTAATTTGCTCCAATTATCTACTTCCTCCCTCCCTGGTTCTGCCCCATGTAGCTCTGTGCCTACTCTCCCTTTCAAGTAGCTGCCTGAAATAGCCTTTTCTCATGTCCCCTTTCAAAAGTTCCTACTCCTCCCTACTCCCTTCTGCATTTTCTTTTTCTCTGTTGGACTTGGCACCTAACATTCTTCTATATTATTCCATGAAGACAGGGATCTTCGTCAGATTTCTTTTGCTGCCATATCCCGTTTCTGGAAAAATTTCTGGCTTGTAACAGGTATTCAGTAAACATGGGGGGAATTGAATGAATAAGCAGGTTCAATATGGAATGAGAATGTAAGAAATAGCATCAAGATATCTTTTAAACCAATTGAGTGTATTGTGGTATCTGTGCTCTACCATAGCCCTCAAGCAGCTGAATGGAATAGAGAAGCTTCAATCAGCTGCTCATGCCATTAACGTGCTTGACTTAGAGCTCTCAGTCTGGGTTTCCTACCTCACATCTGCAAATAAGTACTGCTCACCAAGTTCCTCGCTTGAGCTCTCTTCCAGTTGGGAAGCTCCTCAGTGGAGTGACCATGCGCAGCCCTGCCTCCCTGACCTAGCTTTTTTCCATTAACTGACGTGCAGCTAGAGACCATGGAGGCCTGTAATCAAAGCTGCTCCATAAATTCAAAGCATATATTTATCAGCACTGATTTTGTACATATTAACTCTTTACTACTAGCCTCTTTTACAGTATGGTATATAACTCTTAACAGTAATCATAACATCTAGATTAGGATTTATGTGGCAATGAGGCTGAAATAAAACTGTCTCAAATGTGTCATTAAGACAATTTGGTCAATAATAGAAAACAAGGAAAAATATAGTTTTATGATATTAAACATTCCAGACACTTATGTACTACAATTAATATTTTTTAATATTTTGCCAATTTCAGTAACCAGTAATGGCTACCAGTTACTGAGTACTCAGTGTATCAGATACTGGGAAGAGGTAGGCCAAGGAACAGGGGATTCCTGCAGTGAGAAAGGAATGCCAAAGCAAAGATGAATACATGAAAGGGAAAACTTAAAGTGAGCAAGCTTGCTCCTTGACAGTTACAGACAAGGGAGTCCCCTTTTTCATCAATTCACAGGGGACCACATTCACTAGCACAGTTAGTAACAGCACACCTAGTTGAGGACTCAGTGTCAGCTCTCTGGGTGACAAAAGAAATCTTAACACTGAGTTGTGTCAAATACAGCATAGGTTCAAATATTAAGATGATTCTTTAGCTCTTAAGCTGTAGTGACTTGACTGTCTTGATGTCCCACTTTTCAAGGACTCACTTTTGAAAAGCATTGTCCTGTCACTTCTAAATTCTTTTTGCTTCAATACTATTCAAGGGGCTCAGATTTTGCCATCAGTCTCAGAATCCAACAGCAGAAACAGTTACAGAATGTTTTGCACAGTAGAATCTATTCTAAATACATAAATTATATGTCACACTTTTTTTAAAAAGTGGAATGAGCCAGAATTACAGTGCAAATTCAGTCTGCCAAGTAATTGCACTGGAACATTTAATTAGTGCAGGCATAGTTAGTTCTTCAATCTTAAAACTTTTTGGGCGAGCAATGGCAGGTGTTTCTAGATGATGGTCTTTGGCTGATATGAGGGAAGACGGAGCATTACCCTTTGTGAGCATTATAATGAACTTGTGTGTGTGCACATTCCTGGGTGCACATGCGCACACACATTCTGCAGAGATCACAGAGCTGAAGTCTTGAAACACATGGTAAATGCTATTAAGCCTTTTCCAAAAAATAGTTTTCTTTATGGGAAATTCTTAACTATGATGATTTACAACTATGTATTTATATAGATATGATTTTTTTTTCTCATAGGGAGCTGGAAAACAGATGTTGTTAAATTATGGTTACCCAAAACTTTATCTCCTTTTTGGCATCTGAATTTTCCGTATCTCACGAGGCACAAGTCAAGGACTTGGACTTAGAGAGTGTAGGTGTAGGGTAAGGAAAAAATGTCAGGCTTTTCTGCCCTCCTGCCATCAGGATAGATGATGGATCCTTGAGGACCTGAATGCATGCCTGATGGCAGGCACCTGGAGTAGGGTGTGGGCATAGGTAGATGAGATTCACCTGGGCTAAGACTGTGCTTTTTTTAAGAGTGGCGTTACGGGGACGCCAGTAGAAGCCGAGGAGAAGCCAAAAGAGAAGCCAAGAGAAGCAAGAGAAGCAGAAGCCGAGAGAAAGCCGGAGAGCCCACAGTGAAGACCTGCTGGGGGCTGGGAGGCCTGCCAGCCTCCCGGCCCCCCGCACCCCTGCCTGCCATATGCCTGGTGAACCCCAATAAAAGACCTGCAAAACCCCTGAGGGCTCTGACTCCTCCTTTACCCGGTCTGCTGGATCCTAGAAAACCTGCCCTGTGTCCATTCCTACTGTTATAGTAGGGTAAGGTGAAAGTATCAGGCTTTTCTGCCCTCCCACCACTAGGACAGATGATGGAACCCTGTGGTCCCGAATGCATGCCTGATGGCGGGCACCTGGAGTAGGGTGTGGGCATAGGTAGATGGGATTCACCTGGGCTAAGACTGGGCTTTTAAGGGCGGCGTCACAGGGACGCCAGTGGAAGCTGAGAGAGAAGAAGAACCACAAGAAGAGCAGAGAACAAACGGAAGAACCAAGGAAGTAGAGAAGCAGAGAGAACGCGAGAATGCCGGAGAGCCCAGACAGAGTGAGGACTTGCTGGGGGCTGGGAGACCTGCCAGCCTCCCGGCCTCTCAGTACCCCTGCTTGCTGTGTACCTGGTAAATCCCAATAAAAGCCTGAAAAGCCACTGAGGGCTCCAGGACTCTCTCCTCCTTTACTGTCTGCTCGGATCGTACAAAACCTGCTCAGTGCCCTTCCTGCCCTTAGAGAGAGTCAATGACCATTTGAAATACAAGGCCACACATATCAATGTCTTGTTAAACACAATTCAGGAAGAAGATCCCAAAATCATATTTGGCAAATAAGGGACTAACTTGTATAACTGAGATCAAACTCAACTATCACATGTATAAATTATGCAAAGGGCCAGTGATGCTCTAAAAACATAAGAACTTCCTAAATTCAGTATGATTTAATCTTCCTAATTTTATTTATGCCTTTAAGGGATATAAGACGTGTTCTTATCATGGTATATTTTAAGAATATGTCCTTTGAGAGAGCTTCCAGGCTGGGAAAACAGCCCTTTCACGTGCTTCCTTGAAGGACTGCAATGAGGCCAGAAGCACCTGTTTCTCTTTAATATCCTTTGCAACACATTAGTGATCTAGTGAGTAAACAGGTTTCTTGACTTCCTGTGGAGGGGGGTCATGGGAAACTGATGGACAGCCAGCCCATCGGAAGCGCAGATTATCTGGGCTTGCGATGGGCAGCTGAGGTCTGAGGATGGGGTCATGGGAACCTCCAGTCTGTAGCAGGCTGGCCAGAAGCACAGGTAACAGCCTGGGACTTGTAGCTAATACCTAACACAGAGGATATTCTTGGGAGAATGAGCCCATAACCTGTGGAACCCGACTTATGTCCAGGTAGACAGTGTCAAAACTGAGCTGCGTTCTCAACCCCCTGCTGGTGTCTAAAATTGCTTGTTGGTGGAGGGAAGTCTCTCCACTCCCACTGGAATAAGGTCCAAGAACACAGCTTCCCTTCAGGAAGCCTAGGCCATACATGTTAGGGTTCTTTTAGCAATGCTACACACACTCCTCCCTGCTTTTGCCACATTTCATTAGAATGGCCTGGATTTTAATGTCTTCTATATCCTCCCATTCCCTTTACAAGTATGTTCCTTAAGAAATTATGTCTCGGGGGCCTCCCTGGTGGTGCAAGGGGTTAAGCACTGCACTATGAAGAAATCCACAGCTTCTGCAGCACGAGTTCGATCCCTGGCTGGCCAGGAAGCAACCCACATGGCACGGCAGACCTCTCCTGACTCGTCTGCTGCTCCCCTCAGCAGTGTACTTCAGTTAATCTGCCTGTTCTGTTCCCCACTCTGTTTCTGGTGAATCTTCTCACCCCCCGCATCTCTGGCTTGTTCCCCAGCTCTTGTATGCATAAATAAATCTTAAAAAAAAAATTATGTCTCTTTTCCATTGATACACAATGGTTGGTTTTTTTGGGTCAAAACTGATATTTAATAAATGTTTGCTGAATGAAAAAAATGTATGTATCTCTTGAGGAACTCTAGTTAGAAAAAATAAGCTTTCTCTTATACTAATTTGTGCCCATACATGTGACTTTTTATATAATAAAATGCTATGTGCTTTTTATAGAATTTGAATTTCCTACTCTGTTGAGATTTAAAAAAGGCATCACAGTTGCTTGGCAACACAGCAGAGTTAAGTGGTGGCTCCATTTCTATTCCTTCTTCCAGTGTGGTCCTTGTCAGATGGTAGTTCTCAAAGTGATCATAACTTGCTAGTGATAAAAATATCTTGCCTTCCCAACCTAGGTAGTTCTCAATAGCTAGATACCAAACAACAACACCATCTTGTAATAGGAATTCAACACAAAAGGTAGAATGGAAAGCCATTTTATTTTTCCCTAGATAAACTTTAAAATAAAAGACTTCAATGGAAAATGTTTAGTACTGTCACGTCACCCTGAATGCCAGCAATACCTTGACTTTTATACGCGTTGGAAGCAAGGTTAAAGTCCAGTCAGTAGTACACATTTCTCCATGGCTCTTCAACAATTTTGCATGTATAAGTTTACCTGATATTTTGCTTTAGCAAATAATAACATAATTTAAAACTTTCAGGTCTTCTATGTGACACTAAAATCCAGTTTTATATTTATTAATACAGTTAGAAAAATAAAAGCATAAAAAAATTCATGGTATGAGTTCACGGTGCTAATCACATAATCTCTTCAAAGTTATGATCATTTTAAAAACTACATAACAACCTTCTTGTTTAATGTGAAAGGCTAGTAAGACTATTAAATCAATGTACATATCAGTTATTTGATTAAATTTTTACTTGTCTTGGGAGAGTTAATTCCCATTATCCACTGAATGAAAACCCTTCAAATATTAATAGATATATTACAGTATTTACAAGCATTCTTATTTACTCTGACACTTAAGGGGAGGGAAACAAAGATCCCCAACCAGGTGACTTTATGAGGTATGGGACAAGGGAATGATATTGGGGCCTGGAGGGAGCTGGGGAGAGGAGTGTGCAAGGATGATGCCCAAGGGTGTGCACGAGCTCGAGGACACTTCAGGCTCCAGTCAACAACACTGTTAGATCAGGAGTAAACACTGAATAGCCAGGAGCCAGGATAAAGAATACTGCAACGGAATGTTAGTTTAGTAGTAAGTAGAGGAAGCTAGGCCTAAGGTCAGACAAGGCTAAGGATTGTAAAACTATGCCCCATAAGCTGTTAGTGAATTGCCCTCTGGAAATGACCTAACTCAGATGAGATGCTGGGTACATGTCATGGATAAGGAAGGGTTAAATGCACCAAAAGTGATGCTAATTTGAATTCTACAATTTTAACTGTGCCATGTGCCCTTTCTCACACTACTTTCTGGGACTTGTCTCAGACATACCATCTATTTGACCTCTTTGAATGTACTTGGCAAACCTCATTATTGCTGTTGAAGGATTTATATCCTAATATTTTGGTAAGAGATCATAACATCCAAATCAGCCTACACAGTATCATAAATCTGAAGAAGATATGTCAAAGATAGATGTGCTTGTGAATGTGAATGAAATTCTCATTCTCGTGGTTCTGTTTGTTTTAGTAACAGTAAACTAATCATTACTGTAAAAAGCATACTACCTAGGCCAGGCCTATATATAAATACCATTTTCTCTCCCTTGCACCTTTCCTGGTAGGTGTTTAGTGGCTCAAGCCAAGGGTCTTTAAAGAGCGTGGTTGTCACCAAATCATCTGAAGTACAGAATTTAAATAGTCCCTTGGAAAATTTTATAAAGGAGATTCACCCAATATGATGTTTAAAGCTCTCAAAAAAAGTCTGTAAGATAATTTAAACATATTGCATAATCAATAAGGGTTCTCTGGTGGCCCACTTTTACATGCAAATACAGACGAACCGTTAACATGCATTTATTTTAGGCAATTGGCAAAGTTTATTTTGAAAGTAAAAGTAATATTAAGTCATTTACTAAATTGTAAATTTCAATCCATTAAAAACTACTACCAGAGCAGTTCTGAGGTATATTTTTTGTTAATTTTATATAGAAATGTTTTTGATGTGGCGTGAAATGTGACTGCCATGCCTTTTATTAAATGGTGCTGTTGTAGTGTTGACTACAGATGTGTCCTATAGTTTTCAGGAAATTGTTGTGCATGTGCATTAACTAATATTTCAAATATTAATGGCAATTTGATTGGTTGGTCATTTCAAAGATACCAAAATAATAAGAAACAGCTCAGAGTATGGGCCAAACGAGCTGAGAAATTTCAGGTATACATTGCTAATCTCCAATCTTACCTTCATCAAGAAGCCACTTACTCAAGTCGTTTACAAGGAAAACTATGTGCAAAAAGCAATCTATCAGAAGGTTTTCTTGTAATTTAAAAAGAACTAGACAATGTTTCTCCTTTTAAAATTCATTTATAAAAATAAATAAATTTCATTTTGAGATCTTAAGTACCAAATTGTGGCTTAATTTAGTTGAGATGACTAGACTATAAAGTTATGAAAAATGTAGGTGAAAATGTATGAGCACCAGCTCATTCTCCACAATGTGATCAATAGCTGGCACCCAACGCTGTCACAGCCCTTTACATAGTCAACCAAACCACACTCAGCTTCTGGACAAACTTTTAACTTTCCTTTGACCTGAAACTCTCACAAAACATGGTTAGTTTTGTCCATTATAAAACTACTGGAACCATAGTACATTCAAGAGAGGGAATGAAAACCTGACACCTGCTCAAGAGAGTACTGCTCCTCTGCACTGGGGCAAACAAAGCAGCTTATTAGAAATGGTCACCCACGTGGGTGTACAGCTTATTCAGATACACTAGAATATAGGCATGAAGTCTCTCCTGTATACTTTATCTCAGAGCAACAATAATTTAAAATTAGTTTGACAGTAGTAGCAAATCCTTCTAGAGTCTGTGCTATGAGACGATAAACAGTTCTGCCCCGCCTGCAGGTGTTTGGGGCCTGGTGGGGTACTGCTCACTATGTACATTAGCTAGGAACACTGTCAGGTGGAAGTGCCAATATGACTTACTGCGTAGAACTGTGCTAACATCGATACCTTTGTTAGGCTCATTTCTCTCATGAGAAGCTTTTTTTCTTGGTCAGAAAATTATTTGAGCAACAGTAAGGAACCAAGGAAAAAGTTTCTGGCCTCCAAATCCACATACACACAAAAGCAAGTTTCAGACTGATGTCTCTCAGTGCAAAGGAGCTACTGGCTGACTGGTCACGTATCATCAATTGATATGAACACAGCATTCAGTCTGTGGAACAAAGTGTTGCAAGAAAAGCCTGGTCTAATGCAAATTCAAGCCTATTAACTAAATCCACGGCCAGGAGAGATAGTCCAGCTCAGTGTTCCCCTGCATTAAACCTGACTCTGAACACAAAAACAACCAAAAGGCACAAGGCTCAGATTTCATTGATAGTCCGCTCTGAAGGGCAGTATTCCGAGGGGCCTGCTGAGGACATATAGAAAGACTGGGTCTTCCTTTTCAATCGTGCTCTTTTGTTGGCCAACACCAGGCTACGCCGGCTTGAGCTGATGATTTCCGAAATAAACTTTTTGCAGTCTACACACACCTCCATAGCACTCCAGTCCTCCATTAATTCTTTGGGAAATTGTAGTTCTTCATCTGATTTGTCCACAGACTTAGATTTTGAGGAAAATCTGGGGGAAAAAAAAACAGAAACATCCAGTATTGTTATAGTTTTACCAAAATACTAAGAAAATATGTACAAAAAAGGTAAATTTGTTGCCCAATTTATGGAATGGGGGAGTGATTTAACCACAGCATATTCTTCCAAAAAACAATTTCTTATTGGAGATAAGGAAACCAGGAAACTTTTTATTAAGAAAGAGTAACATAGGGGCCTCCCCTGGTGGCGCAGGCGGTTGAGCACAGTGCTGTGAAGCTGTCCGCAGCCTCTGTAGCACGAGTTTGATCCCGGCTGGCCAGTGAGATACCCACATGTTGCAGCAGACCTCTCCTGTCTTGCCCGCTGCTCCCCTCAGTAGTGTATTTCAGTCAGTCTGCCTGTTCTGTTCCCTGCTCTGTATCTGGTGAATCCTCTCACCCTCCCGTGCATCTGGTCTGTACCCCAGTTACTGTATGCATGAATAAATAAATCTTTAAAAAAAAAGAAGAAACGGTAATACTGAAAACTCCTATCATCTCTTCTAGAATTTTTGGGGCAATGGGATATTGAGCATATTTGCCTGATTACCATACATATATAGACATTGAAAGGTAGCAACTGAAATGAAATAAAGTATATGTTGCTAACATCCTGCTGATGATTCAGTAGGGACTTAAAGTTCTTTCTCTGCTGACTCTGTGATTTGTGAATGCTGGTTAACTGTGTATATGGTAGGTCAGACAATAGGAAAATTATGCAAATTTATCTTAATCATATGACACATTCAGAAAAATTATCTTTGTCATTTAGTATTTATTAAATATGTCTTGCCCTTCCCAATAGTTCTCCATATTTGGGTGACTGGTCTTTTGGCTTCCAAGAGCTAGAATTAACTAGACCACCATCATAGTAAGTATTTTAGGTAATTTCTTAGGTAACTAAGAATCACCTACTCATTTATTATTTTAACTAAACCAAATAGCTTCAGAATAAGTACAGAAAAGAACAGATAATTACACACACACAGCCTTGAACTCCCAGATGATAACCCACAGTAAGAGACCATCACGGAACAGTGTATCTGAGAGCAGAGAATCAAAAGCACAGAGGCAGCCAAGTCTCAGGCACAAGTTACTTGGTAGGTTCAGAGCTGCTTTGCCTCACTATCCATAGAGCCATGATATGCAGAGGTAGCCAAAGAATAGCATTTGGCAACAATGCCAGCTTCCCCTTTGCTGAGTGGTAGTGACTGGTGGCCATGCTAACTGTAACTCCAGCTGACTTCCCTTCCATCTTTCTTAGCACTAACTTTACTCTGCATTAAATGCAAAGAGACCGATATTTGGACAATTTCTCTTCTTTGAAATTGCTAGCTCTTGACATAAAGCTTTATTTCTGCCTTTATAACAGGAAAATAAATCAAACCTATTGCAGATAGCTGTAAACCCAAGATTAAACAGATTTTCTTTTAAAACTAAGTAAGGAAGGGGCCTCCCTGGTGGCTCAATTGGTTGAGTGCAGCACTGTGAAGCTGTCCGCAGCCTCTGCAGTGCAGGTTTGATCCGGGCTGACCGGGAAGCTACCCACATGGCGCGACAGACCTCTCCTGTCTCACCCGCTGCTACCCTCAGCAGTGTATTTTAGTCAGTCGGCCTGTTCTGTTCCCCTCTCAGTTTCTGGTGAATCCTCTCACCCTCCTGCACATCTGCCCTGTTCCCTGGTTCTTGTATAAATAAATCAATCTTTTTTTTTAAAAAAAAAAAAAAAACTAAGGAAGGAAGGATTATCCTGTTATGTGCAAGTTTCCAACTCCACTGAAAACAAGATCAGTGTAAAGATGAATTTTTAAAGGCACAATGAAGAAATAATTTCTAAGGCAGACAAAAAAAAAAACAACAATGGTGAGATTAAGGTATCCTTAGACAGCTAGCCATTACACATTACCTTTAGGGGAGGTTTGGAAATTTGTGTGCAAGTCACAACTAAGCTAAAACCAATCAACACTCCTCCCACCCTATCCTCTTTGAACCAAAATCCCATCACCTATGATAGTCCTCAAAAAAAAAAAAAAAAATTTTTTTTCCTTTTACAAAGGAGACGCTGAAGACCCAGGCCCCTCACTTACCTAGCAATGCTCCGAAGGGGCCGATGGTGGCTAGTGGAAGGTTTTTCTGGCCTCATACAACTTTCCCCTCTTTGCAAGGTAGAAGGTCCCAGTGAAAAGATAGGAAGAGTGCAATATGGCTTGGAGGGCAGGCGCATCTATTATCCCAAATAAAACTGAGAATGAGCAGTACTGCTAAAAAGACATAGTTATTAAAACTAACAGTTATAATTTCACTAAGCATAGCTTACCTTTTTGCAACACTGTGAGCATACTGGCCTGTACACAAAATCAGAAGAATTAGTTGGCATGATACCATAGATACAACTGGAGAGTTAAGACACTACAGGCTGTGTGGCTGTCAATCTCTACAATAAATTATAAAAACTCTCTGGTTCTTCTATCAGAATATAACAAGTCAATACAACTGTAAAGGCAAGCCATCTGTAAAACCTAATTCCTAGTTTCCTATAAAAGGATCACTATATATCTGTTCAAATTTTTCTTATTTATCTAAAAATAACACGACAAGGTCATCCATTTATTTCTGTTAAAGCATTACGTTATTAGAATTATCTTGATTATATAAAAGAAATATACGAAGAGAAATATATTTAATACTGTTTAATAACTATTTGTTCCAGACCGCCAGGTCAGACCAGGCGCGTAGGGAGTGCGTCCCGCATCGCCATTTTAGAACAGGGACATTTCTTCAGTAAAGACTGCTTGAAACCAGCAGAAGGCTCCCAGAGGAGCCAGAGGTGAGCTGGGAATTTCACCCATGCCAGGCCCCTTCTGGCCTGCAGCCCAGGCCCAGAGGGGTAGCAGGAACCCACCCCCGGGGCAGACCGGGAGTGCACCCCACATCGCCATTTTAGAACAGGGACATTTCTTCAGTAAAGACTGCTTGAAATCAGCAGAAGGCTCGTGGAAGAGCCAGGGGTGAGCTGGGAAGTTCACCCATGCCAGGCCCCTTCTGGCCTGCAGCCCAAGCCCAGAGTGGGAGCGGGAACCCACCACCGGAGCAGACCGGGTGTGCAGGGAGTGCGCCCCGCATTGACATTTTAGAACAGGGACATTTCTTCAGTAAAGACTGCTTGAAACCTGCAGAAGGCTCGTGGGGGAGCCAGAGGTGAGCTGGGAAGGTCGCCCAGGCCAGGCCCCTTCTGGCCTGCAGTCCAAGCCCAGAGGGGGAGCGGGAACCCACTGCCAGGGCAGACCAGGCACGCAGGGGAGCGTGTCCCAGCATCGGCATTTTAGAATGGGGACCTTTCTCCAGTAAAGACTGCTTGAAACCTACACATGACTCCCGGAAGAGCCAGAGGGGAGCGGAGAAGTTCACCAAGTTGCCGGCCAGTCCCAGCAACACAGTGTCCCAAAGCATACGGCAAATTAGAAAACAGACAGTAGGGAGTAGAAGAACCACATGCAACCTAGCAACTCCTCAGGAAAAAAAGCACACCACAAAAAGAAAACCACCCCCCAGACTGCAACGACAGCAACTTGGAAGAACTTCTGAGCCTTCCAGAAAGAGAATTGAAAATTGCCGTGATTAAAAAACTGACAGAAGTCGTAAAGGAAAACAATGATAAGGGAAAAATAATCAACGATCAGAAGAATGAAATTGAGTCCCTAAAGAGGGAAGTAAAAGAAATGCAGGAGATCAAAGAATTAATGGAGGCACTAAAGAACTCTGGGAAAAGCAATGAAAGCAGAATAGAGGAAATGGAAGAATGAATAAGTACTCTTGAAGACACAGAAATAAAAAGAACCAAAACAGAAAAGGAAGGAGAAGTACGAAGGAAAAAGACAGAAGAAAGACTTTGGGAACTATCTGACACCATGAGGAAAGGAAATATAAGAGTTATAGGAATACCAGAAGGAGAGGAGAGAGATGCAGGAACAGAGAAAATATTCAAGGAAATAATTGAAGAGAACCTCCCAAACATGAAGAAGGAGCTGAAAATTGATACACAGGAAGCAAGAAGAACACCAAACTTCCATGATGAAAGGAAAAATACAGCAACACACATAATAGTAAAGCTCCCAAGAATCCAGGACAAGGAAAAAATAATGAAGCTAACAAGAGGGAAGAAACAGATAACATTCAAAAGAAAACCAATCAGACTGACATCAGACTTCCCCAAAGAAACACTACGGGCAAGGAGAGAGTGGAGGGACATAGTCAACAGACTCCAAGAAAACAGATGCCAACCAAGAATACTCTATCTCGCAAAGCTCTCCTTCCTCTATGAAGAAAGAATAAGGACCTTCCCAGACAAACAGAAACTCTGGAATTTCATTATGACTAAACCCCCACTCCAGAAAATACTACAAGGAGTCCTAAAGCCAGAACTTCAGAGGGAAGAATAACAAAGACGGCCAAAAAAAAAAAAAAGTTATTAAAAGAACAAATAAATAAAATCAAAGGAAAGACAAACACAATGGCAAATACAGATGCTAACATATCAATATTAACTCTAAATGTAAATGGACTAAACTCTTCAATAAAAAGACACAGAGTCACAGGCTGGATTAAGAAACAAAACCCAACCTTCTGCTGTGTCCAGGAAACACATTTAGCTACAAAAGAAAAAAACAGACTCAAAGTTAAAGGATGGAAAACAATTCTACAAGCAAATGGACCAAAAAAGAAAGCAGGAACAGCTATACTTATATCAGATCAAACAGATTTCAAACTCAAAAAGATAAAAAGAGACCCCAATGGTCACTACATTATGATCAAGGGGACAATACTTCAAGAAGAAATAACACTCATTAACATATATTGACCAAACGAAGGAGCACCAAAATATATCAGACAACTATTGTCATCTCTGAAAACAGACATCAGAGAAAACACATACGTAGTGGGAGATTTCAACACACCACTATCAACAATGAATAGATCAATGAGACAAAAAATAAGTAAAGACACTAAAGCTCTAAATAAGGATTTAGAGTGCTTGGGCTTAACAGACATCTATAGAACACTAAACCCCAAAAAATCGGCTTACACATTTTTCTCAAGCGCACACGGATCATTCTCCAGGATCGATCACATACTGGGGCACAAGACAAACATCAACAGATACACCAAGATTGAAATCATACCAACCATCTTTTCTGACCATGAAGGCATCAAACTAGAAATAAACCATAAAAAGAAGGCAAGAAACTCTCCTACCTCATGAAGATTGAATACCACACTACTGGAAGATCACTGGACTAATGAGGAGATCAAAGAATATTAAAAAATTCTTTGAATTGAATGACAAGGAGGACACCAATTTCCTAAATGTATGGGATGCAGCAAAAGCAGTAATAAGAGGAAAATATATAGCAATAGAGGCTCACATCAAGAAACAAGAAAGAACTCAAAGAAACAACCTAATCTCAAAGCTCAAAGATCTAGAAAAAGAACAACAACAAAAAAACCCCAAAACCAGTAGAAGAAAAGACATAATAAAAACCAAAGCAGAAATAAATGAAATTGAAACTAAAAAAACAATCTAAAAGATCAATGAAACCAAGAGCTGGTTCTTCGAAAAAAAAAATCAATAAAATAGACAAACCCCTAGCCAGGCTCACAAAGGAAAAAAGGGAGTAAGCACAAATAAACAGGATCATGAATGAAAGAGGAGAAATCACAACAGACACAGTAGAAATCAAAAGAATAATCACTAACTACTATGAACAGTTATATGGAAACAAATTCAACAATCTAGAGGAGATGGACAAATTCCTACAACTCTACAATGACCCAAAGCTAGATAAAGAAGAAATAGAACACCTAAACAGACCAATTACAAGCAGCGAAATTGAAATGGTAATCAAAAACCTCCCCAAAAACAAAAGCCCAGGACCTGATGGATTTACAAATGAATTCTACCAAACATTCAGAGACGAATTAGTGCCTATCCTTCACAAACTCTTCCAAAAAATTGAGAAGGAAGGGATAATACTAAACATGTTCTATGAAGCAAACATTACACTGATACCAAAACAGAACAAGGACAACACAAAAAAAGAAAACTACAGGCCAATCTCCCTAATGAACACGGATGCAAAAATCCTCAATAAAATTTTAGCTACCAGAATCCAACAATGTATCCATAAGATAATTCACCACGACCAAGTAGGATTCATGCCAGGGTCACAAGGATGGTTCAATGTCCAAAAATCAATCAATGTCATCCAACACATGAACAAAAAGAAATATAAAAACCATATGATAATATCAATTGATGCTGAGAAAGCTTTCAACAAAGTGCAACACCCATTCATGATAAAAGCCCTTGAAATTCTTGGGATACAAGGAACATACCTGAACATCATAAAGGCCATATATGACAAGCCAACAGCCAGTATCATTCTCAATGGTGAAAAGCTGAAAGCATTTCCATTAAGATCTGGAACAAGACAAGGATGTCCACTCTCACCACTGCTTTTCAATATAATACTGGAAGTCCTAGCCAGAGCAATAAGACAAGAGAAAGATATACAAGGAATCCAAATAGGAAAAGAAGAAGTCAAACTATCACTATTTGCAGATGATATGATAATAAACATAGAGAACCCCAAAAACTCCACAGAAAAACTAATTCAACTCATCAATCAGTTCAGTAAAGTGGCAGGATACAAAATCAACACGCAAAAGTCAGTAGCCTTCCCATACACAAACAATAAATCTGAAGAAAAAAATCAAAAAAACCATCCCTTTTATAATCGAAACAAAAAAAAGCAAATACTTCGGAATAAATCTAACAAAAGAGGTAAAGGACCTATACAAAGAAAACTATAAAACACTGTTAAAAGAAATAGAAGAAGACATAAAGAAATGGAAAGAAATCCCCTGCTCATGGGTTGGAAGAATAAACATTATCAAAATGGCCATCCTACCAAAAGCAACATACAGATTCAATGCTATTCCAATCAAAATTTCAATGTCATTCTTCAAAGAAATAGAACAATTATTGATGAAATTTATATGGAATCATCAAAAACACCCAATAACCAAAGCTCTCCTGAAACAAAAAAAAAGAAGGGAATGGAGACATCAAACTCCCAGACTTCAAACTATACTACAAAGCCATAATCATCAAAACTGCATGGTATTGGAACAAGAACAGACACACAGACCAATGGAATCAAATAGAAAATCCAGAATAAACCCATAGATTTATGGTCAACTAATCTTTGACAAAGGTGCAAAGAATATGCATTGGAGCAAAGAAAGTTTGTTCAATAAATGGTGCTGGGAAAACTGGGTCACTACATGCAAAAGAATGAAGCTTGACCACTACCTCACACCATACACAAAAATCAACTCAAAATGAATTAAAGAACTAGACATAAGACCTGAAACCATAAAATACTTAGAAGGAAATATAGGTGAAACACTACGTGATATGTACATCAAAGACATGTTTAGAGACACATCACCCAAAGCAATGATAGTGAAGGCAAAAACAAACAGCTGGGACTACATCAAATTAAAGAGCTTCTGCACAGCAAAAGAGACAATAACAAAAACAAAGAGAAACCCCACCAACTGGGAGAACATTTTTGCACCCAACACTAATGATAAAGGACTGATCACAAAAATCTGCAAAGAGCTGATGAGACTCAACAACAACAAAGAAAATAATCTTGTCAAAAAATGGGCAGAAGAGCTAAAAAGAAACTTCTCTGAAGAGGAAATGCAAATGGCCAACAGGCAAATGAAAAAATGTTCAACATCACTTGTAATCAGGGAAATGCAAATCAAAACTACCATGAGATACCATCTTACACCAGTGAGAATGGCACATATTAAAAAAACTAGCACAACAAATGTTGGCGAGGATGTGGAGAAAAAGGAACTCTCCTGCACTGTTGGTGGGAGTGCAAACTGGTCCAACCACTATGGAGAGCTGTGTGGAGATTTCTGGACCTACTAAACATAGAGCTTCCATATGATCCAGCAATTCCACTCGTAGGTATTTACCCAAAGGACACAGAAACATCAATTCCAAACAGCACCTGCACCCCTATGTGTATAGCAGCACTGTTTACAATAGCTAAGCTTTGGAAACAGCCCAAATGCCCAAAACTAGATGACGGATCAAGAATATGTGGTACATATACACCATGGAATATTACTCAGCATTCAAAAAAGATAAACACATGCAATTTGCAGCAACATGGATGGCGCTGGAAGGGATCATGCTCAGCGAAATAAGCCAGAAAGAAAAAGAAAAATACCGGATGGTCTCACTCATAGCAGGAATCTAGAAAACTTAAATAAGGGACCAGGAAAATGAATAACTATAAGAAAGTGAAAATCAAAATCAATAAACAACTATGAACCAGAGACACTCTATGGGAGGTGGGGGGCGGGGAGGGGAGGGATTGGGGTCAAAATAAGGGGGTTGCAATTGTATGGGAAATATAAAAATAAAATTTATTTAGAAAAAGTATATATTAAACATGTTCAAAAGAAAAAAAAGTAATTATTTGTTCTACTCTTTTGAAGAATTCAGTATTTCTAACAAAGCATAGCACAATGTGATAATAAATTGGGTTTTTGAAATATTGTTCCTGTGTAGAAAAATAAAACAATGATGGTAATTGGTATTTTCTTAACTATTGTTAAATCTCTCTTTTTGTCAATTACAAAACCATACCTTACCTCTTACAGAACTGACATGTGTAAGACCAGGTGAAGAAAGAAAATCTCTTAGTTCGGCAACAGAAGCAGAGCTAAAAAATACAAATTCAAAAGGCAAAAAAAGGCATTGCCCATAATTAATTTCCTAATTTACATGTATGAATATGCTTTATATACTGGGGAAGTTTAATAGAAGGAAGAAAATAATTCAGAAACCCCATTTTTTATGTTTGGCTTTGTGACTATTATTTGGCTCTTTAATTAATTATAATCCTATTTTTCAAAGGTAATAAAAGGAACTCAAGAGTCTCACCATTATAGAAACAATCTGAAAGTCTCCTCTGTTTCTCATATACACTTTCTTTACAAATCTTCTAAAAGTATGACTAAATGCAGAGATGGTTTTATGAAGGCATGCCATTTAAACCTTCCACAGTTTTTGATTTTTAAGGGAGAAACAAAAATACTCCTTTTTTGAGCAAGGCAGAATGTTTACTGGAGAATAAGCCTCTTAACCAACCAGACTCCCCTCCCAGTCTTGTGCCACCTGGTTGGTAGGCAGTTCCCTCAGGAGATCACGCTACGAATGGCCTTTCTTCTAACCCTGCCAGTAGGTCAACTTGAAACAGCTCTACCTTTCCTTTTTTCAGGGCAGTGTAGACATCTTTATACTGTTGATATTTTTCCAGCTCTGCCTTCACCAGGACCTGGCGAATATGCATCACTTCCTCAACAGTCAGAGCTAGACACTCCACTGGGTAGCAGAACTCCTCCTGAAATTCAAAATTTCACATGAATAGGAAGCTTCCACCCCTTTTTCTGACACTAAAATTTCAGATCAGACACCTGGTTAGTAGCTTCGGAGAAGAAAATGGGTTTCTCAATGAATACTGGAACAGAGCTGGCTCACTCTGGGGACCACAATTTCTAATTACATTAAGACAATAGATGGTAGAAAACTTCTGGGGATCATGTGAATCATTGCAGGATTTTGAAATTTTAAGAAATGAAAGTTCCTCACATTTGTTTAGACATTTTATCTCAAGTATTTATCTGCTCTGTATCAATGCACCAAAATCCTGAAAATATTTTGTCATTCTAAACAAAATTTGTCAGTTTTCTCCTATGATTATGCAAAGACATTATTTAATGTTGTGTTTTTTTATTATATGCTAATAAGTAGAAAATTTATGACATTGATACTGGTTTTAAAACTGGTGTGGTTCCCAGAATAGCCAAAAGAAGGTGGTTAGCAACTTATACTGAGAAGCATTATTTAGTGGTTAGTTACATCAGCATACCTTAAAAAATCCTAATGGTATGAGTGGAACAGAACATGTAACTACTGATGCAGTAGACAGCCAAAAGGCAGACTCTACAGACTGCCCTGCAGTTCTTCAGATTTGATACTCCTTTTCAACAACTAAATGCAGAGTCAGCACTGGAAAATGTGGAAAAACTAAGAAGAATTTCACAATAAATATTTATGTTGGCTGTCTTAGGTTAATGGTTTCCCTAAAAACAGCTGAGGAAGATGTTGATGTAACTGATCCCACTGAATAAAGAGCGTCACACCCATCTGTTCCCCATCCAGCCCTGAGCTTGATTGGTGGATCTAATAGAAAGACAGAACAGGCTTGTGCATTTGCACCCTGCCAGGCTTCACAAGGACCATTGTGATGTAGTGACACTGAAACTCAATGTTCTCAGTACAAACCCATTATTTCATTCCCACACATACATAATAGCACGGGCTCACAGTCACTCTGGAATTAAACAAGCCAAATGAGAAAGCACATGACCACAAATGCAGTCAGTTATGGAATTTTAACATTCAGTTCTGTCTTTCCATCAGAGAAAAACAAAAACAAATCTAGGCTGCAAACTTAACAAACATTAGCATTTACTAAAAAAAAGTAGCTTGAAAAATTAAGTTTCTTAGTATCAATACAAAATCTTCTCTATTCATGTTAACTTTGGGAACATTAACTTTGCTTTAAAATGAATTGGGAAAAAAATCATGCAATTAAATTTTTAAGAGAGGGCTTCATATTTAGTGGCATGGGGATAGTTTTTTTTTTTATATAAAAGTTTTATCATTTGCTCTAAGATGACTAAGATATTTTCTAAGTAATCACATAATTTTCTTTTGTAGATAACAGGATTAAATCAGTAGGTCCAATATCTACTCTGTTTTGCTCCACCCTAGGAAAAGAGCATAGCAGCAAGTGAGAATAAAGCATTGCCTTTTTGAAGTTTAGACCATTAAATTGTGTGCTAAGTGTTATTGGTTGCACACATCTGAATGATGGCTTTCCTCAGCTTTTAACATTTTTTGTAAGTTTTCCTAGTTGTTTTTCTTCATAAGTGATGTGTATGATGGGTACATTTTCTAATGGCTAACAATCTGACATAATTGCTGAACTGTAACAAAATAAGATAAAGATCTAGCAAGTAACCAGATAATAACTACCTAAGACTTGTTGTTCTACATGCCAGCAAGATGGCAAATAGTGTCAATTTAATTAACTTTACAATGAGGATGCCTGGCTGGTAAACACTTCAGGTAGACAGGAATCCTTTCATTCACAGCAATGTGCTGGCACACATAATACACCTGTAGCTTGTACTTCCTTTTCCTCAGTCTCAAGTCACAAAGGGGCTTAGTTAAGCATACTTTCAACTTACTGTTTGAATTATACACAAATTTAGTACTTCACAGAATATAATAAATAATTGTGGATTTCTTTGTTTCTTGTTCTTTGGAATTTCAAGATTACCCTTTAGTAAAATAATTTCCATCAGGTCAAATGCTAATGTTCTGATTCTGGAGTTTTCCCAAGGACAACAAAACTTTAATGCAACATGAAGGAAAATGATAATTACTAGTATTAGTTTTGTTATTTTTTTTCCAGTTGGAAAAAAGCAGTAATTGAATATCCCCCAGGCCAAATTAAACCTTAATAAATCTTGCTGAGATCTTAATGCTCCAAATGTAAAAAAGCACTAAAGCTCATGTTCATGACTAGACCTGAACCTGAGAACCAAAGAGCACAACTCTAATTCCCGTGCTTTACTTGTTTCAACGTGACTCCGAAATTTAGGAAAGGGAGGCTAAAGTCTTAAAAGTTTTAATAAAGATTACAATATATAGAAGCAAATATTCTTTTAGAACTTACTTTACAGTGTTCCTGACTAGCAAAAAAAAAAACATAAATAGCAGATATTTGAAAATTATCCAAAACCATTGTCTTTTGAGTAAGAAACCAAAGAAATGCGGTTGTAAAGAAAAATTGCAACTATTAATTATTCTTTTTTTTTCCAAGTTGAACTTTAAAACTCAAAATGAATTCTTTGCTTAAAGTAGTGTGAGGAGTTAGTATTCAAGTATCTGTTTGGGGAAGATTGATAATAAAAATAAAAGTGTAGACAGATCTGCAGTGGCAGCTGTAGGAGTGACAGGGGTGAAATCTTGCTCACGTACTACCCAAATAGCTGTATCTAAAATGGGAAAAAGAATAGAGATTTATCCAGTATTTCATGACAAACAAAAGAATCTGTGTTTCATTTACATTCTGAGTCTCTTTTCTAAACCATGATAGGTAATATAAAGAGTAACAAGAAAACCATCTGCTGGTTTCAAGTTCTATTCATTCATCAAGAATGTTTAAGTTAATCAAGGACCTGGACAGCCAGTATCCTGCATGAGTCACAACAGGCAAAGCAGTCACTGCGTCACACTGGGAGCAAGGTAAGCTTCACTATGGTCTGAGGATGTTTTATTTCACTAAGGTTTGGAAGTTACTACACTTTCTTTAAAAAATATATTCTAGATAAAATCTCAAGAGAGTAAAATGCAGAATTATTTAAAATGTTTTGAGTAATACATGCGTAGAAAACAAAATTTCTCTGTACATGCTGTTTCACACATTAAAATAAATCTTTGTTGTTTTGTTGCTGAAAAAAATTCTCTACACAGAAATGGGTTGTCATAAAACCATACACTATCCTGACCATCACAAAGCAGCTTGAAGAAAGACGCTAAGGAAGAAAATGATTTTCTGAGCACTGGGGAGGTTATGGATTGCCCACTGGAACGAGGGGTGGGGTGTGCAAGGAAATGGGAAGTGGCAGGGTTCAGTGAACTGCAGAGTCAGTCTCCAGTGTCTATCTGGCCTGGCAGGAGGCTGCTCTGCCAGCGGAGTGAGCAAACAAATGCTCTTCTGATGGCAGGGAGGTCCTGGGAAGAAAGCATCCCATGGGCACTGAGAGTTCCCCTGTACATGGAGGAGAGAATATTCCTCCTGCTGTATAGTGAGGTCATTCAAAGAGACAAACACAGATACCTCTAATCTGATGCTGCATTTTGAGTTTGTTGTCCTTTCAAAGTAATTTTCCTCTCAATTGAGATCATGGTGTGATCTATGCATCCTACCAAAGATTGGAATCAACAATCAGAAGCAAAGTGCCCATCTAAGCTGTTAATTCTTGCAGAGTGCAGTAGTTGAGGTATCACTGTCAAAGGAATAGAGTGAAATAATTCCCAGAACCAGCAGAAAGACGCCAACCTTTGAGGATTTCCACCTGCTGGTAAAAGCTCTTTCACAGAGATAATACATAGCCCCTGCTACCCCAAACATGGCTGCTTCAAAAGGATGAGAGCTGAGCAGAGAAGCTGTTTGTATGGTAGAAAAAAGTGGTCGAAAAGGTGTCCTTGGCCATACACTGGTTATCCTAGGAACCTGAACAATAGATAAGGAAAAAAGAAAATGGCATGGGGAAAAGAAAAAGGAGAAAATAATGCTGAACATGAGTGACCTACAAACAATGATTACAGAACATAAAAGAAAAATAAACAAAACAGAAACACCTTGAAGGACATGGTAGATTCTCTGTGTGTCTATGCCAATATCTGCATCCATATGCATAAATTAGTGATTAAACCATGAAGTGATTCCTAGAGTATCTCAGAACTCACGGAGAAAAGACTTAATTAAGTTTTTCTAAATTGGTTGCCCTATGAACAACCAAATCTCCTAAATGGGGCCACAGGCAACTTGGAAATAAATACCAAGCAGCTGCTTGACGCTCACTCCCCAGAAGGTAGGTAAGGTAAAGACAAGTCTCCTTTCACACTTAGATGGGCAATGACCTTCATTCATTTGATGAAATGATGAAAAAAAATTACATTTTAAACATCCTAAAAAAAGAGAGGGAAACACAATAAAAATGAAAATGAATTAACAAAGACATTTTTACCATTTTCAATGGAGGGGTTATAAATACAAAATGATGGCTTTTATCTAAAAGATAGCTAAGGGCCTCCTCGGTGGCACAGGCGGTTGAGTGCAGCTCTGTGAAGCTGTCCGCAGCCTCTACAGCGCCAGTTAGATCCTGACTCACAGGCAAGATACCCACATGGCACAGCAGACCTCTCCGGTCTCCCCTGCTCCTTCCCTCAGCAGTGTTTTTCAGTCAGACTGCCTGTAGTGTTCCCTACTCTGTCTCTGGTGAATCCTCTTACCCTCCAGCACATCTGGCCTGTATCCTGTTCTTGTATGGGTGAATAAATAAATCTTTAAAATAAACACAAGGTAGCTAAAATTTTTAATTATCATACTTAACAACAACAAACAATACTTACCAAGGTAGAGGACACTATCACAAGAGAAACGTGATTTTTTTTTTTTGATTTTACAAGGTAAGTGACTAACAAGAAAAGTCATTACTTTGACTTGGATGATTCTGCCTCAGCTGGTGCCACAAGGAATTTCGAGAAAGCACAAGATCCACAGGGGACCTCAACACCATCCAATGCTGACCAGAGGGGCTCTCACACTGCCTTTTCACTGGTACCTTTCTCCTGACTGCACATTAGTTTATCTTGTTCTCCTCTACAATAAACTCACAGCCTGACCAGGAAATATACTTGATGGGTCCTTGATGTGGGCTGATGGTCTTTCATAGTAAAACTTTTACTACCAGCTGCAGTTTCTTTGTAGTTCATCTGACAGTTCCTATGACAACACGGCCAAGTACAGAGTTAGATGATAAACTGGTTTTTAGAAAAACCTGTGTGGAGAGAACAGCTTCCTAAATTATTGAAATTGTGAAAAAAAAATCACAAGCGCTTCCTCTTACATATATTAGTATTCTGAAAAAAACTATTTTAAAGATTGGAGTTATTTTTCTGTTGGTCAATCACTGATAAGGTTATATTTAGTCACATATAAATATTTGGGTGATTATTTTAGGTGCTATAAAGGAATCCTATGAAGAATTGCCCTAAAACCATTAGTTCTTTAATGATATTATTTGGGAATAGAGATGACTGACCAAATTTGAACATTGAAAGTTCTGTTCAAACTCAGTACCTCCACAATAACCATAGTATCTTTCACTGGGCTGCAGGAGGAACATCTTGTTATTGCTTTGCTTGAACACTTGATGACGGATCACAGCATAAAACTATGGACTAAACATATTTTAGTGCTTTATATTCATGAGTATCTGCAAAAACATTATTAGGTTACTGGCAGAATTACTGACTGAGGTCTTGTATCTTGCTTGCAAATATTTCTGAAGCCAAGTGAGACTACAAAGATTCTTTTCAGACCTCCTTGGCTGGTAGACCTATTACTTCTTCCTGGCAGGGCCTTGTGTACTATATCCCACTGTCCGGAGGAATGAGTAACCACTACATGAATCTGGAAGTTTCTGGAAAATAGCAAAAACTGTCAACCAATCCAAATAGTGGTTTTGGCCCCAATATCATGAGCATACTTGAAAACAATATGGTTTAATGGTTCAAAATTCTGCATTTGTTTTTCTTCCTCAATAAAACAGTCTATTACAGTAAGATCTGCTAAGTTTTTGAAATTAGTATTAACTCTCAAATGCATTAATACCTTTTGAAAGGAAGATGGAAATAATAATCTCTATCTTCTACCATTGCTAAGACTTCTAAAATAAAAAAGTACTTTAAATGAACAAAGAATGGTCAAATTTCACCATGTCACTGTTAGAGTTGGTTTTCTTCAGCTATTAAAACGAAATGAATGAGGTTATTTAAATTTCATTTTAACCTTTGGAAAAAATTTTTTTTCTCATCATTGCCCCAAGAAAACTAATTACATTATTGTACAATTTTTCAGTTACTTACAAGAGATCGGGAGTTTTGCTTGGATGGTGGCAGAAACTGTCTCACATTAGTAGGTGTTTCCTTTTCAATGGAATGTCGTCTCTGTGGTGGCTGCCGTCTCTCTGGCTGGGGTGTTGATGATATGGGCAAGAATTTTGGAGGTTCTAAAGAAATGAAATTAGCCAAATTGAAATAAACTTTCTTACAAAATTAAAATCTTACATTTTGAATTTCCAATAAAAAAAGCATTTGTTATTTGTGACAAACACTACATTCAAGAATGAAGTATTTGTTACATTGGACAGGTATATTTATATTGGAGGTTCTTAGGATAAGACTGTGAGGACTGTTATAGTATAATGTCTGCAAGGTAAGTTGCTCTATAGAAATAGCAAGGAAAAGGGAAAATATTCTGTTATTAATATCCATTCAAATTATCAAAGTAAGTTGCTATAGAAATAGCAAGGAAAAGGGAAAATATTCTGTTATTAATATCCATTCAAATTATCATATAAAACACAATATAAATACATTGTCTCATATTTGTACATATTAAAATCCCCATGCTACTTTCCTCAGAATTTTGCAATAAAAGTCTCAGGAAATATTGTAAAAATATGTAATAATTTATATTCTCTGTGGTCAAGAAGACTCCCAAATCATACCAAAATTCTCAAGTGTACTCTCCTTATTTATAGTCTTTTTAAGAGATAAAATATAAAATATGAAAATTCTTCCTTCGTGATACTTATCAAGACACTTTATCCTTAGGTTTAAAGCAAACTGTATTTATCAAAAAGTAAATTTCCAGCTGTGATGTTAATATTGTACCACTCTCTCCTCTGCCTAGTGATAAGTTGGGACAGAGTTGTTTTTATTTTATTTTTTTTAAACAGAAAACCTCTTTTTTTTCTTCTTAAAGATGTGTTTATTTATTTATACAAGCACTGGGTACAGTCAGAAGCGCAGGAGGGTGAGAGAATTCACCAGAGCCAGAGTGGGGAGCAGAATAGGCAGAAAGACCGAAGTACACTGCTGAGGGGAGCAGCGGGATCTTGAATTGTCTCAAATTTCCAAATAAAGAATGTTATGAAGAGCTATGCACTGATACACAGTAATCACATAAGGAACTTACGACTGAAAGCAAAAGTGAACTAATTTTCTTGAAAATTTTTAATTTTCTATACCAACTGGGCATTCACTATTGAATGTGAATGTTAAAATAAGATAACGCTCTAACTAGCTTTTATGGTACAGTTCACAGCAGCTTTTAAAGACTGTTCAACTACAGCTGCAAACTTATCTTCGCTATAGAAAAAGAAAGTCTTGATTCAATTTTTGCCAGTTGTGTTTCCATAATATTAACTTAATAATAATATTAACATAATAATATTCATACTTTTTAGAGAGGCTGAATTTACAGGTTTATTATTAGCCTATGTAAGATTAAATAAAGTTCAAAGCACATTCCATTTTTTTTATGGGAACACTTCAAAGTAAAAATTCTTTTTTTAAATTATAAGTTATTGAGGTAATGTTGATTTACATCACAGTATATGCCTTAAGGGTATAGGTTTACACCTCTACAGTTGTACGTTATTTCACCACACCTACCACCTTTTAAAAAAGCCCCAGCAATCCTCCACTAGACCCTCCTCTTCCCTTTGCTCCCACCTCATCACATCCCCTTCCCTTTGCTGCCCCCTCATCACATCACTATGCCCCTCCTGCTTTTAACCTGCTTTTTCTCCCCCACCCCTCTCTGGATGCCTCAGATCTATGGTTAGCTTTCAAGATATGCCTTTGAACTTATGTCCGGTTTCTCTATATTCCCCATATAAGTGAAACCATATCTATGGTTCTGACTTATTTCACTTAGTTTAACCCTTCCAGGTCCACCCATGTTGCAGCAAATGGTATGTTTCATATGATCCATTCCAAAACAGGGAGAATTATTTCTTTTATTGTTACTGTCCTGAGAGAGAAACAAATGTGAACAGCTAAAACAAGTTAAAAATACACCGATCTTACGAAGTCTGAAACAAAACCTGAATTTTCTGTAAATACTCCTGCTAAATGATGCTATTTCCTGTACACCGCTCCTCTTGCAAACTTCTATTTCCTTTCATTTGACCTAGATGAGCTACGAGACCTAGAGAAGGATCAGGAAGGCTTGTGATTTCTCTCCCGAGACAGTAATCTCTCTCTTTTGTCTCTAGAACAGGGCCTGCTATGGTTGCAGGAGAAGCTTCTCCTTCTGGAGAGCTGTGGTGAGGAAGATGACTCCTTCTCCAATCATCGTCTTAAGGCATCAACCCCAAGGAGGTGGACCACAATTTCTACCTCTCTTTTCACCATTTGACCATTCCACTCTTACATGCAGCCACACAGTGTTCTCCCATCTAGTGCTCAGATAGTATCGGCTGCACCTCAGGGATCTTCAAATTCAACAAAAGCAAAGCTAGGAGGGTTTCTAGCAACCCCACACTTTGGAGTGGTCCATAATAGCCAAAAGCTTGTTCCAATTCAGTCTTGTTACCACTGTTTCCAAGATTACCTACACAAACCTTACAGTCCCAGGGACAGGAAATCACCATGCATTTCTTCTAATATATTGGGTTGCTGGAAAAGTCATGATGTAATTTTTTTACGTTTTCTATGCAAAAATGCATCATGACTTTTTTGACAACCCAATATTTTCTCTTTGGACTCCCTCAGAAGCTTTCACTTACCAAGGTCCACAAAATGGCCTGATTTATTTTCTTAATAGTAGCCATTCTAGTAAGTTTGAGGTGGTACCTCATTGTAGTTTTGATTTGTGTTTCCCTGATGATTAATTATGCTAAGAGTAATTTTATGTGCGTGGTAGCTATTTATATCTTCTTTGGAGAAATGTCTATTTAAACTTTTGCCCATTTTTGAATTGGGTTGTCTTTTTGTTGTTGCACTTCAGGATTTCTCTATATATTCTGGATATTAATTCCTAATCAAACATGATTTCTAAATATTTTCTCCCATTCTCTTGGCTGCAACTTGATAGTACCTTTTGATATAAAAACACTTTTAAATTTCCATTAACTCCTATTTCCCTATTTTTTTTCTTTTGCTATGGTGCGCCTGTGATATCATATCCAAAAAAATCACTGCCAAATTCAATGTCATGAAGCTTTTGTTCTCTATGTCCTTCTAAGAGTTTTATTATTTTAGGCCTTATATTTAGGTCTTTGATCCATCATGAGTTAATTTTTTTTTTTTTTATAGAGGCATGTTATTTATTTATTTATTTATTTATTTATTTGTTTGTTTGTTTGTTTATACATGCACTGGGTACAGTCAGAAGCGCGGGAGGGTGAGAGAATTCACCAGAGCCAGAGCGGGGTGCAGAGCAGGCAGAAGGACCGAAGTACACTGCTGAGGGGAGCAGCGGGCGGCAGGAGAGGTCTGCGCGCCATGTGGGACCCTCCTCCGGTGGCTGGGGAGCAGCCGGGGATCGAACCGGCACCACAGATATCGTGGGCAGCTTCGCAACCCAGCGCTCAACCGCTGCGCCACCGGGGAGGCCCCATCATGAGTTAATTTTTATATATGGTATTGGATAAGGACATAACTTCATTCTTATGCCTGTGGAAATCTAGTTTTTCCAGCAATATTAATTGAAAAAGACTGTTCTTTCCCCACTGAATGAATGATCTTGGCATATTTGTCAAAAATTATTTCACCATATAAAACCTGGAAACAACCCAAATGCCCAAAAATAGATGACTGGATCAAGATGATGTGGTATATATACATAATGGAATACTATTCAGCAATCAAAAAAGATCAACTCATGCTATTTGCAGCAACATGGATGGAGCTAGAAGGAATTATGCACAGTGAAATAAAGCAGTAGGAAAAGGAAAAATGGTTTCACTTATAGCTGGAATATAGGGGAACCAAATAAGACATTAGTGTAAAAAAAGAATAATAATACAAAACACAACAAAACAAAAACAGACAATTATAAATCAGAGACATCCTGCAGGGAAGGAGGAAGAAGAGGGATCAGAGGGAGGGAGGCAGGAGCACAGGCGACTGTGGTGATGGTGCATGGGTGCACTGGTGAAAGAAATTCTATGGGGACTACACCTGAAGGGGAGAGGGGAAGAAAATAATGTTAAAAAATGAACAATGATGTAAAAAATAAAAAAATAAAAATAAAATAAAAAGTTATTTCACCATATATGTGACAGTTTATTCAGTATTCTATATTCTGTTTTATTGGCCTATCTGCTGCTCATGCTGATACCACACCATTTTAATTATTATAGCTTTGTAATAAGTTTTGAAATCAGGAAGTGTGAATTCTCTAGTTATGTTCTTTTTGAAGATTATTTTTGTTTTGTTTATTATGAATTGCTTTAGAGTCCATATAATTTTAGGACTTTTTTTTTTCTATTTATACAAAAAATGTCATTTTGATAGGAGTTGCATGGAATCTATAGATCACTTTGGGTAGCACTGACATTTAAACAAAATGTCTTCCAATCCATGAGAATGGGATGTCCCCAAAGCCAATCACTGATCTCAGAGTGAAATTTCTGTGAAAAAGTCCCCTGTCTCTGGTGATAAACATCTGAAATTTTCTTGATGCAAATTTTAGTTTAGTTTTACTATTATTATTATTTTTAGTTGTGTCTATAAGGGGAGAGGATTGACCCAACCTCCCTATTCTACCACATTGTGGGTGGAGTTGGATGCTTTTCTAATATTTTTGTATATGCTGCTGTTTTTCATGTCCTAATAGCTGACTTTTCCAGGTGAAAAAGTAAAAACTGGTGGGCATTTAATTCCCCTGGATATCACTTCAGTTAGGGGTAGTAGATGGGTGCTTGCAAGAATGCAACAATAGTTGTTTGTTTCTTTGTCTACACCTTTGGAACCAGAAGCAGCCTTCAGCACAGATTCCCAATATTTGAAGAACAAGGTTCTTTTCACCCACTCTGGCCTGTGAAAGCTATGTACAATCTGCTTCAGTAGTAGCATACAGCTGCTGCCATGTGGCTGGGCTTGGGGGATGAGTGGCTGCCACTGTATTAATAGATATAAAATTAATGAAATTTTCACTATATTTAGATATAAAATTATTGAAATTTATAAAATTAATAAGGTTAATGAAATTTATCCAAGTATTTCTCTAGAAGTTGTAAGCCTGTAATAGACTCCAGAGTTCCAAAATAATTACATCAGGCATATTCTGCCAGTATTACTGTTGTCTAGGTAGGGAGACAGATTCTGGGTGCTTTATCTCTGACATTTTCCTAGAATCTGCTCCCTTAACATATAATTTTAATCCTTTATAAGATCTTATAAATGAAAAGAATTGCTAAAAGTATTTAGAAATCACTTAACTTTAGGTTCTGTGTACAGAACCCACTGCATGAAGATTAAGAAAGGTGTTTTCACTACCTACACAGGTTGTGGGGAATGGATATAAGTATACATGTGTATGTGTATTAGTGATTAGTTTGTGCATCTGGTTTAAATTCAGACAAGAAAGTAGTTACTTTCAAATGTACACAGAGATAGTTTACTTATTCTCTACTTTATGATCTGTAAACCCAAAGGAGTATGAGGCCCACTTATCAGGTTATGTCTACATGATGATGTCATTCTAGGAAAATAACTGATTATTTCCATCCCTGAAGGGTGAAATTCCAAGTTCACCTCTCACCACTCCAAACAATCACAAGACAATTTTGGACTCCCTATTCTAGGTCAAGTGTGTTTTTTACCGTATCTGGAGCTAGTTCTTTGCACCACAAATACTTACTCTTCCTAGTGGACACAGCTTCCAGTAAGGGGTCCTCCAGGAAGGAGGGAGACACACTGCTACTGCTGGCTGACTTGTGCAGCGTTTCCTCCTGAGAAGGATATGAGCAGAAAAACACCTTCAAAGATTCCTCAGACATTTTTCTTACATGCTAATTAATAATATTTTACTATTAAATATTTACTTTGACACAAGGAAACAAATTCTAATGTCAAATGTTTAAAGCAAATAGAAGGGAAACTAGAAGGGATTTAAAATTAGAATGCCTAGGTGTGTCCTGGATGATAACGACACTCCACAAGTTTAATTATTTATAAAAGATGGTATATAATGCCATTTTTTTACTTGGAGTTATTAGAAGGATTAGATGAACTAATGCATTCAAAATGCTCAATATTAACTGGTATACAATAAATGGTGATCAATATCATTATTAGTGGGATATTTAATGCATTTATAAAAACAGCAGACTGGAAACTCCACAAGGGTAGAGAAAAATATCTACATTGTGCTAAATGAGATTTAAATTCCTATTACCAGTGAGAAGAAATCATCTTTGTTTTAGACTATACTAAAATGGTATACAGTATTTTTACATGAGTAAAAATATAAAATTTATTTTACATAATTTACTATCTATTATGTGACAGGAGATATTTTATTTCCACAATATTTCTAGAAAATGGCTGAATATTTTTAAATACAAAAGAAAGAAAATTATATTAATGTTAATCTATAAATATGTAAATTAGTGAAAATTCTCTCTGACCTACTTAGTTAAGGTGACATGAAGAATTAGCTATTCACTAAAACCTGGCCTTACCTAAAACCTGCTGCTGAAAGCATTCATTTCAAACAAGCTAGAATACAAAGGATCTGGTCAAAGAACAGAAGAAAAAGGCTGTGTAAAGCACACAGTTCAAACAGGAAGGTTTGAACAGTGACCTCCACACTCTTGATATTTAACACGAAAACAAATCAAGCAAAGTAAGTAAAGCCTCTACTTCAGAAATGGTGTAGGGCAGACCAATCTCCAGAAAAGCTAGCAAACAACTAGAATGATCTGCCTATACAAGGTCAAAAGGAAATAAAATCAAGAGCGTCAATTAGGAAAAGAAAAAAGGAGTCACACAGTATTTCCCAAATAATTATGAGGGTACTATCTTGACTTAGACAGCAAACACTATTCCTCTGCCTCATACACTTAAGCCCACCTCCCTAGAAACATTTTTCAGCGACTAATTTTGCAGAACTCTGAAAACAAGTCCACACTTTCCATAATATTCCTGCTTACTAATCTGAACTGTTTCCACTGTGAACAGTAAAAAGCCTGTCCTGGGACAGGTTGGGGGAAGGGAAGTGAGTCAGTAGGAGACAGAAATGGTGGGACACTGGCCCTATTCAGGGTCTGCTGGGATTTGCTCCCAGAAGCTATGATGGTCCTCTGTTCATGTATGCCCACCTAAGGTAGCCACACCCAATTTTCTGACTACTTGAAAACTAATTTTCACCATGGTTAGTTTCTGCCCCAGAAGAATCAAAAAAACACTCAGGGGACTTTTAGAGGTCAGATCTTCCATGAGAATGTGTTTATGTGGGCTCTGGTTTGCTCTTTGCCCTGTCATGTCTATTCCCATGGAATAACACTTTCTGCTTGTCTGAAGAATTTGATGAATCTCTGACATCTATGGGTATCAATCAAGTCTTTCCTAGTGCCTGGCCTGGTTTCTGAAATTTGCTTCTTTGTATTGCTCTTAGTCACTTGTCTCTGACATTCACTAAGTTAGGCCTTTTCTAATCCCATGTTGTGACCAGTAACTCTTAATCAGGTCCTGCTTATAATGAGGTCATTTTCAGAAATTCAGCTGCTTCTTTACTGCTGCTTTGCTCCAAAGGTAAGCACTCCCACCAAAGGCTGCAAGAACTGTCTCAGAGGTCGGTCTGAGAACTAACTCACTGTATCTGACCTTCACTGGACTTCTTTTCAGAGGGAAGCCTAGTGAAGAAGGGAAACCTTGCTCAGCTTCCCTATGGCTATAATCAAAGCTTATCCTCATTTTAAAAAAGTTACTAGATAAGCAAAGATTATTGAAGATAAATCAGAGACACTGAAACTAGATTTCTAGGAAGAGAAAAAAAGGGTGATGGAAAAAAGTTCTGATGTGAATAAAAAGACTTCACGCCACAATCTAGCATATTAAAGTTTAAAGGCTAAAAGAAAAAAGAAAGATGGCCTGTCATTGGGAGGTTTAGTTTAGCAGGGATTCTGTTACTAGAAAATTATATGATTTTTAAAAAAAATTCTTTCTTTACTAGAGGCTGTTTTTTCATTGAAAATTAATGATGTTGGAAAACATTTTTAAGATACTTTCCAGTTTAATATTTTTAAAATCAGACATTCTCATATACCACTAGCAGAATACTAGCAGGTTTATGAGATATGTAGTCTTTGGCTTAAAACCCAACTCTAATCACTCACTGATTCTTTATCAGTTTAAATTCAAAGTAAGCTTTTCTGTAATTGTTTCCTTATCTTTTACATAAGGATCATAGGTATTTTTAAGGTATTTTAATTAATTTAAAGCAATTCATTTAAATTCATTTAAATGAATTTATAATACATAAAGTATAGCACAGAGTTCTGTAAAAAGGAGGTATTATAGCTTTCCTGGCAATATGTTTCAACACTTTTAATAGCTTATATTCTTTAACCTAGCAGATATACTTCTAGAAATAATCTGAGAAACAATTCAAAACAAAAATGTACCATACTATATTCACAACAGTATTGCTGTTTATAATGGGAGGAAAATGGAAATAACCTAAATGTTCAAAAATAGGGGATGAGTTAAATAAAATATGGCAAATTACTGTGATGAAAGGCATCAGGTTGGAAAATAGTATTTAATCAGAAAAGTTTTTCTGCCATTTCTAGTAAAAGGGCAGATTAGTAACTATTTCTAAAAGCCTAAAAAGTATAAAGTTTCTAGGTCACTACTAAGTTTAACAACTAGAAACTTCCAAAAGATAGCTATTTCAGCTTGCAGATAATGCTTATTATTTAATTTGTATTTAACTATTTAAACACACAAAGCTCCTGGGTAAATCTAAAAGAAAAAATCAGTTTGCTCATTTTACAACTTGAGTTCTTAAGCAACAGCATTGGCATCCTGAAGTTGGCATCTAGATTTGTGAAATGAAACCTCACCTCAGAGTCAGAGCTGTCCAGTTCAGCCAGAGTTGGGGCTTTGAGGAGTTTCTTTCGCTGTACAGGCACCTGTTGTTCTGCACTTAACCCATTTTCTTTTGTTTGTGATGTTAAACCTCCATTTACCACCGATGATTCTACAGTGTTCTTTGGAGATCCAGGAGTAGTTACATCTGATAAAAGAAAGGCAAAAACTCAATTTTTTAATAAGCCAAGAAGGGTATTCACTAGGTCAAATGCACTTTTTCCAAGTACCTATACGTGGAAGCACATATCAGGTGACGCAGTATTTCCAAGTTATGTAAATACAACACAGGGTTTGATACCATAATGCCTATGTATAAAAAACATTTTTGTGTGATATTGAGTATTAGATTCAACTGAAGTTTTAGGTAAATAATTATATATTTATATTTCGCAGATTAGAATTGAAAACCAGAAGAATTCCTACAGATAACTAACACTCTAAGTTCTTTATTTTCCAGATGAAGAAACTAAGGTCCAGAGAGGCTTGTTCTACTTTATTGTCTCTGAAGAGCTAGTGACTGATGGACAGAAATAATGGCATGCATAAAGGCTTACTTGGCATGTGGCTGTAAGATATGAAAATAGTTTGATTTAAAAATAGCTAATACTATAATCTATACTCATATAAACACATTACATGAACACAAAGACTCTGGGATATATTCCCTTTGATAAAGCTGATTTAGATGATTCAGACCTCAAAGCTGTTGGGGAAGCCAATACAACAAATGGAAGAAAGGTGGTAGTATACAGTATAAAGTATATACTATAGACCGCAGAGTATAGAGTGCATACAGAGCATATTACATAGAGTACAGTGTGCAGAGTACAGACTATAGAGCATAGAGCACAGAGTATAGAGTACAGCATACAGTCATGTCTCTTAATGACGTTTCAGTGAACAACCTACTTATTCTACAGTGTCCCAATAGGCTACCTACCACGTAGCCTACAGCCTAAGTGTGTAGTAGACTTTACCACCTAGGTTTGTGTAAGAATGCCCTATGATATTTGCACAATGACAAAACTGTTTGACACCTTCTTCAGAAAGTATCCCTGTCATTAAATGACATGCTTGTACAGCATAGAACACAGAGTATAAAGTATAAAGCACAAAGGACAGAGTGCATAGTATAGAATATACAGTATAGAGAGTAGAGCCTACCTATGGTATATAGTGTACAGAATACACAGTATATTGAATACTAAGTGTAGAGTATAGCATAGAGCATAAGAGTATAGAGCAGAGTCCAGAGTATGCAATACAGAATACATACAACAGAGTAGCGAGTACAGAGCATGGGTTTATACAGGGCATACCTGAGTGACAGAGCACAGGGTAGAGACTACAGTGTATACAGTACAGACAAGATAGAGTACAGAGAAAAGCTGAAGCAGGTTTGGATACAATGTTTAGTTCTGCTTCTAGTTTGAGCCTGAGTAAGTTACTGAGCCTCTTGTTTCCTTATATCTAAAATGGTGCTAACAAAGACACAGACTTTTTGTGCTAATTAAATAAGTTAATAATTGCATATAAAAAATTTAATACTGTACAGAATAAAGGCAGGACACAATAAATAGTAGTGATTATTAACAGTGATTCTCACTTCCATTTACAAGCAAGTAGCTAAGGCTCACATGATTTAGCCGATCACATAGTGTATGCCAGAGCTGATATTTGAATCTTTATCAGTATGGATTCTAAAGGCTTTCTTTTTTGTACTATAGCCTGTACTCTTTCAAGGCAAGAGGAACTAACTTTCTTCAGTATCTAAATGAAGAGTTAAATACATACTAAGCTGAATAACTACTAAATCAGAATATTTAAAGTAAAAAAGTGAAGCCACTGTGTAATTTAAGTACAGACCAGCAGCATCAACTAATCTTTGCAAATAGAACAGTCTCTTGTAGCTGAGAATAAATGGACTAAACAATGCTAAAATGACAAAGACATGATTAATGCTCTTTAAGTAGGGCAAAGTATATAAAAACAGAAGTTATTGTAAAATATAAAATGTATTTATGTGTATTTTCCTCTCAACATACCTGACATACAGAGGAGGATTTCTCAATTTACCTGACATACAAAGGAGGATTTCCAGGAAATAGAATCATGCAAATTATTGTTATATATGTAACATAATAATTTCTGCTTATTTTTAGACATAAAGGCCAGAGAACATGCTTTTGTGAACTAGAAGGGTTTAACTGAATAAACTAGGAGGAGGAAAGAGAAGACTGATCTATCTGTTAATCATTTATTTAAATTTTTTTTGAGATTTATTTTTATTTATTAATGCATAAAAGAACTGGGATGTAGGCCAGAGATGCAGGGTGTAAGAGGAATCACCAGAGACAGACTGGGGAGCAGAAAAGGCAGATCTACTGAGATACATTGCTGATGGGAGCAGGGGGCGAGACAGGAGAGGTCTGCTGTACCCTACGTGTGTCAACTCCCTGGCAGGGATAGAATTCAGGCCTCAGTGGCTGGCAATAGCTTGATAGCACTAAGACTTTAACTCATGCGTCACCAGGGAGGCCCTATTTATTATTAGGTAGCTATAAAAAAAAACACCCACAATTAGAGGAAAGGGTATGCTGCAGGAACAAAACAACAAGGCAGCAAGTTTTCACACAAATTATAAAGGTTGAAATCTTTAAATTTTACATGTAGTGTTTTGCCTATTATTTCCTTCTATATATTTTATGGTTTCAGGTCTTATGTCTAGTTCTTTAATCCATTCTGAGTTGGTTTTTGTGCATGGTGTGCGGTAGTAGTCAAGCTTCATTCAAAAGAAGCCATTCAATCTTCTTGACCATTGGTGCTTCCATCGTCCAAGCTGCAGAGAGATCACTAATATCCAGAGAACAATGAAGGACTGGACAGCACTGAATTATCAAAATTATATGCAATTACACATTTAGGAAAATACATGTTAGAATTATTTTCAATAAATAATGTTGAAACAAACAAAAAAAATCTGTAAATTTTTCATAAGGATATGTAGGCAAAGAGTAGACTACTAATAGGAGAATAATTCAAATATTTTTCAGAAAGCAAAGGAGGAAATTGGGCTAAATATTATTTAAGAAAAAAGATAATACATATTTAAATGTGGGTGTAAAGAAGTATATTTTAAAAAATCTTATTCTATAGTTTTATTTTATATGCTTCCTCGAAAACTGTTCATATTCTTAGAGCTAATCTTTCAAGAGAAAGTACACATCTTGCATCCCCCATAGCAATCTGTACGCCAGTCAAGACTCCTGCCATTAGCACTCCCAAACTAAAGGGATAATGAGAAGGATACATATTTCCAATCTACCAAGTCAGAGCTTCCCCTAAGGTGGAATCATCAGCAGTGCATGGAGAACAGTGAAATAGTTTTAATGGTTATATATTTATAGTAAAATTTCAGGAAAAAAAACCAGATATAATATGATTTTATGGATGTTTTTGCCTAAGAAAAAAATGTTAAAAACTTACAGTAGATTAAAAAAATTCAAATAGTACTGGTGGCACTTTGGCTGACAAAAATTATGAGGGTAGTATATGAACTGAAGTTTAGGGAACACTGTTAACTAATAGTGGCTGCTCTGAGTTCATTTCATTCTCAAAGCAGGGAAAATGAGAAATTGCCTTACAACTCTCTATACTATAAGAATGATAACTATGTTTGAGCTTACTTACTGAAACTACTGAAATAAATACCTTGCACTAAATTCAGGGATTTGAGATAAATGGAATTAATCAAAAGATATGGAACAGTCAGGTTTCAGGATATCTCCACATATGATTTAATAATGTGTGTGATTTTATTACAAATTTGTAATAAATATTAGATATTTGTAAAAGGTACAGTCAAACATATTTTGAAGAGATATTTTAAAATAGTTTACCATTAGTTAATCAAGTACTACATGTAGTTGCTGATGACATATTTTTCTGTTCAAATGAATATATCTTTATTATTAATTCAATGTATCAAGTGAAAAAACCAAACACTTGGGTAAGACATTGTAGTTCTGTAGCATATAAGTTAGCATTTCTTAAGAAAAAAATGGTAATATTGATACGTAAGCAAAATATTTGAATCTGAGATATAGTTTTAGAAGTCACATACATACATAGATTCTGGTTCAGAATCTAAAATGTATAACCATGATATTAAATGCTTTGTATAATAAATGTGTGTGATAAATATATCCATCTGCTACCTTATTGAGTTAGAAGAAATATGACTGGGATACAAAAATTACATATTTAATATTTTCACTGGAAAAATAAATAACACTTACCTTAATGTTGAATGAATGTTAAGATTTCCTCTGAGAATTAATATTTCTAAGACATACCTAGTAGTAGGACAGCTTCATTATGTCTTTTTCTATACATTAAGTTCAGAGGCATTAGCTGTACTACACGTTTAAATGTTTACTCCTTAGTTTGTTCATTTTCCAACTTAGAGAAGA
Organism: Talpa occidentalis; assembly: GCF_014898055.3. Classification (NCBI taxonomy): domain Eukaryota; kingdom Metazoa; phylum Chordata; class Mammalia; order Eulipotyphla; family Talpidae; genus Talpa; species Talpa occidentalis. The sequence goes on from NW_023601322.1 coordinate 52,131,880, forward strand.
AATATAATCTAATTGTTGTATTCAGAAGAATGGATCAATCTTTCCATTTATAATTAGGAACAATTTGATTAGTCAAAATGAAAACATAAAAGTAGTATAAGAAGTTGAGAATGAAGTACATGAAAATCGTGAAGTATACTAAGATACAAAACAAACTATAGCAAATGATAAGCAGTGAAAGCAAATGTAAATTCTTTGCTACTCTTTCAAGATCAAGGAGGTTAAGTACCAAGAGCTTTTTTTCCCAGCAAAACCCTATAAGAACACAAAGCACACATATACAATGTGTGTGGGCATGCATGTTGTCTAAATCAGCCATCTGTGCCTAACTTGTATTAGACAATGGTCAATGTGGTTAGGTGGCCAGTCACTCCCATACAGTCTAATAGACAGAAATATATTTAATATTTAGAAGAGACAGAGTGTCTGTAATATATATTGCCAATTTTTAGAGATTGATAGGAAACACAAGTTTCAAAACATTTCATGTGTCAAACATTTCTAAGTTTATTTTCCAGACCAAATTTTTTACAAGGTAATTCTGCAAATGGTTGATAAAATAAAAATTATCAAATGAATAAAGAAAATATAAAAAGCTCTTCAGTGGTCAAAGAAGTTGACTGTAAAATATTTATCTGAGTGTTCTGAAAATGCAAATAATAGTCACACCTCAGAATTAAAAAAATAAATTTAAAAAACAGGAAGTAGGTAAGCAGTTGGAAGATACTCAATAAATATTCATAGACAAAATATGATACTAGAACTCTATGGCTCTTTAAATAAGGTATGCCAATAATACTTTGAAGTTTAAGAGGCACCCTATGGAATATAAAAGAAAATCCTGGAAGACAATATTGGTACCAGTATCTTATCTCCTCCTGTATTCAAAACCGTAGCTTCCAAAATTAAAAGTTCTAACTTACACAATATTTTTTTGGAATTAAGTTGACAATGAAAATTTGCTCAGAGAGTGTTTATTTTTTAAATTTTTTACAAAGATTTATTTATTTATTTATACAAGCACTGGGTACAGTCAGAAGTGCAGGAGGGTGAGAGAATTCACCAGAGTCAGAGTGGAGAGCAGAGCAGGCAGATTGATGAAGTACACTGCTGAGGGGAGCAGTGGGCGGCAGGAGAGGTCTGCGTGAAGGGTGAGGCTGGGATCAAACTGGCGCTGCAGAGGCTGCGGGCAGCTTCGCAACCCAGCGCTCAACCGCTGTGCCACCGGGGAGGCCCCAGATATAGTTTAAAAACTCAATTTTATATATAAGAGGTTGATTTTATAGATCAAATTTTGTCATTAAGAGTTACTTAATATAAGGTCATAATGCTCTTATATTTTATACTCTTTCTTTTCATTAACATTATATTAGATTAAAAAATACAACATAATGATTTAATATTTGTATATATGTGAAATGATCATGATAAGTTTAATCACCACACATACTTACAAAACTTTTTCTTGTGATGAAAACTTTTAAGATTTACTCTTGTGATTTTATACCTTCAGTCAGCATTCAGAATTACATGCACTAGACTACATCGACAATAGTGTACAAGGACACAATAGATAGCTCTTGCCCATGAGCTGAGTCCTGGAATTCTCTGAAGTAGCTGATGGTTCTGAATTTAGCTACTTAAGTAACTGAATGCTCTAGAGAGCAAGTAGTGTCAAAGCTTTGTTTCTTGAGTTTCCACTACTCTCTTTAGGCAAAGTTCTCTTTTAGGCTTTGACATTACTGCTTTAGAAGATGTGGGTAAGTGATAGTGACCATAAAGTTGGACAGCCATTTTCCATAACTAGAAGTATGGCATAAAATGGTTCTTCCACAATTCCTCCATAAGCAACAGATTTATTGTAGCTGAAATTTTAAGTTTACTGTTATCAAATATGCAGAATGCTTTATTTTATTGACCACGACTTAGAACGAGCCTTTCAATTTTCTTTTTTGACATATTTGAACAAGCAGATGAATGAAATGCATTTGACAGAATTCACAAAACCCATGTCAGGTGTGAAAGTGCTTTTTTTTTACCTGACAAGTCAAAACTGTAAGACATGCTAAGTGGCCGCATTGCTGAAAAAAGAAAACAATAAAAAGAAAATAATTCAGCTGTTAGGAATATACAGGGAGGAGAAAAAGGGGAAGATTAAAGAAAACCTGTGGAGTGGTACGTTTTGGACTTTAAGGTAAAAGGTAACAAAAAAACTCTGAACTACAATAAAACCATGAGACTGTTTCATTTTTATCACTAAGACTTGGAGTGAACAATAAAAGAAAAACATAGCTTTTAAAAGAACAGGTTAAAAATAACAGCACAATAAAAATACAAACATTTTAAAGAACCAAAGTATGGGATTTTTGATTTAAATAGATCAAATTTTTAAAAGGCTACATTTTAAAACATGATTTTAGGGAAAACACAAAATCTTTAAGATTTTAGAATAAATATGGACTTTAATAATTCATTTCAGGATGAAAACTTGGTTCTCTACATAAAGGTGAAGCATTTTATAAAAATATCTCATTCAGAAACTAGGAGCATTGCAATGCATCAGGAATTATTGTAGGCAATCTAGCAGGTGAGAGAGAGGTCTCAGGAGTCAAAATTTGAATCTCAGCTTTGTCCCTTACTAGAAGTGTGACTCTGGGTTGAAAATTAAATGACTTTGGACCAAAAAAGGGGTACTTAGAATAGCATGTGGCACATAGTAAAAGCTCATTAAATTTCTTAAGAATGAATTAATATTTCCTTTCTTGTTGAAATCATTTATTTTTTATTATATATACTAAAAATTACTGAATTATATGCTCTAAATGGGTGAATTTTATGGTGGGTGGGTATATATCTCAATAAAGTGGCTTAAAAATAAGCCCACACTAAATTTATAGCAAAGGAGCCAAGTGTATACAACATCATTTTGTCTCTTCAACAAATGGCGTTAGGAAAAATGGACAAACATGCAGAAAAATGAAAGTAGATTATTATTATCTCACAATATGCAAAAAAAAACCCCAAAAAACCAGAAATTGTATTAATTTCTGTATTGAATGTAACACCTGAAACCATAAAATACATAGAAGAAAATATAGGCAAAATACACCACAATGCTGACTTCAGGGATGTCTTTGGGGACTTAACTACAACAACTAGGGAAGAAAAAGCAAAAATAAACATATAAACAAAAAATAAGCAAAGCAAATATCAAACTAAAAACCTTCTGCATAGCAGAAAAGACATCTTACTGAATGGTAGAAAATATCTGCACATCATTCACCCTACAAGGGGATAATATCCAACATCATTAAAGAGTGCATACAAAAAGGAAAACAAAGAACCCAAGAAAAAATGGGCAGAAAATCTAAACAGACACTTATCCAAGTGTATGGCCCAATAGGCACATACAAAATACTCATCAGCACTTATGATCAGAGAAATGCAAATCAAAACCACAGTGAGTTATCACCTCACACGAGTGAGAATGGCCCACATCAAAAAGACCAGAAACAACAAGTGTTGCTGAGGTTGTAGGAAAAAAGGAATCCTTCTACACTGTTGGTGTAAAGTAGACTGGTCCAGCTATGATGGAAAACAGTATGGAGATTTCTCAAGATTCAAAAATAGATCTAGCAACTCCATTCCTAGGTCTAATCTACCTGAAGAAAACAAAATCACTAATTTGAAGGGAAATATGTATTCCTATGTTCAGTGCAGCACTACTAGCGTTTTACATACAAATTATTCCTTTAAATTGTTTCATAAGAGCCAAGTTATAGAAACAATGATAAGGGCCCACCAACAGATGAATGGATTAAGAAGATTAGTATATAAACATGATGGAGTACTTCTCAGCTGCAAAAGGAAAAAAAAAAGGGATAAAATATTGCCATTTGTGGCAACATGGATGGAACTAGAAGGGATTATGTTAAATGGAGTAAATCAAAAGGCTAAAGAAAAATACTGGGCAAATGGCATATAAGAAAACAAAGCAAAGGAACAGATAAAACTAAGTCAAAACAAACCCTGAAACTTGACTTAAGAATTGAGGTTACTAGAAGGGGAAGGGTAGAGAGTGGGAAACAAAGAAGGTAAAGGGACTATGCTGGAGGATTACTGACAATTTGGTGGTGACAATTTTGATGGCATGCTTATATGCATCTGAAGAGGTGTATACCACTAAATCATATACAATAGTAAACAAAGGTTACCTCAATTAAAAAAATACAAATAAAAAATGATTGCAAAAATTTGATGAATTTGGATATTTATGAGTGGGAATTACCTATTTTCACTGCAGTTCCAAATTCTTACCAGTACTTTGATGCACCAGAGAGAACATGTATTCTGTAACCTAGGTTAAGTTTTCCCACGATCATTTAGAAACTGTCCCCTTAAACAGGGAAGCACTGCACTTCAGATATCCTAGTGGTCATTCCTCTTTTTCTTCCCTACAGGTAGTCTTCAAAACCTAAATCACCAGTACTTTCAAGATTCCCCAAAAACGAAGTAAAGCATTATCTCTAAATCTCCCTCACGCACGCCTTCCCTCCCTTCTGATTCCTCTTCATATTAACAAGTTAAGATGATTAGAGATGTTAATTATTTTTCCTTGTGTTTTTCTCACCATTCTATTTCACAAAGTCTGTATTGGGAAACACTTTGTCACCTAAAAGCCATCTGACTTCCTAACTTCTGATTTCTGAAAGTCTGAGGTCCTGGAGGTGGGGGGGATCATGCTTAGTAGGGAGGACAGGTGCTCTTGTGGTCAGAATAGGGTCCAACTTCTGGTCTAGAGTAGGATGAGCACACGCTTATCTGGCGGAATGCCTCCCCAGTTTATGTTTTTCTAAACTGCCTCTAGAGTTCTAATACCCAACTTTAATAGAATGTAAATATCTCCCACTGTGTTTTAGGGAGATGTTTTTAAACGAGCAATTTATATGTATTTTATGTACATAATAATACAGCAGCATTAAAAAAAGTATGTGAAGGAAAAGTAGTGGGTTATATCTCAAAAAATTAAAGAAGTCAAAATCTTATGCAGATGTTGTTAAAAGCAGTCAGTGAAGGGAATGTGCATCTTAGATGGGGCAAATAAAGCAACTATTTGTTAATATTCATAGTTATAATATGATTACCAGGAAATAATTCCATCTTAATATGTATAGGATGTAACTTTCAAATGAGCATCTGACTGAGTTTTAGTTGTCTCATAGGAAAGTGGTTAAGGGTTTTATGTTGAAAATCCTAACTCACTATTCCCCAAACTCTGCATTTCTAAACTTAAACACTGTTTATACCAGATTGCCTAATTATGTATAGCGAATAAAATACTACAATTCTCAAAACACTCTTCATTTTTCTCTAATATTTTCTTACTCTGTTTTTCTCTGACATATCAATGTATGATTAAGACTGACTAAGAAAATGAAAGAAGACTGCTGCATAAGAAAAGGGTGCTACTATTTCTTGGGAGAGGAGGTTCAGATCTTTGAGCTCTATATACTACAAAGAGAAAAATAATCAGCATCACAGTAATAAATGCTTAGGAAAAGATGCTTTTAAAGGAACAATTTGTGTTTTAAACCCCAAATCTCAATATAGCATGAGATGTTTGGAAAAAGAAAATGATCTGATCTGAACAAAGACTGATACATAAGAATATTAATTTCAGACTTAATGAGAAAAAAATAGAAAGAGTCTGTAAAACAATAGGGAAACAGGTAAATAAAACACAATTCAGTGACACGTTAGCATATTACGTCCTAACAGTATTTTCAGTCATGTAGGAAAACTGTGCTCCATTTAATAATACACAAGAACATTCACAGCAGCTGCTTCTGGCCACTATAAACTTACGGGTAACATTTTCTTCTTTAAACATTTACTCATTTCTCCCAGTTCTACAGTGGGTTTCTACTTGCAGTTACATAGAGGGGAAAGGTTATAAACACTTATAATTCTGCCAGCCTTATCCTAGCCAAAATTCCCAAAGCAAAACTGTGAGAATTCAAGAAGATTCTCATAGAATGATCACTTTCTAGACCAACTCAATTCTGATTGTTGTGAAACAACATCTTGTAAGGTTAAGTAAAACCATAAGCTATATTCAACATAAAATTGTGATTTAATTTTTCTAAAGTAGGGTTCCCATTAGTTAGCATATAATTTGTTTAAAATGAAATGGAAGAATATGTGACATAAGTTTATTACTCTTCCATGTGAGTCTCCTTTTGATGCTTACGAGGATTGCTAGTGTCTCTTAAAATGCCCCAACTGACCTCATTTAATGCATTACGACTGACTTTTGTTAACACTTGCATATGTCTCTTGCAATATGAATATGTATGATACTCCAGAGTCACTTTTTTGTAAGCATTTAGGGGCTATGCCCTGTTCATGTCTATACCGTGGTAGCTGTCACGGCATTTAAATGAAAATAAAGATTCAAAAAACTATTGGAAAAATGAAGGCACTAAGATGTCAAATGTCATCAAAATCATCCAAGCACATTATGCCTGTCTTGTTCCTTTCTCTATTATTTGGTGCTTCCAATGATGTTTACAATCCTTAAGCCTAATTATTCTTTACTCCTGTAAGTCATGAAGCTCACTTTTTCTCATAGCAACATATTGTTTTTACCTGATAAGCTTTTCCTTCTCAAGACATAATAATTAAAAATACATAGCCTTAAACTGTCTTATGATACCATATTCTTATTAATTTTTTAAAAATATAATTTTAAATTACTATTCTATAATGCCATAGTCATACTTTCACTTTTTTTTTCCTAATTTATTTTTGCATAGAAGAACTAGGTGGCAGGCCAGAAGTGCAGTGAGTGAAAAGATTCACCAGAGACAGAGTGGGAAGCAAAACAGGCATATTACTGAAATATACTGCTAAGGGGGGGCATCAGGCAAGACAGGAGAGGTCTACTGCACTATATGTGGGTTAGCTCCCTGGCTGGGGATCAAACTCAGGACATAGCCATAGCAGTGATAGTGCTGAGACTTAACCCGTAGGCCCTATTTTTACTCTTATTCTTAAGGCTGTGTGTGCCCTTTAGGAATCCAAGGAAAGCTGTGAACTATCTCTCCAGAAATACATACTTTATAAAACATACTTTTTAATATATATTTCAGGGGATTAACAGATCATCCTCAACTTATTCAAGGACTTTCAGAACAAGAACTCTTGCTTGGTTCACAAGATATGTATGTTTTGGATCATTATCATATAAATTCTCATATGGATTTGTTACTTACCATGGCTTAATCATTATTATTATTATTTTTTAAGATTTATTTATTTATACAAGCACTGGGTACAGTCAGAAGCATGGGAGGGTGAGAGAATTCACCAGAGCCAGAGCGGGGAACAGAATAGGCAGAGTGAGGAAATACACTGCTGAGGGGAGCAGCAGGTGCGGCAGGAGAGGTCTGCACACCATGTGGGACTCTCCCCGGTGGCTGGGGATCGAACTGGCACTGCAGAGGTTGCGGACGGCTTCGCAGCCCAGCGCTCAACTGCTGCACCACCAAGGGAGGCCCTTAATCATTATTTTTAAGAGACAACACTTGTTGCTATAAAAATTCGGTAGGGGAAAACTGATATAATCTTTATTACTCTGTATGTAGCTTTGTAACTGGAAGGTACATTATTACTTCAATACCTATAGGTGTACATTTCCAGTTTAGGCCCTATACTAGGAACTGGGCACACAATAATGAAAAAGACAGACATGTGCCTTGCTGTGATGGAGGTCACAATATAACAGAAGGGCTTAGAGTCAAACAAAGACAATAGATTTGGAGTGAGTGAAGAGTTCAGGCTGGAAGCAGAGCGAGCAGTCAGAGCTGATATGGTAAACTAAACACGAGAAGATAAAAGTCTGGGTTAGAAGAGTATCTACCGTGCTAAAAATGGAAAACTAGAAAGATGCAGAAGTAAAATTCAACAGAGCACAGCTGTCAGATATCAGATTTAAAGATGATGCTGGGCCTCCCCGGTGGCGCAATGGTTGAGCACTGGGCTGGGAAGCTGCCCGCAGCCTCTGCAGCACTGGTTCGATCCCCGGCCACTGGAGGAGGGTCCCACATGGTGCGCAGACCTCTCCTGCCGCCCGCGGCTCCCCTCAGCAGTGTACTTCGGTCCTTCTGCCTGCTATGCTCCTCCTGCTCTGGCTCTGGTGAATTCTCTCACCCTCCCGCGCTTCTGACTGTACCCAGTGCTTGTATAAATAAAACAAACAAATAAATAAATCTTAAAAAAAAAATAAAGATGATACTGAGGTTTTGTCTTGGGCACACTGAAATGCTGACATGCTAGGTTTGTCATAGGGATATGAAGAGGGCCTATCTAGCAGACAGCTGAATGTATAGATCTGACTTTTTGAAAAATCTGTGCTGTAGATTGGGAGCTGGAAAGTAGCCAGGAACAAAAACACTGGAAAAGAATACAGTTGTTCAGGGAGGAGTCCAGAATGGAAACACGAAGGACCAAGAAAAATGTGAAAGAGGCAGAAAAAGATCAAAGGAGCAAACCAGAAGAGTGTGGAGTCACAGAACCGGTTCCCTCCCTGTTTAGGTGTCACCATAATCTATCTTACCAAAGAAAGTTTCTCTAAATTCTTTGGATATCTTTAATTTTACAAACTGGAGGGGAGCTGTATAATCAAAACCATTTTATAATATGATCTTGCTATAAAGCAAAAATGCTTACAGTACACATTAAAAAATTAAATATAATAAATATAAAGGAAGTTTGGCAATAAATACTATGAGATAATGATGCTTTCACTATATAACACCACATCTTTAAACCTGTATTTAAGATAATGAAAACTTGAAGTGAACTACATATAATCTATCATCTATATTTCAAAAACATTTATTTTTGTATATGTATTAGAGTTTAAAAATTATTTTGACACAATCCTATTTAATTCTTAAATAAAAGCCATAATAATGGTTTCGAGGATTCTCTTTTAAATAGAGGTAACACTGGTTTACAACCAGGATATGATTTAGAGAAACTTTATCCCCCTTCTAAAGAAGAAATCAGTGCTCAGAGGTAAGGAAACTCTCCTAAAACTACAATCTAGAGACTGTCAGGGTTTTCCACTATGCCACGATGCTCTAATGAGCATTCTAATGATCGAGTTCAGTATTTTATAGGGAAAATAATTTCACTTATTTTATAATTTTCAAGTATAAACTTCTTTTTTAAAAGATTTATTTATTTATGCATACAAGAACTGGGGTACAGGCCAGATGTTCGGAGGGTGAGAGGATTCACCAGAGACAGAGTGGGGAGCAAAACAGGTAGATCTACTGAAACACACTGCTGAGGGGAGCAGTGGGTGAGACAGGAGAGGTCTGCTGCGCCATGTGGGTTGTTCCCTGGCCTGCTGGGGCATTGAACTAGTGCTGCAGAGGCTGTGGATTGCTTCATAGTGAGGTGCTTAACCCCTTGCGCCACCAGGGAGGCCCCTCAAGTATTAACTTTGAGTTTTGTGTATATGTGCATGCGAGGGGGTGGGGGCTGGGAGGGAGGAATGATAACAACACCGACTATCTTTACTTTGAACCATTACACCATTATGTTTTTACTGGACTAACTGCATAAAGATTTATTTCAACTGATGATTCCAGCCTGGGAATGTGTGAGCAGATGACTCACCTAATCTGCTACGTCTAATCTCTTCTGGTGATACAGGCCGCAGCTTTCTTTCTGCTTTGATTTCTTCTAATATTCTCTCATGGAGACTCCGTGGCCGGGGTGGAGTGGGTTTCAGTTTTCTGGCTGAAGCCTTGAAAAAAAGAAAGTAAAGGATAGAAACTTTAGTCCTTAAATAATTTTTAGTCATACAGTATTATGAAATTATATTTATTGGTTGCAACATTGCTTGATAAAAGACTATTTTCAAGTCATGATTGTAATTCCTAAAACAATAGGGAGATACCTGGATTTCATTGATGTAGTCATCTGTGCTCAACTAATTTGAAGAAGTCAGTTTTGCTAAAGTTACAACTATGTTCCCCATATGCCAGTATGATAGTCAATCAATGATATGCATACTTTATTATTGTTTTTGAAACTAACATTTTTTAGTAAGTTAAGTCATTACAACCTCAGATTAACTTCATTCTTTAGTTGAGGAAATAAAGGCTCAGGGAGGCTGGATTAAGTTGCTTGGAGACATGTGGCTGTTAAATTGTGGACTTAGAATGCAAATCCATTTGACCCCATGCTCTTTCTGCCCTACCATAATTTGACTTCTTAAAATCATTTCCTAGAGGCCTTATTCCTTATTTTGAAAGATTTATAAGAGAGATCATTAATCATGCTATAGATGTACACAAACTAGGAAATGAAAAACTTTCCTTTTCCAGATAATACATAGGTTTGAGAAGCTTTGGTGAGCACTGGTTATTGAGCCAAGGGAAGACGACAATAGAGAAAAATGAAAACCAACATTCAAACCAGATGAGCATATTCTCATTCTAAGGTCACTTTTAAGAACCTATTAACAGAGGAAGATAATCAAAAGAAGATGTATATCAAGGTAGATTACATCCTAAAGCAATCAAGGAAGGCATCAGCACTGTAAAATAAATCAGAAGGGCAATTCATACCAGGAACTATCTGGTACTCTATTTAATCATTATTCTAGGAGATATTTGACTAGATTTTGTAGAGGCATGTTTTTTTGTTTTGTTTTTTTTTTATAGAGGCATGTTTTTATTTATTTATTTATTTGTTTGTTTGTTTGTTTGTTTTGTTTATACATGCACTGGGTACAGTCAGAAGCGCGGGAGGGTGAGAGAATTCACCAGAGCCAGAGCGGGGAGCAGAGCAGGCAGAAGGACCGAAGTACACTGCTGAGGGGAGCAGCGGGCGGCAGGAGAGGTCTGCGCGCCATGTGGGACCCTCCTCTGGTGGCCGGGGAGCAGCCGGGGATTGAACCAGTGCCGCGGAGGCCACGGGCAGCTTCTCAACCCAGCGCTCATCCGCTGCGCCACCAGGGAGGCCCTAGATTTTGAAGAAGAGTCCATTGTTGTGTTGAATAACTATTTTTTTTCTGTGACTTAATGTCATTATAGTTGGGCTTCATCACTCTGAAAATAAAAGCTGAGTGTAAAAATTAATCCCTGTAGGAGCTGAGTTCTAGACATCACGCCCTACAGCAGAATATTCAGTATGTGATCTCCAGTTAAAAATAATATTTCAAATTACATACTGGATTTAAAGGAGGTCTTGACCTGATGAAGTCCAGGATGATCTCATGGGCACTTTTTTTTAACCGAGGGGGAATATCACCATTCACCTGGAAGAAAACAAAAAGTGCAAGATCCATGTGACTTTATGATTATCATTGCAAGTGTCTATAGAAAATCACTTAAATGTAATTTGCCTCCACCAAGGATGCATTTCAAATCAATAAGCCCAAGAGTGAATAGCTGAGTGATTGAGAGCAAAAATAAGTATGCAGTACTGAAGAACATCCAAGTTTACTATAGTTTTATCATTTTGAGAAATTATATATGAGACACATCCCTTTCACACACAAAGTTTCTAAAATTATGAATGTGAATGGAGAGGCTGGATCCGTCTCTGACTCCTGCTCTAACTAACATCCTCATCTTTTAAAACAACATGTTACAAAAAAAGAAATTAAGAAATTTAATAAAACCTCAGAAACACCACCAAAATAACAACCTAAGCTCACATCCTGACAACTCAGAATGCACAGTTGTCACCATTTTGTTACATTTACTTCCCCGTCTTATGTGAAAGAGGTAGGTACTGATATATGAAAAATGCTATGTATTTTCTTCTATCATGTTTTGTATGACACATGGATGAAAACAGAAATATCAACAAATTATAAATTTAAAATTAATAAATACTATAACCTTCTCAAAAGAGAGAATTAGCATACTATTTTTATTAGTGAACTGCTTGAAAAACCTCTACAATATTCACCCCCACCCTTACTTTGGTGATCTACCCTTTACTTACCTCACCCTTTTCTAATCATTTTATATTATCAATTTTATTGGAGAGGAAAAAAAGGTAACTAGTCATTTCTCTAGCATCAGTGGCTGACTTTTTCATTTTGATAGCTAAAAACCTTTATCTTCATAACATTATTGAAAAACGTCATGTAAAATTTTAATATTATTGTGAATTTGATAAAAACAGGTGAATTGGTGGTGGGAATTTCAATGGGGACTATACCAAGATGAGAAAGCATACATTTTTCAGTTTCTTTCTCCCCATTCTCCATCTAGGATACCTATGATTCTTATATTTCCTTATCTCATGGTGTCAGATAATTCTGAAAAGTGTTCCTTCATTTTTTCCCCTTTGTATTTCTTTTTCCATTTTGATTGTTTCCCCATTTGTGTCTTCAAGCTCATTGATTTGCTCTTCCATTTGTGTACTCTACTTCCTTGGCTTTCTCCAGAATTTGTCATCTCCATTGATCTTTATATATCCTGTAATTCTATTATTATTATTATTATTATTATTATTTTTTTTTTAATAAATTTATTGTTATATTCCCCATACAATTGCAGCCCCCCCATTCTGACCCCAATCCCTCCCCTCCCACCCCCGCCCCCCTAAAAGTGTATCTGGTTCATAGTTTTTTGTTGATTTTGATTTTCACTTTCTTATAGTTATTCATTTTCTTGGTCCCTTATTTAAGTTTTCTAGATTCCTGCTATGAGTGAGACCATCCGGTATTTTTCTTTTTCTTTTTGGCTTATTTCGCTGAGCATGATCCCTTCCAGCGCCATCCATGTTGCTGCAAATTGCATGTGTTTATCTTTTTTGAATGCTGAGTAATATTCCATGGTATATATGTACCACATCTTCTTGATCCAGTCATCTATTTTTGGGCATTTGGGTTGTTTCCAAAGCTTAGCTATTGTAAACAGTGCTGCTATAAACATAGGGGTGCAGGTGTTCTTTGGAATTGATGTTTCTGTGTCCTTTGGGTAAATACCTAGGAGTGGAATTGCTGGATCATATGGAAGTTCTATGTTTAGTAGGTCCAGAAATCTCCATACAGCTTTCCACAGTGGTTGGACCAGTTTGCACTCCCACCAACAGTGCAGAAGAGTTCCTTTTTCTCCACACCCTCGCCAACATTTGTTGTTGCTAGTTTTTTTAATATGTGCCATTCTCACTGGTGTAAGATGGTATCTCATGGTAGTTTTGATTTGCATTTCCCTGATGACAAGTGATGTTGAACATTTTTTCATATGCCTGTTGGCCATTTGCATTTCCTCTTCAGAGAAGTTTCTTTTAAGCTCTTCTGCCCATTTTTTGACTGGATTATTTTCTTTGTTGTTGTTGAGTCTCATCAGCTCTTTGCAGATTTTTGTGATCAGTCCTTTATCATTAGTGTTGGGTGCAAAAATGTTCTCCCAGTTGGTGGGGTTTCTCTTTGTTTTTGTTATTGTCTCTTTTGCTGTGCAGAAGCTCTTTAATTTGATGTAGTCCCAGCTGTTTATCTTTGCCTTCACTATCACTGCTTTGGGTGATGTGTCTGTAAAGATGTCTTTGATGTGCAAATCACGTAGTGTTTCGCCTAAAAATATGGAACGCTTCACGAATTTGCGTGTCATCCTTGCGCAGGGGCCATGCTAATCTTCTCTGTATCGTTCCAATTTTAGTATATGTGCTGCCGAAGCAAACACTATTATTATTATTTTTAATGATCCTCTAATTTTTTCTACCAGTAGTACATATGTGAACACAGATATTATTTAAAATATTTGGGCTGATTTTGCAATGTAAATTGTTTCTTTAAATGTTTAAAATGTGGAGAAATTTATGAAATTAAGAGAATAAAATATATAAAATGGTATTAATGTATAAACTGGATATAGAAAAAAAGTACAGAATGAATTTTATTGAATGCTACTTATATTTATTTATTTAATTTTATTTTTATATTCCCCGTACAATTGCAACCCCCTCATTTTAACCCTGATACCTCCTTTCCCTGCCCCTTCTCCCCCCATAGTGTGTCTCTGGTTCATAGTTGTTTGTTGATTTTGATTTTTTCTTTCTTATAGTTATTCTTTTTCCCGGTCCCTTATTTAGGTTTTCTAGATTCCTGCTATGAGTTAGACCATCCGGTATCCTTGCCCACTGCACCCCTTAGCATTGTATTTCGGTGCATCTGCCTGTTCTGCTCCCCACTCTGTCTCTGGTAAATCCTCTCACCCACTGCATCTCTGGCCTGTACCCCAGCTCTTGTATGCATAAATAAATAAATTTTTTTTAAAAGGTCTTTAAAAAAAGAAAAATATTTCTGAAATAAGCCAGGAGAGATCTGCTGCACCATGTTGGTAGCTCCCTGGCCGGGGATCAAACTTGTGCTGCAGTGACTGCGGACAGCTTCATAAGTTGCGTCTTAACCCCTTGCACCACCAGGGAGGTCCTCCATTATTTTTCTTATTGAAAGTTGAATTTTGGGGCCTCCCCTGGTGGCGCAGCAGTTGAGTGCTGGGCTGCAAAGCTGCACGCAGCCTCTGCAGTGCCGGTTCGATCCCCGCCCCCTGGGTGAGGGTCCCACATGGCGCGCAGACCTCTCCTGCCGCCCACTGCTCCCCTCAGCAGTGTATTTCATCACTCTGCCTGTTCTGTTCCCAGCTCTGGCTCTGGTGAATTCTCTCACCCTTCCGTGCTTCTGACTGTACCCAGTGCTTGTATAAATAAATAAATAAATCTTAAAAAAAAAAATTAGACTATTTAAAAAAAAAAAGAAGAAAGTTGAATTTTGATCTGTTCATTGATTGAGTTTCTCATAGCATTCATTTGCTTTTCTTAGTGTTCCTGTATATCTCTGAACCATTTTCTGGGTTTTCTTTGTATTGTGCTAATTCTTTGATTTTCTTAATTAGGGCAATTTTGAATGTATATCTGATATGATAAAATGCTCTTTCATGTCTTTGTGGTTGGGTTCTGGAGATTTATTTTTCCCTCTGTGCTGTATGGTTCCCCTGAGAACTTGCTTGGCCATTTGTACTTTTCTTTCTCCCCTCTGTTTGCTTTGGGTTTGTTCTGCTGTATTTGGGGCTTTTGTCATGTGTAGATCCTCTTCTACTTTTCTGGAAGTTTACTGGGTGGTGAGCACAGCAGCTTGGGCTTTGTGGATGCTGCTGGGTTCTGGATGCCAGGGAGGCTGGCCCTGGGTAGGCATTGGCTGAGGGTGTTTGTGGCTGGGAAGCTCACCCCAAATCTCTTCAGGGATGGGTTCCAGTAAGTGGGGTGGTACCAGATATATGATGTATATGATGTTTTGAAGGCAAAATTGCCTGAGGTAAATATATAATATCTTTTTGGTTAAATCTTATTCATTCTTCAAATTGTATCCCAAGAATAACTTTTCACTGGAGTCTTCCTTAACATGCCCAGAAAGAGCTGGCTGCTCCTTCTATATTTTATACCTTCCCTGTCACTCATCATATATTGGCTCCCCAACTAGAGTGTGAGACTATGACCATACATTTATCTTCATATCACTAATACTTGGCAAAACCTCAAAAAGAGGTCTTAATAAATAAAATTAAATCCTTATGGAGATATAGCTATTCGGGAAATTTTGTTTAGCAGTTTAATTTTAATATAACTACACTTGTAGCTACAATATGACCCAACAATTATATCATGGACATTTATCCCAGAAAAATGAAAACTTAGGTGTACACATAAATCTGTATACAAGTTTTCACAGCAGCTTTATTCATAATCGCCTCAAATTGGAAACAACCCATGGGTGAATGGTTAAACAAAGTATGCGATATCCATACCATACTGTAGAATATTATTCAGCAATAAAGGGAGTAAATGACTAATACACATAATAACTTAAATGGCTTTCAAGGAATGAGTGTTAAGTGAAAAAAAAAGAAATCTCAAAAAGTTACATTCTGTTCCACTCCATTTTTATAAAGTGATTGGAATGAAAAAATTAAGGACATGTATGCCAGGTCAGTGGTTAGGGAAACGGAAGTGGGACAGGAGGATGGATGCAGTCTTAAAGGGATTGTACATAGGAACCTCATGGTAGAGGTAGTTTGCAATGAATCTATAAATGTTATGAAATTTCACAGAACATATACACACACAGAGGAGTTTAAGGTTATTATTTGGCAGATAGTGGAAAGACATGAAAAGTTTCCACTACCATGAATAGGTATCAGAAGCATTAATCTAACAGCAGTATAAAATAGTGGGAGACTGTAATAAAGACAAAAAGGGACAGAAACAAAATATATTACAGAAAGAATTAAGAATACTCAGCAAGTGGAAAATTATAAACCATTGTTAAAAGAAATAGAAGACGACACAAAGAAATAGAAAGATATTCCCTGCTCATGGATTGGAAGAATTAACATTATCAAAATGGCCATCTTACCAAATGCAATTTACAGATTCAATGCAATTCCAATAAAAATCTCAATGGCATTCTTCAAAGAAATAGAACAAATATTGATGAAATTGATATGGAATCACAAAAAAACCTCCAATAGCCAAAGCTTTCCTGACCAAAAACAGAAAGAATATAGATATTACACTCCCATGTTTCAAACTATACCACAAAATCAAATAGTTAAAAGAGTATGGTAATGGAACAAAACCAGGCACACAGACCAATGGAATCAAACTGAAAACCAAGATATAAAGTCATACATATAAGGTCAACTGATGTGTGACAAAGGGGCAAACAATGTGCAATGGAACATTGAAAAGTGTCTTCAATAAATGGTGTTGGGAAAACTAGAGCATTACATGTAAAAGAATTAAATTAGATTACTACCTCACATCACACACAAAAACCAACTCAAAATGGATAAAAGACTTGAATGTAAGAACTGAAACTGTAAAATACATAGAAGAAAACATAGGCATACATCTCAAAAACATCTTTGAGGATTCATCTCCAAAATAAAGGAAATGAAGGAAAAGATAATCAGCTGGGACTACATCAAACCATAAAGCTTTTGTACAGCAAAAAAGACAATTACCAAAACAAAGACATACCCTACAGATTCAGAGAAAATATTTGCACTTTACACAACCAATGAAGGACTGATATCAAAGATCTACGAAGAGCTTACACAACCCAACAAAAAGCAAGCAACCCAGTCAAACAATGGGCAGAAGAACTAAAAAGATACATCTCCAAAGAAGAAATGCAAATGGCCAACAGGTATATCAATAACAGGCACTTATAATTAGGGAAATGCCAATCAAAACCACAATGAGATACCACCTCACACCAGTGAGACTAGCCCATATTAAAAAAACTGGCAACAACAAATGCTGGTGAGGATGTGGAGAAAAAGGAACCCTCTTACACTGCTGGTGGGCATACACACTGGTCCAACAACTATGGAAAGCTGTGTGGAAGTTCATCAAATTAGTAAAAATGGAGCTACCACATGACCAAGAAATTTCACTCCTAGGAATCTACCCAAAGGACACAAAAACATTTATTTGAAAGGAAATTTGTATGCTTATGTTTACTATAGCACTATTTACAATAACTAAGATATGGAAACAACCTAAATGCCAAAAAACAAGATCACTGGATCAAGAAGATGTGGTATATACACACAATGGACTACTATTCAGCTATCAAAAAAGATAAACACATGCCATTCCCAGCAACATGGGTGAAACTAGAAGGGATTATACTCAGTGAAATAAGTCAGAAGGAAAAAGGAAAGTATAAGGTGGTTACACTTATGGGGGAAAAAAGGGAATCAGTAAAAGGGTTAAAAAAAGAGACACAAGGGCCTCCCAGCGACGCAAGGGGTTGAGATGCAGCCTATGGATTTGTCCGCAGTCTCTGCAGCACAAGTTCGATCCCCTGGCCTGCCAGGGAGCAACCCACATGGCAAAGCAGACCTCTCCTGGCTCGCCCACTGCTCCCCTCAGCAGTGTATTTCAGTCAGTCTGTCTGTTCTGTTCCCCACTCTGTCTCTGGTGAATCCTCTCACCTCCCACACCTCTGGCCTGTACCCCAGCTCTTGTATGCATAAATAAATAAATCTTAAAAAAAGAGACAAAAGACTTGCAGGCAAACTATAGATTTGAGGCATGCAGCAGGGGAGGGAGAGGAGAGCATGTCAAAATAGGAGAGGGAGGAGTACAAGGGACTATGGTGACAGTTCACAGTTGAGGTGGTGATAGGAGATTTATGGGGATTACACACGAGTAGAGAAATCAACTATTGTGCAAATATAAACAACAATGTAAGAAAATAAATAAATAAATACCTAGCAAGTGACTGAATATAAAAGGCAAGAAAACAGGAGGGAAAAAAAGGTGTTTATATCTTTATAAAAAAATGACGTCAACAGTGTTCTTCTCTGTGTTTTGTGATTACAGATTTCTATTTTCTTTTTATTTGTATTGATACAATTTTTAAAATTGTGACTACTTTTACAATTAAGAAAAATTTATTTTCCAAAAAAATGTGAAGTAAATCATTTTATTGACTGTAAAGCATTGATTAGCCTTTTAAAGAAAACAAGAAAGGAATGATTTCAAACTGATACTAAAAGATTTTAGACCTGGTAAGTTGAGGAATAATGATCTCATTGGAAGACAGAAAGAGGACCAAACTCTGGACCACAGGCTACTCAGAAAAGTCTTGGATATATTTGGCATGAGGACTTCTGACAAAGAAACTCAAGAGACAGTTTGAAATATACAAAATACTCAATGTATTTTGAGTATAAATAAAGACACAGACAATTTAGAACTGAAGTCACAGTGATTATTCTGAAGTAAAGGTGACAACTAAATCTATGAGTTTCTATGAGTTTCTAAAGGAGTAAATGTATGTCTTGAAAATCCAATGTATGTCTTGAAAATCCAAATGTATGTCTTGAAAATCCAAATGTATGTCTTGAAAATCCAAATGTATGTCTTGAAAATCCAAAATGTATGTCTAGGAAAATCCAAATCTTGAGAAATATTTGTGAGTAAATCATGAAAAAAGGCAAAGAAAGTAGGCAGTGATTATCCTGAGGTTACTCAAGACAGAAAGGTATGAGCAGAAAGAAACAGTAAGTATAAGCAGAGTCTTCTCCTTCTTTTCAGCCTTCTTTCAGGGTGTAATCCTATTAAAGCCCATTCCTGGTTTCCTGTTCTCTATTTTTGCTTTTCCAATAGTCTTTTCCAAATTAAGTCTTATTACCAAAAACAAAAACGAAACACAACTTTTGTTAACCCCATGTGCTCTCCAGATGCTATTCTTTTTTATTTTTGGTAAATATATATATTTTTTATTTTATATATATATTTTACATCATTTTTCACTTTGCACAATGTATGCATTTTCATCTTGGTTATATTCCCCATACAATTCCCACCCCCCTTATTTTGACCCTAATCTCTCCTCCCTTCCCCACCCCCCTGTAGTGTGTCTTTGGTTTATAGTTGCTTATTGATTTTGATTTTTACTTTATTATAATAAGTCTTTTTCCTGGTCCCTTATTTAGGTTTTCTAAATTCTTGCTATAAGTGAGACCAAGGAGCAAAGAATATGCAATGGAGCAAAGAAAGTTTTTTCAATAAATGGTGCTAGGAAAACTGGGTTGCTACATGCCAAATAATGAAGCTTTACTACTACCTAACACCATGCACAAAAACCAATTCAAAATGGATTAAAGAACAAGTCATAAGACCTGAAAATAAAATACATAGAAGGAAATATAGGCAAAACACTGCATGACATATGCCTCAGCAACACCTTTAAAGACTCATCCAATCTATTGGATGTTGATCTATTCTTGATCTCCTTATGAAAACTCTAAAGAGAAAAAGACAAAGACGGACACTACATTATGATCAAGGGGACAATACACCAGGAAGAAATAATTCTCATCAACATATACTCACCAAATGAAGGAGCACCAAAATATATTAGACAATTATTATCAGCTCTGAAAACAGACATCAAATAAAATGCATATATAGTGGGAGACTTCAATACCCCACTCTCACCAATGGACAGATCAACGAGACAAAAAATAAATAAAGACACTGGAGCCCTAAATAAAGACAGAGAACTCATGGACTTAATAGACATCTATAGGACACTGCACCTCAAAAAATCCGCACACAAGCGCACACAGATCATTCTCCAGAATTGATCACATACTGGGCCAAAAGACAAACATCAACAGATACATGAAGATCAAAATCATTCCAACTATCTTCTCTGATCATAAAGGCATCAAACTAGAAATAAATCATGAAAAGAAAACAAAGAACCCTCCCACTTCATGGAGATTGAAATCCATACTACTGGAAGACCACTGGACTAATGAGGAGATCAAAGAAGAAATTAAAAAATACTTTGAGCTGAGGAGGACACCACTTTCTAGAATGTATTGGATGCAGCAAAAGCAGTATCAAGAGGAAAATATATAGCAATACAGGCTCACATCAAGAAACAAGAAAGAACTCAAAGAAACAATCTAATCTCACATCTCAAAGAGCTAGAAAAAGAGCAACAAAAAACCCTAAAGCCAGTAGAAGAAAGGAAATAATAAAAATCAAAGCAGAAATAAATGAATTGGAAACTAAAAAAATCCAAAAGATCAATGAAACCAAAAGTTGGTTTTTCAAAAAAATAAACAAAATAGACAAACTTCTAGCCAGACTCACTAAGAAAAAATGGGAGAAAACACAAATAAATAGGATTATAAATGAAAGAGGAGAAATCACAACAGACTCAGTAGAAATAAAAAAAAAATCAGAGATTACTATGAACATATTCAACAATCTGGAAGAGATGGACAAATTCCTAGAACAATATAATCATCCAAAGCTGGACAAAGAAGAAACAGAACGCAAACAGACCAATTACAAGCAGTGAAACTGAGGCAGTCATCAAAGCACTCCTCAAAAACTAAAGCCCAGGTCCAGATGGCTTCATAATGAATTCTACCAAATGTTCAGTAGGAATTAGTGCATATTCTACACAAACTCTTTCAAAAAATTGGAAAAGGGGCCTCCCCGGTGGCGCAGAGGTTGAGTGCTGGGCTGAGAAGCTGCCCGCAGCCTCTGAAGCGCTGGTTCGATCCCCAGCCTCCGGGCGAGGGTCCCACATGGTGCACAGATCTCTCCTGCCGCCCGCTGCTCCCCTCAGCAGTGTACTTCGTCTGTCTGCCTGTTCTGCTCCCTGCTCTGGCTCTGGTGAATTCTCTCACCGCCCGCACTTCTGAGTGTACCCAGTGCTTGTATAAATAAATAAATAAATCTTAAAAAAAAAAATTGAAAAATTAGGAATACTACCAAATTCATTCTAGGAAGCCAATATTACACTAATCCCAAAACCAAAGATAGCACATAAAAAAGAAAATTAGATGCCAATCTCCCTAATGAACTCTGATGCAAAAATACTTAACAAAATCTTTGCCAGCAGACTCCAACAATGCATCAAAGGGATAATACACCACGATCAAGTGGGATTCACCCCAGGGGCACAAGGATGGTTCAACATACGAAAATCAATCAATGAAATCCAACACAAGGGCCTCCCCTGGTGGCGCAGCGGTTGAGCACTGGGCTGCAAAGCTGCCTGCAGCCTCTGCAGCGCCAGTTCGATCCCTGGCTGCCGGCGAGGGTCCCACATGGCGCGCAGACCTCTCCTGCCATGCCCGCTGCTCCCCTCAGCAGTGTATTTCATCACTCTGCCTGTTCTGCTCCCCACTCTGGCTCTGGTGAATTCTCTCACCCTCCCGTGCTTCCGACTGTACCCCAGTGCTTGTATAAATAAATAAATAAATAAATAAATAAATAAATAAATAATAAATCTTTAAAAAAAAAAAAAAAGGAAATCCAACACAGCAACAAAAAGAAAAATAAAAACCATATGATCATATCAATAGATGCTAAAAAAGCTTTTGACAAAGTACAACATCCATTAATGATGAAGGCCCTTAAAATTCCCGGGATAGAAGGAACATACCTTAACATGACAAAAGCCATATATCACAAACCCACTGCCAATATCATTCTTAATGGCGAAAAGCTGAAGGCCTTTCCTTTGAGATCAGGATAGAGAACCCTAAAATCAACACACAAAAGTAAGTAGCCTTCCTATACACAATCAATCAGTCTGAAGAAGAAGAAATCAAGAAAAACATCCCTTTTATGATTGAAACAAAAAAAAAATCAAATACTTGGGAATAAACCTAACAAAAGAGGTGAAGGGCCTATACAAAGAAAATTATAAAACACTGTTAAAAGAAATAGAAGACAAAAAGAAATGGAAAGACATCCCCTGCTCATGGATTGGAAGAATTAACATTATTAAAATGTCCATCCTACCAAAAGCAACATACAGATTCAATGCCATTCCAATAAAAATCTCAATGACAGTCTTTAAAGAAATAGAACAAATACTGATGAAATTCAAATGGAATCACGAACAGCCAAAGCCCTACTGATGAAAACAAAGGAGAAAGGAGGTATCACATTTCCAAACTTCAAGCTATACCACAAAGCCATAATAATTAAAACAGCTTGGTATTGGAACACAGACACACAGACCAATGGAACCAAATAGAAAGCCCAGAAATAAAACCACACTTATATGGACAACTGATCTTTGACAAAGGAGCAAAGAATATGCAATGGAACATGGACAGTTTGTTCAATAAATGGTTCTGGGAAAACTGCACCACCACATGCAAAAAAATGAAACTAAACCACTACCTGTCACCATACACAAAAATCAACTCAAAATGGATAAAAGTACTGGACATAAGACCATAAAATATATAGAAGAAAATATAGGCAAAACACTACAAGACATACATTGTAATAACATCTTTAAAGACTCATCATCCAAAGCAAAGGAAGTCAAAGAAAAGATAAACACCTGGGATTACATCAAACTGAAAAGCAAAAGAGACATTAACCAAAAAAAAAAAAAAAAAAAAAAAAAAAAAAGCAAAAGAGACATTAACCAAAACAGAGAGACACCCCACTGATTGGGAAAAAATTTTTGCACTCCATTCAACTAATAAGAGACTGATCACAAAGATATACAATGAACTCACATGACTCAACAAAAACAAAATAAGCAATCCAGTCAAGAAATGGGCAGAAGAATTTAAAAGACATTTCTCCAAAGAGGAAATGCAAATGGCCAACAGGCATATGAAACAATGTTCAACTTCCCTTATAATCAGGGAAATGCAAACCAAACCACATTGAGATACCACCTTACACTAGTAAGAATGGCACATATCAAAAAAAATAAGCAACAAGAAATGTTGGTGAGATCTGCCTGTTCTGTTCCCCGCTCTGGCTCTGGTGAATTCTCTCACCACCCCCGCCCCCCACGCTTCTAACTGTACCCAGTGCTTGTATAAATAAATCTTTAAAAAAAGAAAAAGAAATGTTGGTGAGGATGTGGTGAAAAAGAAACTCTCCTACTTGTTGGTGGGAGTGCAAACTGGTCCAACCACTATGGAAAGCTGTCTAAAGGTTCCTCAATCGACTAAAAATGGAGCTACCATATCACCCAGCAATTCCACTACTAGGGATCTACCCAAAGGACACAAAAACATTGATTCAAAAGACCACCTGTACCCCTATGTTTATTGCAGCACTATTGACAATAGGTAAAGCCTGGAAACAACCCAAATGTCCAAAAACAGATGACTGGATCAGGAAGATGTGGTATATACACAATGAAATATTATTCAGCAATCGAAAAAGATAAACTCATGCCATTTTCAGCAACATGGATGGAGCTAGAAGGAATTATGCTCAGTGAAATAAGCCAGAAGGAAAAAGAAAAATATCAGATGGTTTCACTTATAGCAGGAATACAAAGAAACCAAAGAAGACATCAGTGTGAAAAAATAACAACAGTACAAAACACAACAAAGCAAAACCAGACAATTATAAATCAGGGACATAGTGCAGGGGAGGAGGAGAGAGAGGGATCAGAGGGAGGGAGGGAATGAGGGAGGGAGGGAGGGAGGGAGGAGAACAGGGGATTGAGGTGATGGTGCATAGGTGCATTGGTGAAGGAAACTCTATGGGGACTACACCTGAGGGGGTGGATGGGAAGCAAATATTGTTTAAAAATTAACAATGATTTAAAAAAATAAAAAAATTAATTTGTGAAAAAAAAAAAAAACACCTGGAAAAAAAACCTCTAAGGAGACACATATATATTCTGGATGTGTCTATTTCCTCACTTTCCACCCTACAAACTACTATCATATTGCTAAATCTGTTAAATCCCAGTGTGCTTAACTTACCTCACCTCCAAGCAGCATTCCACTTTCCTAAAATACACTTCCTATTTGCAGCCATCACTCCACTCTAATTTCTTTGTTTTCTCTCTGGTTTATCTTTCTAAGTCTTTATCACCTTCCTCTGTTCTCACCTCTTAAATAATGAGGGTCCTCAGTCTATCTCCCAAGTTGTTCTCTTCTCTGACCCTCTGCACCATCCCAAAAATACTGAGTATATGAGATGGTCTGAAATCACCTTGCCAGCTTCACTCCTTACAACTTCCTACATTCCAGTCTGCATTTGAATTATGGTGAATTTTTATTGTTGTTGTCTTCCTATGTCAAACTGCATTATATCTTGATCTCTGAACATGTTTTTGAGCACATGACCCATTCTACTTGCTCATCATATTGTAAACATGCCTATCTAGTTATCAGTGGCTCCCACCACAGTGTAAGCTTTGTGAGAACCAAAGTCAGTAGTATTATGTCCTTTTTCCAAGTCCAAAATAGTGCCTGGCACATGATAACTGCTCAATAAATATTTCTTAAATTAAAATAAAATTAAGGCATAAAAACAACTGGTATATATTTAAAATGTATAAATGTACTGGTAACCAAAGGAATGTAGATTTAAAAAATGAAAGAGTATTTTCTCCCATCCAAAATTGATTAACCCTAAATGATACTCACATCAGGCAAGAATGTGAAGAAAGGGGCAAACTATTATACTGTGAACAGTAATGACCACAACTGGCAATATGTATATTGCATGCTCTAAATGTTCTGGGGTCAGGCAGAATGAGACTAAAATTGAGACTTTGCCTTACAACTAGTTTTCTGAACTTGGAAGTTACTGAGCTTCTCTAAACTTCAGTTTTCACATCTATAAAGTAAATCAGATTTACTGAAAAGTAGATCAACATGTACTTAGCTGGAATACTGTAGTGTATTAAAAATCAATTAACAAGCAGCTCAAACAGCTACTTAAATTTACTTACTGTAAAATCAAGTGATGTGTTTCATAACAATCTTCTACAAGATAACTGATAAAACTGTCTCAAAAACACGACTGTAATTAATTTCTTCTACAATTATTTATTAATCCCAGTATTTAGCATATGTGTTAGGCATATGTTCTAGTCAAAGGGATATAATCATGAAATAGCTAAGTCTCTATATTCCCATGGGAGACAGATGGTAAATCTGACAACACACTGACACTGAAATATATGGAGAGAAAAGTCTTCTCTTCATTACTGGGAGTTTATGGGGTAGGGTATTTGAGCAAAACCCTGATGAATGAAGGGGAAAGTTAAGTAGATGTGTGTAAAGAGAGAGCTTCAGGAAGAAGGAGAGTAAAGGCTTAGCTGCAGGAGCAAGGGAGGATGATGGCGGAGAGTTGATGGTGGTTGAGGAGAAGCAATCAACCAGTGAGAACAGCAGAACTTGCTATCTGAGAGGTAGACTGCAACAGAATTGTGTGACCTTTTCTGGCAAAGGTTAAAGTGTGGAGTTTATCCTGAGGGTGATGGAAAGCAGTGGAATATTCTGAGTAGGTCAATGATATCATCATACCTTTACTTTAATGGTTTACTCTGGCTTGGAGACAAATAGGCTAAAAAGGAGCAAGAATGAAAGCAGGAAGGCCATGCAATGTGACAGTCTAAATGACTGATGACGGTGACTTGGAATAAAGAGCCTCTGAAGTGTGTATGTAGCAGACTAAGGACATGATTCAAAGGTAGAGCTGTCTGGACATGGCTTTTCAGAACCTAACTCCAGGAATTCATTGTAGCTAATTCAAAAAGATTTGTACATAGCAATACACAAAATAATTGGTTATAAGTTGATTAGTTTAATAAACTCTACTCTATCCCTAAGTTAGAGAATATATAGTCATTTAGAAATCATGATGATATACATCTGAGGAAGTGTGATCCTATACCTCTTGAATCACAGATCTTGTAGTAAACGTACATTACTTCAATTAAAAACAAAAGAAATCATTATGTTGAATATATAAAGACACAGAAAAATGTTCACAATATGTTAAGTGTAAAGAACCAGATATACAACAAAGTATTCAACATTAACCCATTTTGTCAAAAAAAAAAAAAACTGTATAGAAAGTAAACTGAAAAGTATACCCCAGAATGTTAGCAAAATTTCTCTCTGGTTCGTGGAATTATGTATTTGTTAACTTTTCTTCTTTGAGTCTACTGTACTTTCCAAATTTTTTATAGTGACCATGTACTACTGTCATGAGAAGAAAATTTTCAACAAATAAGATTAGTAAAGAATAACCATTTTAGTCCACTAATAGTTTTCTTTGTTACTCACCATCACTTTCCGCAAAGTGTATCTTTTGCAGCGAATGTCATCCATTAGCATCTCATAAGGGGTGAGCTGATATTCAATGGGCAAAGGGTTATACTGCCGTTCCTGGACCTTCTTAAGTTTTACTCCATTTCGTAAATCCCTCATCACCTGTACCCAGAATCGAGCCTGAGAGAACAAAGAGTGTAGAGACGTCAGTGAATAAATTTATTAGTTTTATCTAAATAATTATACTTTGCTCACTGAAGAGTAGACTTCCCACACCTTGTCTTGGAGTTGGGTTATATGGCTGCTTTGCCACTGGAATAGTAGTTAATATAACATGAATAAAGTCTTAAAAAACAAATATAAATGGCCTTGAAATTCTCACTACCATGAGAACATCAGGCCTGGACCAGAAGGATGTCCATTTCTATGACTACCCAGGAGAACAATAACACAAATGTAGACTGGAATTAACGACTCATCTGTGGACCGATGAGCTAAGTAAATGTTCTTATTTTATTCTACTGTAATTTTGTTGTGATTAGTTATGCAGCATTATTGTCACCATAGCTAGCTGATATAACTACCTAATAGCTATTTGACACCCAGCAAATTGTTTCCCTTTCTGAAACCTCGATTCCTCCTCAATAAAAGAAAATGGTACTTCATAACTTGTTAAGAAGATCAGAGCCAATGTATCATGTCTTGAAAGCTGAGTTCTGGAGATCTGTTCTCTCAATGTATTATATTATTTCTCTGAGGACTCATGTGACCATTTTGTTTTTTCTTTTCTCCATTATTTGCTTTGGGGTGCTGATGCTGTAGGTGGGCCTCCTGCTATGTATGGCTCCTCACCCTCACTGGTCCAGGAGCTCACTGTTTGAAGTGGGTGGCTGGTGGGGTCTCATGGGATATTGCAGGACCTGACACTCTAGTACCTCCACCAGTGGGGATCCAGGTGCTCACCCTCCTTAGGGCAATCAGCTGTCCGAACTTGGACTTCTAGTCTTTAGAATGGTGGGGTTCAGTGGCGCACTGCAGGACCTTGCATGGCCTTTTCTTTTTGAGAAATTCAACCACATATTTCATATAGAAAATTCTTACAAAATACATCAGTTGATTTTATAATAAATATATTTAAGTATCTGAGCCACTTAATAATTTTAACACACTACAATATTTCATTAAATATCATTAACCCTGAAACTAAAAAATGAAGAAACACTCTGAGAATTATCCTACTCCATGAGAAATGGTAACATAAGGACAATGGGAATATCAGAGGTGGAAGAGAGAAAAATGGAACAGAAAACATATTTAAAGAAATAACAGAGCAAAACTTCTTGAACCTATGTTTAGACAGGACTAAGTATATAAATCCAGAAAAAATACTTTAAAGTATCAAAGAATACTTTAATATTTTGCAAGAATACTTGCAAAGCTCTCCTTTAGATATGAAGGAGAAATAAAGGCTTTCTCAAAGAGAAACTGAAGGAGTCTGCAAAAACTAGACCACTTCTCAAAGAAAAATTAAAAGATGCTCTCACATCTAAACCAAAGAAAGGAACATACAAAAAGAAATGAAAAAGGGCAAAAAGGCAGCAGCAGACATTCATAAATCAATAATCAATCCAAACATGAAGGGATAAAACTGGCCAGTTAAAGGAGTACATAGTGAAAAACTGAAACCTGTTTCACTAAGATCTGGTACAAGACAAGGATGTCCACTCTCAGCTCTACTATTCAATATAGTATTGGAAATCTTTGCTAGAGCAACCAGACCAAAAAAATTCAGAGAGAACTAAAACTATCATTATCATTTGCAGACAACATAATATAGAGAGAACCCACAGAAAAATTAATTGAAACAATTACCCAGTTTAGCAAAGTGGTACAGTGTAAAAATCAGTGTACAAAAATCAGTTTCCGTCCTATATACAAAAAATAAATATTCATATTTTTATAATTCTTAGCATTTTGCTATTAAAGATGTTCTAATATAATATCAGTAATTTAGATTTCTCTCTTGGGATTGTTTTGTCCCAATTTCTCTAATTCTCTTACTCATTCCTTTAAGATCCAGTGCAAATGTGCCTTCATCTTTTTAAAGTGCAATCTCTTCTCTTGACCTCCTCAGGCTTTAAGAAATCTTGACAGTTGAGGGGCCTCTCTGGTGTTGCAAGGGGTTAAGCACAGCACTATGAAGCTATCAGCAGCCTCTGCAGCATGAGTTCGATCCCCGGCCGACCAGGGAGCAATCCACATGGCACAGCACACTTCTCCTTACTCGCCGGCTGCTCCTCTCAGCAGTGTATTGTGGTCAATCTGCCTGTTCTGTTCTCCATTCTCTCTCTCTGGTGAATCCTCTCACCCTCCGCATCTCTGACCTCTACCCCAGCTCTTGTATGCATAAATAAAAAAATCTCTCAAAAAAAAGAAAAGAAATTTAAAAATTTACTAGCCAACATGAAATGCATACCTAGAACGACACTATCAGAGAACTCTCCTATACAGAAGAAACTTGATAATATTATTCTAAAATGTCAAATAATACAACTTATTGTTTTAGTTTTATTCTTAAATGTACCAATTAATGTCACTCCAAATAGTTCTTTTTTTGATATCATAATTATAAAATTCCATTTCCATCTTGTCTTTTTTCTTTTCTTCTGTGGGTCTGAATAGATGAATACATTTTATAAAATTAGGAACATACTTTATGTAATTACAGCTTGATTTTCTTTTTTTATTGTTATTGGATTTTATTTTATTATTTATTATTTTTAATTATTCTATATATTTTTACATCATTTTTCACTTTTGTACAATGTATGCATTCACTCCAAATATTTCTTTTTTTTTTTTAAAGGGTAGCTTCTTTTTTTTTTTAAGATTTATTTTATTTATACAAGAACTAGGGTACAGGCCAGATGCGTGGGAGGGTGAGAGGATTCACCAGAGACAGAATGGGGAACAGAGCAGGCAGACTGACGAAATACACTGCTGAGGGGAGCAGTGGGCAAGACAGGAGAGGTCTGCTGACATGTGGGTTGCTCCGAGGCCGGCGGGGATCAAACTGGCACTGCAGAGGCAGTGGACAGCTTCACAGCGCTGCGTTCATCCGCCTGTGCCACGAGGGAGGCCCCTCACTCCAAATATTTCAATGAAGGTATATAACTACTGAGAATATTGCTGACAGGAAACACCCAAATGACCATCAACAGAAGAAAACTACTGGATAAAATGTCAGAAGAATTATACTGAGTGAAAAAAATCAAGGAAAAAAAACAGTATATATTATATGGTTATATAGCTAAAATTCTACAATCTGCAAACTAATCTATAATGAAAGAAAGTAGATAACAAGTTGCCTGGAAACTAGGGAGGAGAGATGCAGGAAGCAGGACTTCAAAGGGGTATAAGAAAATTTTGGAAGATGATGGGTAGGTTCATTTTCACTGTAGTGATAAATATGTTTGTGTGTATGTACTTATCAGAACTTATTGATGCATTTTAAATATGGGTAGCTTACTATACCAATGATACCTTAATAAAGTTATTAGAAAGGAATATGGCAAACAATTAAAATCTACAATGTTCAAAAATGACTTGTACTTGTTCAAGTCCCCAAATCTGCATCTACTCCTACTCCTTTATTTAATGAGGTCATTATTTATTCAGTATCCTTAATCTGAAAAGTGAGAATTCTAAAATGTGCCTTCCCAGTGATATCTGAATATATCTCTAACACTTCATGGCATTCACTATCCTGTCCCCAAGACTGTCACCTTACCTCATCCTAAGTCATAAAATAAGGACATAGAATCTTGGTGTCACTAGGATCTAGTACCATGCCAGAAAAAGATTCAAAGTGTGTCATGTGGGGCCTCTCTGGTGGTGCAAGGTGTTAAGTCTTAGCACTATGAAGCTATCAGCAGCCACTGCAGCATAAGTTCCATCCTCAGCCAGGGAGCTAACCCACATGGCAAAGCAGACCTCTCCTGTCTCTCCTGCTGCTCCCCTCAGCAGTGTACTTCAGTGGATCCACCTTTTTCTGCTCCCCACTCTGTCCCTGGTGAATCCTCTCACCACCCCCCAGCTCCACACCTCTGGCCTGCACTCCAGCTCTCATATGCAGAAATCAATAAAATAAATCTGAAAAAAAAAAAAAAAAAAAAAAAAACAAAAACAAAAACAAAAAACCAAACCCCAACTAAGTACATCATGTGAATACACTACAATTATCCATTCTTTGTGAAGGCAGATATCCCATATTATTCATTTTACATTCAGTGAACAGTAACTGTTCACTGAATAAATGAATGTACTACACTATATTTTCCACACATTATCATGAAATAGAGCTTGAACTTTGACTTACAAGGGTATTAAGGTTTTAATTAAGGAATTAATATAACTAGAAAGATCTATATTTTGAAACACCAAAATCCCCAGAGATATTGGAGCAGTTCTAATCAGTTTTTTAAAATGGAAAAATACGTATTTCTTCAAATTTAAGACTTTGTACTCAAGTTCACGTAATAGTAATTCACATCACAGTCCTTAATAACCAGCATTTTAAAAAACACACTATTTCTTCAACTCTGAATAGAGGGAATATCCAGTTATCTTACCCAGTCAGCATTTTTCAGTTCCTCCAGGTCTGTGGGCGATTCATCACCCTTTTCCATTTCTTGAATCTTCTTAAGATTCTACCAAATAAAATAAAAACACTTAAGAATTAAAATTTCATTAGTAAAAGATATGCAGAAGTGCTACTAAAGTACAGATTTTACTCCTCTGTAATTTTCTTTCCATCAATGGTAAACTAAAATAGAAACAGTCCTACACAGGAATAAACTGATATTGCTCACTCTAATTTTCTTTTGGGCCTTGTGGTTAAATTCTTCAGTTACAAATTAACATACAGCTTTTAAGCTGTATTAACATTTCTTTTTCTTGCAATTCACATATCTAATCTATGATTAAATCTCATATTACTTCCTCCTTTATTATTATTATTATTATTTACTTAAGTCCACTGCAAATCCCTTAATCCAAAAAAAAAACCCAAAACTATTTTGCCTGGACTTCTGGACGGTAAGTGAATTAATCAGGCTTTTTATGCCACTGGCTTCTGTGGCTATCACTGCAGCCTTGATTGTGTTGATTGTGGATACCTGGAGCATGCATGTGGGCATACGTAAATGCGCATACCTGAGCCTAGCCAGGAATATAAGGGCAGCATCACTTGGAGGGTGGCTATGAGAGAAAGAGCTTCATGACCACAGAGAGGCGAAACCATGAGAGAATACCAGAGAGAGCCCAGAGATTAAATGTAAAGATTTGTGGGGGACTGGGAGGCTTAGTTGCATGTAGCTTCCCTGCCTGGTCTGCTTGTGTGCCTGGATCCCTGAGAGAGCATTAAGGGCTGCAAAATCCACTGATGGCCCTGGGACTCTCCTTTATCCATCTGTCCGAATCCATAGTGATTCTGCCCTGTGCCTGCTGGCACAACTACTTCTGAGTGATCTCTCCTTGAACACTCCCCTGTCCTCATCCCCATGCCTGGTCTCTTACACTGTGGACTTCAGTTTTTCCTTCAGATGTCAACAGAATCACCAATTCTTCAGTGAAAACTTCCCTTCCTCCTTGATTAAGCCAAATCTTCCTACTGTACAATTTTATAGTACTATATTCTTTTCCTCCATAGCTCTTATCAGTACTGTAATTTTATATTTATTTGTGCCTTCCCTCTAACGTATGAGGCAGAATTCTATTCTCAGAAGCTAATACAAACACTGACTTTTAGATGTTCCATATTTAAAATGTCTATTATTTATTTTCATTTGCTGTATGTATATATTGCAAAATGGTTACGGTAATAAATTACAGCCTCCATTCACCAAACATACCTGTTTTGTGTGTATAAAGAATATTTACAGTGTTAGCAACTGTCAAGTGTACAATACGGTATTGTTAATTGTAGTCAAAATGCTGTACATCAGATCTCCAGAACTTATTTCTCTTATAACTGGAAGTCTGTACCCTTTTAAATTGTTTTAATTAGCATTTGCAATTTTAAGAAAACACTGATAAGCAAAATATGTTCACATATTAATTACAAATTTACTATGCCATTCTACTCACAATAATTCACCCTGATATATTTACATTTTACTGAGCCTATCATTGCATTTTGATTAAGTTTAAATACATTGTATGAAACCTATCTTATTTTATATGAAAATAAGCTTAGTATGGAACATTTCTAAACTTTGTTTTTAGCTTCTCAAATCTCAGATTAACCATCTGCAAAATGAGAATAACACTATCTGCTTTTTTTTAACTTAGTAATGTATAAGAATATTAATGTAGAAGAATAAAATTACTTTGAACCTTGAAGAGAATGTGATATAAAATAATGTATTATTTTGCTCCCAAGAAAGAAACTGGGGAAGGAAGGGGGAATATTTTTGGTTGTTTCAGAATGTGTTTCCATAATTATTTTAAAAAGAAAATTAAGGCTTGAGACTCTCTAAGAAATCACTTGCCCCTCACAAGGCGGATCTTGTCTGGGTTACCCTCCTTGGGTAAGGACAAAGAAAAATATTACTATTTACCTTGCGATGTTGTTAAGATTTACAAAATAATCACTTAAACATAGCAGAGTCAGGCACTTACAGTCTTTGGGGAAAACTGAGTCCTAAACTACACATTTAAGGATGCCCTAATATCCAGTGTCCCAGACTGGTCCCTATTCCTCATCCAGAGCCTTGCTCTTTTCCTGGCCCTACTCGGCTGTGGGAGAGTGCTAGGGAAGTGATAATGGAAACTAATAGGCAATGATCTACTGGTCATTTAATCTGAACATCCCACATTACAGGGGACCTGAGGCTCACAGAAGCTAGCTAACATGAGGGGTATGATGGAGAAGGAGTGAAGGAAGTGGCACCAAGTCTCAGAGATGAGAGAAGATGCATGGAAGGAGTACTTAACATCTTCTAAATGAGTATTTATGAACTAACATTACACAAGGAAAAAAATAGGTTTCATGACTTGTAACTGGGCTTTGCAGATAATGAGTACCTAATATCTGGTGTCACATGTCAAAATATGAGCAACAACATTATTTCTAAATTAGGACTGTGAGTTTTCTATCTTGAAAGATACACCAGATGTATTGATATACACAGATTTCTGATATTCACAATCCTAATTTTATCTAGGGATTATTAGTTATCTGTTTTAAAAATCTCCGAGGACTCTCCGACCAACAGGAAGGAGGAAAAAACTAAAACAACCAACAAGAACAAACTATGCAGGACTGAGAGTGGAAAGGAACTATTTCAGCCACCATACCCCATGAACTGGAGCTGTGGAGAACCCTGCAGGTTCGCCAAGGAGGTGAGTGAATGGCTCCAGGGACCATGAGAGAAAAACAAAGACTCCCAGAGACCTACACACAGTCCCAGGCCAGCCGGTAAGCTTGTGCAGAAAAGCAGCGCACTTGAAAAGGATACACGGATCATGGCTGCCCAGGTCCCTGCGCGTGCGAGGCCCCTTCTGTCCTGCAGTCAGAGCCCAGAGGGGTAGCAGGAACCCACCACCAGGGCAGACTGGGCACACAGGGAGTACGTCCCGCATCGCCATTTTAGAACAGGGACATTTCTCCAGTAAAGACTGCCTGAAACCAGCAGAAGGATCCCAGAGGAGCCAGAGGTGAGCTGGGAAGTTTGCCCACACCAGCCCATTCTGGCCTGCAGTCCAAGCCCAGAGGGGAAGCAGGAACCCACGCCCTGGGCAGACCAGGCATGCAGGGGAGCATGTCCCTGCATGGGCATTTTAGAACAGGGACCTTTCTTCAGTAAAGACTGCTTGAAACCAACACATGGTTCCCGGAGGAGCCAACGGGAGCAGAGAAGTTCACCCAAGATGCCGGCCAGTCCCAGCAACACAGCATCCCAATGCATACGGCAAAACAGAAAACAGACAGTAGGGAGTAGAAGAACCACACGCAACCTAGCAACCCCTCAGGAAAAAAGCACACCACAAAAAGAAAGCCATCCCCCAGATTGCAATGACAGTAACTTGGAAGAACTTATGAGCCTTCCAGAATGAGAATTTAAAATTGCCATGATTAAAAAACTGATAGAAGTCCTAAAGGAAAACAATGATAAGGGAAAAATAATCAACGATCAGAAGAAAGAAATTGAGTCCCTAAAGAGGGAAGTAAAAGAAATGCAGGAGATCAAAGAATTAATGGAGGCACTAAAGAACTCTGGGAAAAGCAATGAAAGCAGAATAGAGGAAATGGAAGAACGAATAAGTACTCTCAAAGACACAGAAATGAAAAGAACCAAAACAGAAAAGGAAAGAGAAGTATGAAGGAAAAAGACAGAAGAAAGACTTCGGGAACTATCTGACTCCATGAGGAAAGGAAATATAAGAGTTATAGGAATCCCAGAAGGAGAGGAGAGATATGTGGGAACAGAGAAAATATTGAAGGAAATAATTGAAGAGAACCTCCCAAACGTGAAGAAGGAGCTAAAAATTGATATACAAGAAGAGCACCAAACTTCCACGATGAAAGGAAAAATACAGCAAGACACATAATAGTAAAGCTCCCAAGAATCCAGGACAAGGAAAAAATAATGAAGCTGACAAGAGGGAAGAAACAGATAACATTCAAACGAAAACCAATCAGGCTGATATCAGACTTCTCGGAAGAAACACTACGGGCAAGGAGAGAGTGGGGGGACATAGTCAGTCAACAGACTCCAAGAAAACAGATGCCAACCAAGAATACTCTATCCCGCAAAGCTCTCCTTCCTCTATGAAGAAAGAATAAGGACCTTCCCAGACAAACAGAAACTCTGGAAATTCATTATGACTAAACCCAAACTCCGAAAAATACTACAAGGAGTCCTAAAGCCAGAACCTCAGAGGGACGAACAACAACGAAAGAAGGACAAAAAAAAAAGTTATTAAAAGATTAAATAAATAAAATCAAAGGAAAGACAAACACAATGGCAAATACAGATGCTAACATATCAATATTAACTCTAAATGTAAATGGACTAAACTCTTCAATAAAAAGACACAGAGTCGCAGGTTGGATTAAGAAACAAAACCCAACCTTTTGCTGTCTCCAGGAAACACATTTAGCTACGAAAGATAAAAATAGACTCAAAGTTAAAGGATGGAAAACAATCCTACAAGCAAATGGACTAAAAAAGAAAGCAGAACAGCTATACTTACATCAGATCAAACAGATTTCAAACTCAAAAAGATAAAAAGAGACCCCAATGGTCACTACATTATGATCAAGGGGACAATACACATACGTAGTGGGAGACTTCAACACACCACGATCAACAATGGATAGATCAACGAGACAAAAAATAAGTAAAGACACTAAATCTCTAAATAAGGATCTAGAGCGCTTGGGCTTAACAGACATCTATAGAACACTAAACCCCCAAAAAAACGGCATACACATTTTTCTCAAGCGCACACAGATCATTCTCCAGGATCAATCACATACTGGGACACAAGACAAACATCAACAGATACCCCAAGATTGAAATCATACCAACCATCTTTTCTGACCATGAAGGCATCAAGCTAGAAACCAAAAAAGAAGGCAAAGAACTCTCCTACCTCATGGAGATTGGAAACTGCACGACTGGAAGACCACTGGACTAATGAGGAGATCAAAGAAGAAATAAAAAAAATTCTTTGAATTAACTGACAAGGAGAACACCAATTTCCTAAATGTATGGGATGCAGCAAAAGCAGTAATAAGAGGAAAATATATAGCAATAGAGGCTCACATCAAGAAACAAGAAAGAACTCAAAGAAATAACCTAATATCGAAGGTCAAAGATCTAGAAAAGAACAACAACAAAAAAAAAAACCCCAAAACCAGTAGAAGAAAAGAAATAATAAAAACCAAAGCAGAAATAAATGAAATTGAAACTAAAATAGACAAACCCCTAGCCAGGCTCACAAAGGAAAAACGGGAGAAAGCACAAATAAACAGGATCACAAATGAAAGAGGAGAAATCAGAACGGACACAGCAGAAATCAAAAGAATAATCACTAACTACTATGAACAGTTATATGGAAACAAGTTCAACAATCTAGAGGAGATGGACAAATTCCTACAACTCTACAATGACCCAAAGCTAGATAAAGAAGAAATAGAACACCTAAACAGACCAATTACAAGCAGCGAAATTGAAATGGTAATCAAAAACCTCCCCAAAAACAAAAGCCCAGGACCTGATGGATTTACAAATGAATTCTACCAAACATTCAGAGACGAATTAGTGCCTATCCTTCACAAACTCTTCCAAAAAATTGAGAAGGAAGGGATAATACCTAACTTGTTCTATGAAGCCAACATTACACTAATACCAAAACCAAACAAGGACAACACAAAAAAGGAAAACTACAGGCCAATCTCCCTAATGAACACTGATGCAAAAATCCTCAATAAAATTTTAGCTACCAGAATCCAACAATGTATCCATAAGATAATTCACCACGACCAAATAGGATTCATGCCAGGGACACAAGGATGGTTCAACATCTGAAAATCAATCAACGTTATCCAACACATCAACAAAAAGAAATATAAAAACCATATGATAATATCAATAGATGCTGAGAACGCTTTCGACAAAGCGCAACACCCACTCATGATAAAAGCCCTTGAAATTCTTGGGATATAAGGAACATACCTGAATATCATAAAGGCCATATATGACAAGCCAACAGCCAGTATCATTCTCAATGGTGAAAAGCTGAAAGCATTTCCATTAAGATCTGGAACAAGACAAGGATGTCCACTCTCACCACTGCTTTTCAGTATAATACTGGAAGTCCTAGCCAGAGCAATAAGACAAGAGAAAGACATACAAGGAATCCAAATAGGAAAAGAAGAAGTCAGACTATCACTATTTGCAGATGATATGATAATAAACATAGAGAACCCCAAAAACTCCACAGAAAAACTAATTATGGTCAACTAATTCATCAATCAGTTCAGTAAAGTGGCAGGATACAAAATCAACACGCAAAAGTCAGTAGCCTTCCCATACACAAACAATAAATCTGAAGAAGAAGAAATCAAAAAAACCATCCCTTTTATTATCGAAACAAAAAAAATCAAATACCTGGGAATAAATCTAACAAAAGAGGTAAAGGACCTATACAAAGAAAACTATAAAACACTGTTAAAAGAAATAGAAGAAGACACAAAGAAATGGAAAGACATCCCCTGCTCATGGATTGGAAGAATAAACATTATTAAAATGGCCATCCTCCCAAAAGCAATATACAGATTCAATGCTATTCCAATAAAAATTTCAATGTCATTCTTCAAAGAAATAGAACAATTATTGATGACATTCATATGGAATCGCTGAAAACACCAAATAGCCAAAGCTCTCCTGAAAAAAAAAGAAGAGAATGGAGGCATCACACTCCTAGACTTCAAACTATACTACAAAGCCATAATCATCAAAACTGCATGGTATTGGAACAAGAACAGACACACAGACCAATGGAATCAAATAGAAAATCCAGAAATAAACCCACAGATTTATGGTCAACTAATCTTTGACAAAGGAGCAAAGAATATGCACTGGAGCAAACAAAGTTTGTTCAATAAATGGTGCTGGGAAAACTGGGTCACTACATGCAAAAGAATGAAGCTTGACCACTACCTCACACCGTGCACAAAAACCAACTCAAAATGGATTAAAGAACTAGACATAAGACCTGAAACCATAAAATACTTAGAAGGAAATATACCTGAAACACTACGTGATATGCACATCAAAGACATCTTTACAGACACATCACCCAAAGCAGTGATAGTGAAGGCAAAGATAAACAGCTGGGACTACATCAAATTAAAGAGCTTCTGCACAGCAAAAGAGACAATAACAGAAACAAAGAGAAACCCCACCAACTGGAGAACATTTTTGCATACAGCACTAAATGATAAAGGACTGATCACAAAAATCTGCAAAGAGCTGATGAGACTCAACACAAACAAAGAAAATAATCCAGTCAAAAAATGGGCAGAAGAGCTAAAAAGAAACTTTTCTGAAGAGGAAATACAAATGGCCAACAGGCATATGAAAAAATGTTCAACATCACTTGTAACCAGGGAAATGCAAATCAAAACTACCATGAGATACCATCTTACACCAGTGAGAATGGCACATATTAAAATAACTAGCAACAACAAATGTTGGCGAGGATGTGGAGAAAAAGGAACTCTCCAGTACTGTTGGTAGGAGTGCAAACTGGTCCAACCACTATGGAGAGCTGTGTGGATATTTCTGGACCTACTAAACATAGAGTTTCCATATGATCCAGCAATTCCACTCCTAGGTATTTACCCAAAGGACACAGAAACATCAATTCCAAACAGCACCTGCACCCCTATGTTTATAGCAGCACTGTTTACAATAGCTAAGCTTTGGAAACAACCCAAATGCCCAAAAATAGATGACTGGATCATGAAGATGTGGTACATATACACCATGGAATATTACTCAGCATTCAAAAAAGATAAACACATGCAATTTGCAGCAACATGGATGGCGCTGGAAGGGATCATGCTCAGCGAAATAAGCCAGAAAGAAAAAGAAAAATACTGGATGGTCTCACTCATAGCAGGAATCTAGAAAACTTAAATTAAGGGACCAGGAAAATGAATAACTATAAGAAAGTGAAAATCACAATCAACAAACAACTATGAACCAGAGACACTCTATGGGGGTTGGGGGGCGGAGGGGAGGGATTGGGGTCAAAATAAGAGGGTTGCAATTGTATGGGGAATATAAAAACATAATTTATTTAAAAAAAATAAACAAAATAAAAATCTCTGATGATTTAAAGTCATAGTTTTAGACACAAGTTTACAATCTTCAAGAAATACCCAAACTAGAATTTAGTGAGACCAAAAAGAAGACATGTAAATATTTATTTTGTTCCTCTGAGGACTATAACCCAGGCTCCACCCTCTCCCCCAATTAAGGACAAATAACGTATTGTTGGTTTTTTTTTTTTTTTTTTTTTTTTTACAATTGAAATGGTTAAAGATTTAAAAAGGTAAACTGCCTCTGGCTACCCTGGGACTCTACCAGGCTGTGACTCTAACAGCAGTAGTACTCTCTCCTCTCCTGTAAAATGAGAGCTGGCAGTAAGTGCCCCACCTCTTACTATTTCTTCCTACTCTAGCCTTCCTTAGGGCATCTACATTTCTCTAGAATGGAGCTATCCCTAGATATCTACTCAGCCAATTTGCTCATATTCTCATTCTCAGTAGGGGATTCTTTGATGATCTGATATAAATTCCAAACCCAACTCTATGCCACCAGCAATCCCCCTAGTTTTAAGTGCTTTTCAAAGCTCATCTTGCCTTCAGCCTATATAATTTACTTAATGTTTACAGTCTGCTTCTCCCTGCTAGATTGTAAGCTTCCAGGAGATAATTTTTGTGTTATTTTGTTCACTGACAAGGGAAAATAAAAAACCTGTTGGGCTTTTCGTGTTTATTTCTCTAAACAGCAGCACAAACACAGCTCAGATACTCCTTAGTTATGTGTCTTTGAACAAGTTATTTAAATGCTCTAATCCTGCTTGATTTTCTCATTTATAAAATGCAGGTAACAATAATTACTTTCTGTATTTGTTAACATTACATGCAGTAATACCAAAAAAATAAGAAGAAAGTCTGCCCAAATTCCGTGTTAGTAGGTATTAGTTACTATGTCAGTGAATACCTATGAGGACTTGATTGTGAGCACTTCTATTCTATCATAAAAACATTTATTCTTTTACCAAATGAGACCTCTCTCTAGACTTTTCATAAAGTCAAATTCAGACTTAGGAATAAATCAATACAAAATTGTTGAGAATCTGTCAATAATTGAAAAAGCTTAAACAAATATAAAGCGAGAAATTTCAGGTTTTCTAGTTAGTAGCAAAACAAATGAGTTATTTGAAAATAAATTACAGGTTTTTCTAATTTCAAAGACAAGCTTCTGACAATTATATTTTAACTTCTGAATGATTTTTTTTTTTGCTTGCATAAATGTAGTAACAGATGCCAACCTGTGCTTAGAATATGGTGAGAAAGTTCTAATTGAGAGCACCCATGTGGCAATTAACTTTCCCCATTTCTGACATAACCATTCTCAAACTAGCAATTAGAACTTGCTTCCTGCCAACATTTTCAGTTCCTGGCATCTTAAAAATAAATAAAATAAACTCTGAATTATAAGCATATCAAATGCTCAGAGAATAATTTAAATTCACCTGTGTAG
Source organism: Talpa occidentalis (assembly GCF_014898055.3). Classification (NCBI taxonomy): domain Eukaryota; kingdom Metazoa; phylum Chordata; class Mammalia; order Eulipotyphla; family Talpidae; genus Talpa; species Talpa occidentalis. The sequence goes on from NW_023601322.1 coordinate 52,172,867, forward strand.
GTTCAATAATAGCTGACATACAAATGTCTCTTTAGATGAAACTGACCTTACAAATATATTCATGCATTAAAATATTTTTATAACATCATTTAAAATCATCACCATTTTCCAGTTAAAACTATCATTTAATGATATTCCCCCACACAATAGGTACATGTTTATAAGTATAAAAAGAAATATGGTTAAATAACCCTTTGAACAAACAACCCCTTTTTTTATAATCAGCAAATAAGTAAACATGCCTTTCAAAAAATCAGACTATTAAATACATTTCATAAGAAACAAAGTCACTAATACAAATATTGTCAATAATAAAGCATGTACATCAGTCACACAAATGCCCTTTTGAATTCAGATTTTTTACCAAAAAAATCCTGAAGAAATAAAATATTTTATCATATTATCAGTCAAAATCAATACTTTAGAAATTAAGGTACAACACTCTCCCAGCAGTTTTTTCTGATAATTGAAATCCCCTATGCATATTAAGGAGTCAATAGCTAATTAGTAAAGCATATGATTCATATTTTCATCAAGCTTTATGGCACATTCCTATAGATGAAATAATAAATTCCTTCCCAAGAAGTGGATTAGGAATAAGATAACAGCTACCATAGCAACTACAAGAAAACATGAGAAAGTCACAACATTTTATGTACTGTAAAGATTTAAATTGTTAAGATACTAAACTATAAATTGATATTCTATAAAGTTTAATTTGAATTTATATGGTTTACTACAAAAATTATAAAAACTACAGATGAAGTTATCAAAATGCAGGAAATTTATTTCTAGTTTCTATGAAAGGAATATCACTCTTCTGTTCTTCCAATATTGTTGTACACACACACTCTCACACACACACACACAGAGAACAGGCAGAGTAGTGACTGTCTCTGTTCCCAAACAGCTGGACTTAACAGTATCTCCTATACACATGTGCCCTTGCAAGTTTTTATACCCATTAATTCTTCACACCTAAAGAAATACAAAGATGATCAAGATGATCATTACAAAATTCTCATTAAAATATAGACAAGATTTACAAATTATATCATAGAAAGTATACCTATATATTTAAAAATACAAAGCAGGAAAAAAAATTAGAAATATGTTCAAAAGGCAAATTTAGGAAACAAATGGCTCTTAAGCATTCATAGTAAGGAAACTAAGCTAAAATTATGAGATACAAATTTTCAGTTATCACTTAGAAAACACAGTGAAGATGTAGGAAAATAGACACCTGCTCACACATTGCTAAGGAAAATACCAAGTAGTAAAACCTCCATGGCAGAAAATTTAATATTTTGTGGAAACTTTACATGCACATTTCCTTTCACCCAGCAAGTGTATTTCCTGGAACTTGTCCCACCTAAATCATCACACCCAAGAATAACAGGTTAAAAATTATCCACTTGCAGCACTGTTTGTAAAAGCAAAAAATTGGAAGTAACTTAATAGTTGTCTAGAGAACTGATTAAATCAATTACAGTATAGCCACACAACAAAATATTATGAAGACACGAGAGAAGTAGAAACTATACATTGACACGAAATGATCTCCAATATATATTATTAAAAGAAAAAAAATTAAAGATCAGAACAGAGTAAAGAAGACAAAATATGGGTATATTTTCATTAGTTTTGAATAAACTATCTCTCAAAGGACAAAGATGAAATCAGAAGTATTTTTTGCTAGAAGGGTACAATTTACAGTAATATTTTTATGCCTCTTCAATTTTGAAACATGTGTATTTTTAATATTAAATGAAATTAATAAAATTGAAATAAAAAAGAACTTCAAAATGTATAAGAATTCTTACATTATCTCAGGTAAAACTGTTTTTCTGAAATATTTTAATAGGGAGAATGACAATTAGAGCAAAGATATCTTGGATATAAATGGGTAAAATTTAATGCAGAAGAGGTGAGTACTTTGTATATTTACTAACATTCATAAAACAATAAATCAAACAGAAAAAAGACTGACATGATAAAGACCCTGAAAAGCTACACATGATGATCTAATTGAACATCTGGTGGTAGATTTTCTCTTTAGAAAAAAATATGTTCATTGGCGTGCAGACCTCTCCTGCCGCCCGCTGCTCCCCTCAGCAGTGTACTTCAGTCCTTCTGCCTGTTCTGCTCCCTGCTCTGGCTCTGGTGAATTCTCTCACTCTCCCGCGCTTCTGACTGTACCCAGTGCTTGTATAAATAAATTAAAAAATCTTTAACAACAAAAAAAAGACTTAAAAAAAAAATGTTCACCACTTGGAAGAATATAAATCCATTTTAGCTCCAGGAAGAAATGTCCAACTTAAATACCACAGTTTTATTATTGGAGGTGTTAGAGCAGGCATGAGGAGAGAGAGAGGCAGGGAATTTGAGAAGGCTAATTAAAATGCTTTTCCAATATGTGAATGAGGTAGATGTCTGATGGCTTCATCTCTGTGAGTATATACAAGCAGAAGACAGTCTGAAGTCATGTCATAAGCAAATATCTTAGTATGACTCATATGTTAATTGAAATGGTATTATGACACAGGTGAATGTGGTTATTCGTTGGTAAGACATGGTGGGTGGGAAATGTTTATATATTTTTTTGGTAACTAATTGCAGGTTATAAAATGTGGCTATGTGATTTCAAAAAACATTAAAAATATTTTGTAAGTCTTAGTCAATTCCAAAAACATTGTTTTCCCTGTAGTAATAGAAAATGCATATGTATATATGTAATATTCTATTTTAAGCAAACTATTTTACTAATAGTCTTATTTAAGAAAAAACTGAGCTCAGTGGTTTCATCATGAAATTATGATTTCTTAAATAGGCCCAGCTGAAATTGCTTAATAAAGTGTCACAATGGTAATTGTGCTTATAAGGTATAAGAACATTCATATAATCTTCTGTGAATTCATCTTCTGTCCAATTCATCTTCTGACCCTATTATTTCAATATCTGGTCAAACATTACCACCTTAGAATAAACTGGTGCCAATATGAGCACCTGGAAATCATCTCCCATTACAGGATATTACTAAATTTGGAGTAAGATATAACCATTCAGAAGAATTTGACCGATGAGGTTTAAAATAAAGTCACATGTAAGTGAGAATCATATAAACATTTAGAATCTAAATCTAAACTTCTGAGATAACTGTACTACTGCAGGGCTTGCTCTGTTTGGCAGAGCACAACAAAATAAGGGCTGCCAAACCCAGGTAGAGAGAGAAGGGGCACTGCAAGGGCTTGGGTTGGTTTGAGGTCACAGTTTCTTGGAGTTAACAAGGAGCTGAGGGGGGCTTATATTAGGGGTGGGCTTATCAGAGTAAGTTCCAGGAAGAGGGGCTGCTTCTATTAGGGCTCTGGGGACTCCTGGTCAGGGCTCCTCTTCCTCTTCTCGATGAACCTCTATCTTGTGGAAGTGTCAATTCTAAGAAACCTTAGGAGGCTTTGCCATAGACCAGGCAAAAAAAATGGCAGCCACTGCATGAGGAAGGCACAGGCAGTAAGAATATGAAAGAGGCTTTGCTAGAGACAAGAGTGTCAGGGGATGAAGAGTCAAGATATGTGATAGGAAAGCAGATCTACAATACTGAACCACAGATTCTTTAATTCATTCAACACTGATCAAATATTTATAGAAGCCATATTATACTGGGGATACAGCAGTGAATTAGAAGATGTTGCTGCCCTCAGTGTGATTAAGTTGTGTAGCAGAGATCAATTAGTAAGAAAAACCAACAAGATGACAAGTTGCAATGGCTTCCAGGAAAGAAATGGGATTTTTATTTGTAAAAAGGCTGACTGCAATAAATATATATGCTTATTTAAGGGAGGGCTGCAATATCCTTCTAGATGAGGCCTGACAGATGCAAACAACAAACCATAATTAAAAGGGTGAATGAAGACATAGTTTATGAGAAGTTTAAGATGTCAACAGGAAACTAATTAAGAACTGCAGTTGCAGTCACATTTGAGAAGAGATCAAAGATCATTATAATCGTATAATCAGAAGTGACAATCCACACCTGTACAGCCTGCTGAAGAAATCTAAGATGGCTTAACTCTATCTGCTATCTTATACCTCAAAGACAATGAGTTTGGAATACTGTGCCTTAGTACTAGGGTTATGTATGATATATAAAAGTGCAAGGGGAAGAAAATTTTCATCACTTTGAATACATAATCTCCCAGAATAGAGAAATAACAACTTCATCTATTTTATGTGCCCTCTAATATAAGTTCATATTGCAATAATATGAACATGTTTCAGAATGTTCAATTATTTTTAGTGTTCATTCATTTGTAACTAATATTACAATATTAGAAATTTCTTCTTTACTGGGATTTTATTTATTCTACCAATACCTTCAGGTAGAGAATTTGAGTCATACTGACATCAATATTGACTGTTACAGCTAGCTCACTAACTAAAAAAAAAAAAAAATTAAATAAAATAAAATCTAGGTTTTTAAAAGGACTACAGCATACTGGAATTTGATTACTGTATCTACAGCACCACATAGTTTTCCTATAAAATCCATCCCCAAATTAAAATTTAATATAAAGCAGTGTATAACTTAATAGCAAATTTTACTAGGAATGTACTTAAAATGTTTACCTATTAACCTTTTTTCTATACAAGAGGAACAAAAATGAGGGAAAGTTTGTTGAATGAACATTTACTCACAGAACTGTAGAGAATTTTATGACTAGAAGGAACCTTAACATCTCTAACTGTTCCCTCCTCCCTGTTTAAAGATAAGTAAACAGAAATATATATAGTAAAGGCTATTTGTTTAAGAGGCCACATGAATAATAAGTGAAAAAACATGATTTATCAACAATAAAGGCGCCTTAAAAATGACCACTGCTAATATATTTTACATATAAAATGAGAGAATATCTGCTTGAAAAAAAGGATTCTTCTTTCAAAAGGATTCATTTTAAACACTGTATTCTCTGATACATCAAGTTTTATTCTACTATAATAAAGTTTATCTGTATAATAAATAAAGAACATATTTACTGGAGATTGGGGGCAACAATTATACTACATTCTTCAATATGAGACGATGGTGAGAGCATGCTAGGAACATAAAATAAAATTGACTTTCTGGTATGAAAATTATTTTATCTCAGCTGATACTATGTCTTTTCCCATTTCACATTCCCCTCTTACTTCTTATCTCAAAATACATTATACTTTCACTTCTCCCATCCTGTTCCTATTTGTGAGAGACAGATATATACATGTGTGTGTACCCTCTTTTTCTTCAAATACAAATTTTCCCTCTGGCTCACAGGTCTGCTCCGCTCAGCTCAGCTGCAGTGGGTCATTGGCACTAGGGTTCAGGCTATCTCTTCTTTCATACAACCTGATGCACTAAATGGATTGCTTAGATAGTACCTCTATACTTACGTACAGGATATCAACTTGCTTGTGAGACACTGTAATATGTACTTACTCTCGAGGATATCATATTGCCTCTGAGACACAGTAACAGCAGACTTATCCACATCTCTGTTATTCAGAGAATAACCTTAAAGGACCTCATTCACTTTTTACGATGGAAATCATCATGAAAAAACAGAACACTGTTTTATATTTAAATAAGCTGCCAATTTAGCATATATGTGATGTAATATAATTAAATTACTTTTGGCCTATCAAATCAGAGACATCACCAGCTATGGAGTTCAAATGTCTTTTTGCTAAAATTTCATATTAATTTTATACACACACAGATATAAAGTTATTCGAAACATCATTGATAATCTAATATTTTTATTTTGTTGAATCAGAAACTGTTACTTTGAAAATCCACTTGGATTGATTAACTCATAGGCACAGAAGGCAGTCTGATACCTTCATAAATTTGAGATCTTTAGAAAAATATCAAATAACAGTATTTTATTACTAAGGTGAATTTAGTACTCTTGAAAAAAGGTGAAAATAACTACCATATGTACATAAACATGGATGAAAAGTCTATAATTTCAACATAGCCACATACATTGCAGAGAAAAAAGAAATTCATTTGAATCCTGTGGGACTTCATTCCTAAAATCTTAGTGTTGATAGGGAATTCACATATCATGAAAGTTGTAATTAAATGGTACAGAATGTTCTTAAGTATTAGGAATTACACATATTTTACAATTTGCCTTATCAAGGGTCACCATTAAATAAATTTGTATGTGTTACTTTAATGAATGGCAAAAGAACTGAAAGATCCACCCATAGCACCACAAAAGGTCTCTGATTTACTAGATTTAGTCTGGCTGAAAAGTTTGTAATAGTTAGAAATGTTTCTCAAACTGACTTCAACCTGCAGTAAATCTTGAAGTTCTGGAAAAACATAGTCATAATGTATAAATTATTTCAGTTCCACAAATATTTCTAGAGTATTGCCTATGTTCGCATACTGCATTAAGAGTTATTAACTGGGGCCTCCCCGGTGGCGCAGCGGTTGAGCGCTGGGTTGCGAAGCTGCACGCGGCCTCTGCGGCGCCGGTTCGATCCCCGGCTGCTCCCCGGCCACCGGAGGAGGGTCCCGCATGGCGTGCAGACCTCTCCTGCAGCCCACTGCTCCCCTCAGCAGTGTACTTCGGTCCCTCTGCCTGCTCTGCTCCCCGCTCTGGCTCTGGTGAATTCTCTCACCCTCCCGCGCTTCTGACTGTACCCAGTGCATGTATGAACAGAACAAACAAACAAACCAGCAAACAAATAAATAAAGCATGCCTCTATTAAAAAAAAATAAATAAAAAAAAAAAAAAAAGAAGAGTTATTAACTGAGAAACCAAAAGCTGGTTCTTCAAAAAAATAAATAAAATAGACAAACCCCTAGCCAGGCTCACAAAGGAAAAACGGGAGAAAATACAAATAAACAGGATCACAAATGAAAGAGGAGAAATCACAATGGACACAGCAGAAATCAAAAGAATAATCAGAAACTACTATGAACAGTTATATGCAAACAAGTTCAACAATCTAGAAGAGATGGACTAATTCCTACAACTCTACAATCACCAAAAGCTAGATAATGAAGAAAGAGAACACCTAAACAGACCAATTACATGCAGCGAAAATGAAATGGTAATCAAAAACCTCCCCAAAAACAAAAGCCCAGGACCTGATGGATTTACAAATGAATTCTACCAAACATTCAGATACAAATTAGTGCCTATCCTTCACAAACTCTTCCAAAAAATTGAGAAGGAAGGGATAATACCAAACACATTCTATGAAGCCAACATTACACTAATACCAAAACCGAACAAGGACAACACAAAAAAAGAAAACTATAGGCCAATCTCTCTAATGAACACTGATGCAAAAATCCTCAATAAGGGCCTCCCAGGTGGCGCAGCGGTTGAGCGCTGGGTTGCGAAGCTGCCCGCAGCCTCTGCAGCGTCGGTTCAATCCCCGGCTGCTCCCCGGCCACAGGTGGAGGGTCCCACATGGCGCGCAGACCTCTCCTGGCGCCCGCTGCTCCCCTCAGCAGTGTACTTCGGTCCTTCTGCCTGCTCTGCTCCCCGCTCTGGCTCTGGTGAATTCTCTCACCCTCCCGCACTTCTGACTGTACCCAGTGCTTGTACAAATATATAAATAAATCTTTAAAAAAAATCCTCAATAAAATTTTAGCTATCAGAATCCAACAATGGATCCATAAGATAATTCACCACGACCAAGTAGGATTCATTCCAGGGACACAAGGATGGTTCAACGTCCGAAAATCAATCAACGTCATCCAACACATCAACAAAAAGAAATATAAAAACTATATAATAATATCAATAGATGCTGAGAAAGCTTTCTACAAAGTACAACACCCATTCATGATAAAAGCCCTTGAAATTCTTGGGATACAAGGAACATACCTCAACATCATAAAGGCCATATATGACAAGCCAACAGCCAGTATCATTCTCAATGGTGAAAAGCTGAAAGCATTTCACTTAAGATCTGTAACAAGACAAGGATGTCTACTCTCACCACTGCTTTTCAGTATAATACTGGAAGTCCTAGCCAGAGCAATAAGACAAGAGAAAGACATACAAGGAATCCAAATGGGAAAAGAAGAAGTTAAACTATCACTATTTCCAGATGATAAATATACATAGAGAACCCCAAAAACTCCACAGAAAAACTAATTCAACTAATCAATCAGTTTAGTAAAGTGGCAGGATACAAAATCAACATGAAAAAATCAGTAACCTTCCTATACACAAACAATAAATCTGAAGAAGAAGAAATAAAAAAAACCATCCCTTTTATTATTGAAACAAAAAAAAATCAAATACTTGGGAATAAATCTAACAAAAGAGGTAAAGGACCTATACAAAGAAAACTATAAAACACTGTTAAAGAAATAGAAGAAGAAACAAAGAAACTTTGGAGCTAAGAGTCCAATAGACAAAAGAAGCACCAGGCAAATGATCCCCAGAATCACTGTAGTGATTTTCCATAAAGATGGAGGAGGAAGATCTAGGAAAGAGATAAACATACCTTGTGACATCAGCCTAAATGTTTGTCAGAGTTCAGAAAGATATCCCCTGCTCGTGGACTGGAAGAATTAACATCATCAAAATGGCCATCCTATCAAAAGCAATCTACAGATTCAATGCTATTCCAATAAAAATTTCAATGTCATTCTTCAAAGAAATAGAACAATTATTGATGACATTCATATGGAATCACCAAAACCCCCAAATAGTCAAAGCTCTTCTGAAAAAAAAAGAAGGGAATGGAGGCATCACACTCCCAGACTTCAAACTATACTACAAAGCCATAATCATCAAAACTGCATGGTATTGGAACAAGAACAGACACACAGACCAATGGAATCAAATAGAAAATCCAGAAATAAACCCACAGATTTATGGTCAACTAATCTTTGACAAAGGAGCAAAGAATATGCACTGGAGCAAACAAAGTTTGTTCAGTAAATGGTGCTGGGAAAACTGGGTCACTACATGCAAAAGAATGAAGCTTGACCACTACCTCACACCATGCACAAAAACCAACTCAAAATGGATTAAAGAACTAGACATAAGACCTGAAACCATAAAATTCTTAGAAGGAAATATACGCGAAACACTACATGACATGTACCTCAAAGACATCTTTACAGACACATCACCCAAAGCAGTGATAGTGAAGGCAAAGATAAACAGCTGGGACTACATCAAATTAAAGAGCTTCTGCACAGCAAAAGAGACAATAACAAAAACAAAGAGAAACCCCACCTACTGGGAGAACATTTTTGCACACAACACTAATGATAAAGGACTGATCACAAAAATCTGCAAAGAGCTGATGAGACTCAACAAAAACAAAGAAAATAATCCAGTCAAAAAATGGGCAGAAGAGCTAAAAAGAAGCTTCTCTGAAGAAGAAATGCAAATGGCCAACAGGCAAATGAAAAGATGTTCAACATCACTTGTAATCAGGGAACTGCAAATCAAAACTACAATGAGATTATATCTCACACCAGTAAGAATGGCACATATTTAAAAAACGAGCAACAACAAATGTTGGCGAGGTTGTGGAGAAAAAGGAACTCTCCTGAACTGTTGGTGGGAGTGCAAACTGGCCCAACCACTATGGAGAGCTGTGTGGAGATTTCCTGACCCCCAACTAAACATAGAGTTTCCATATGATCCAGCAATCCCACTCCTAGGTATTTACCCAAATGACACAGAAACAGTAATTCCAAAGGGCACCTGCACCCCTATGTTTATAACACACTTTTTACAATAGCTAAGCTTTGGAAACAACCCAAATGCCCAAAAATAGATGACTGGATCAAGAAGATGTGGTACATACACGCAATGGAATATTACTCAGCAATCAAAAAAGATAAACACATGCAGTTTGCAGCAACATGGATGGAGCTAGAAGGGATCATGCTCAGCGAAATAAGTCAGAAAGAAAAAGAAAAATACCGGATGGTCTCACTCATAGAAGGAATTTAGAAAACCTAAATAAGAGACCAGGAAAAAGACTTATCAATACAAAGTAAAAATCAAAATCAACAAGCAACTGTAAACCAGAGACACACTACGGGGCGGGGTGGAGGGAAGGGCGGGGAAAGGAAGGACTAGAGCCAAAATAAGGGGGAGGAGTGCAATTGTATGGGTAATATAACCAAAATGAAAATGCATACACTGTGCAAAGATGAAAAAAAGATGTAGGAATTATATAAAGTAAAACATTTAGATTTTAAAAAAAGAGTTAATTGAAAGATGATTTAAAACACAGTCATTTTTCTCAAGAAACATCTGGCCCAGTATTAGCACAAAATTACAAAGAGCAAATAACTACTACGGAGTTGAGAAATGCAAGAATAGCTGATGATTAAAATATAGAGGCTATGAAGGTTTGTAACACTTAGCTGAAGAGGGAAATCAACACAAGAACATGGTGTTGGTGGATAAATAGGAGTTCACCGAGTAGAAAAGAGAGAAGAGAATTCCAGGCAGGAGAACAGGATATGCAAGAATTATAAATGTACAATGATATACTGTATTCAGAAATTAAGTAAATTTGATTGGACAGCGTAAAATGCAAACAAGGTACAATGAAAAAGGCAAGTAGGTGAAATACCAAGAGGGCCTTGAGAGCAATACCAAAGAGTTTAATTTTACTTTATATGTGATGGGGAGCTAGATTAATTAGGGACTTCCAAAGTAGAATGATCACAGGTTATTACAAACGTGACTGAAATAAGCTGAGTAATTAACATAGACAGGAAGTGAAGAATACAAAGCTATAGTTTCCTTTTGTCAATGATACTACTCAAAATGATAGATGACATTGACAAAGGTTTTAAAATGATAGGAGTGGATGGTAGAAGCCTCAAAGGGAAAAGGATTTTTGGATAAGTGCTTCTATTCTAAATGATGTTCACTGGGAAAGATAGCAATAAATATTTTAATTAATGAACAAAGTTGAAAATTAAAGTTTATCTTTTACAACGCCAATAACTATAAAAGCAGTAGTACTTACCTCCTTTGCACTCTTAATTTTAGTAAGAAATGTATGTAGCTCCATTGTTTCTGCAAACAGTGCACGACATACTGCCTGATAATGATGTGGTGCCTCTGATTCAGTTGGGAGATGAGCAGCACATAGCTACAAGAAAAGAAACAAAAATAATGGTGTTTGTTTATTATTTGGGCTTTTTGGTACCATAAAAACAGGTACATGGGCCTCCCCGGTGGCACAGCGGTTGAATGCTGGGTTGCGAAGCTGCCTGCGGCCTCTGCAGTGCCAGTTCGATCCCCGGCCTCATGGGTGAGGGTCCCAGATGGTGCGCAGACCTCTCCTGCTGCCCACTGCTCCCTCAGCAGTGTACTTCCTGCTCTGCTCTCACCTCTGGCTCTGGTGAATTCTCTCACCCTCCTGCGCTTCTGACTGTACCCAGTGCTTTATAAATTAAAAACAAAAACAAAAGCAAAAAAAAAAAAAAAACAGGTACACTCAGTATATTTTTATTTTCATAGCAGACAGCAAGATAATTTTCATCATCTAAAGCTTTTAATACAACACAGGGTCATCAGAAAAGTCTACCCAATTATATGGAAAAAGTGGAGCACTAACTTACAAAGTATTTAGCAATGCAAGTCACCTTTGTTTAAAGACACATATTGTAATGTGTGTAAATTCTATCACCACAGAGAGGGGGGAGATCCTATACTTCCAATACACAACAATGTAAACCAATGATACCTCAATTAAAAAACAAAAATAAACTATTACCACAGACAAAAAAATGGCATAATCAAAATTATATCTCAGATATTTGTATTATCAAATCACAGTTCTTAGGCGACAGTATTAGGCTTGGATATGTTCCGATAATCTATATACAACTAATAAAATTAAAAAAAAAGTCTTTAGGAACATTCAGTTCAACCTCCTCAAACTTGGCATTCAACCAGAAGGTAGCCACACGAGTTCAACATCAGTATCTGGAAGTGTTATTTCTATTCAGGGCCTATCCATCTCAGCCAAAGCATGATGCTCATCCACATGTGCAAGGTGTTCAGGTCTATAAATCCTAGTGTCATAAAAACTTTAAAAAGAAGAGCAATCCTAGCAAAATCAAGTGAACAAAAGCATTATGGAAAGCAGCTGGTAAAGAATTTATAGTGGCTAATTCATTTTAATTTGAAAAATATAGAAATGAACCTGTCAAATACCAGCACGAACTATGGAATAAAATTATTGGTGCAATGAAGAGAGTTGAAGAAATCAAACAGAAAATGCAAACTAAATTTATAATCAGTATGTTGAAGAAAAACAGAAAACTACACAAAGTTCAAGACATCAAAGAAGTCAAACAAAACATCCATTCATTGCAGGCCCCCCCCCTTAAAGGCAAAAGAAAGCAGCTCCAAAAAAAAAAAAAAAAAAAAAAAAAAATGGCGCAGAAATTACAACACAATGTGGACATGGGAGATGTTTCTTAAAAACCTCACTGCAAGTAGATTTGAAAACCTCTTTTAGAGACTGAAAATTTCTAAATTATTGTATTAATTTATTTTTTACATAAGGTTACTCAAATGAAAGATGATTAAAATACATCTACATTGCTATCTGACAAAAATTTATGTTTAGTGATATGCAAAAATACAATTTTCTTGGCAGTAATATCCCCTTTATTGTTACAGAAAGGGATACATCAGGGCTAACAAACTATATGATAATTAGTCTCAGGTATTATCTTTTGATTTCAGTGTTTGTTTTGGTTTATAATCATCTTAGAATATAACAGCCTCACATACTAAAGCCTGGTCATGTTGGATTGTTTGACCTACTTTAATGATTCTGGTAGGCAGGTGTGAGTGTCTGGGGTGAGAGCTGAATAGTTTGTTCCTGTAATGCACTATACCCTGTAACTTCCACTTTGGAGAACACTTAATTCTAACTTGAGATTCCTAGTAGTACAACCTTTATTTCTTCAGTTTAGCAATTATTTAGAAGCTGAGGCATCCAGTGACTTCAAAAGTTTGTCTGGGATTCTTTTAAACACCACCTAATTGTTTTTGGAAAGTCAAATTTATGGGTAGAACATCTATAAATTATTTCCACATAAAACTATTTCTGAACAAACAATAACAGTTCACAAAGCTTCAAATTTCAGTTACAAAAACCTAAGTAGAATATTATCTAAATTACATAATAATTTAAATGGTTTAGATTTACTGAGTGTAAAAAATGTATTATAAGAAATTAGTAACAAAAAGAAAATAAATACACAAAGTTCATTCATCACTAAATTCAGCACCATATAATTAATTAGTCAGGGTGAATTACTAAATTTTTGTCTAAATTAGTGAGGAAATTAGCATGTTCCCAGTGAGTTTCAAAGCTCTGAAGGACAGAGAATTGCAGTTACTTTCTTTGACTAATGAATAATGCTCACCCAATTAACCTATATTAACAGAGATCTTATTTCAACAACACACTCAAGCAAAACACTTTGGTTTTCCTTGAACATAATCAATTAATCTTAGGTCAAAATAATACATAAATGGAAAAAACAAACTTGTCCTGTTTCAGCTATTTCTAATACATGTGCATTTTGAAAATTAAGCAAACTCTGCACTGGACCAATCTTGTTTGGCATAGTAAAATTACTTATTTCTATTTTAATCACATTATACAATACTATTCTTTTTTTTTTAAGGTTTATTTATTTATGCATACAAAGAACTGGGGTATAGGCCAGAGACATGGTGGTGGTTAAGGGACACCAGAGACCAAGTGGGGAGCAGAACAGGCAGATCTACTGAAATACGCTGCTGAGGGGAGCAGAGGGCAAGACAGGAGAGGTCTGCTGCGCCATGTGAGTTAGCTCCCTGGCTGGGCAGGATTGAACTCCTGCTGCAGTGGCTAAGGATAGCTTGATAGTGCTGTGTCTTTAACCCCTGCTCCATCAGGGAGGCCCCATACAGTACTATTCTTAAATTTTTCCCTTGAGGAATTTTCAAAATAACACACAAATCCTGACATTATATGGCAAAACAAATTTGTCATCTTTTTATAACTAGGGCTTATTATTTGTAAACTATGTCCTTATATTTTCAGAATCATGCCAGAAAACATAATATATAAAATCATTCATGGGCAATAACATTTAATATTGCTACATTAAAATTTTACTTATAGTAAAAATGCTGAACAATAAGAGGAAATGAGTTTCTAAACCAAATGGTTCACCATTAATACACTATTTCAATTCATCAAGGTTTCTTTTATTATTTATGCATATGTTGGGAGATGCAGAATTATAGTTTTCAATTTATTCAAACAAAACTTACTCAACTCACCTGAAACATATATAATGTTATAATTCAATGTTACTTCAAATAAAAAAAATTCTCACATGGCTACATAATACACATAACTATAATTTTAAAGACTGTGCACTATACCATCTAGTTGACATACCACTTCTTTGTTTCCAGCTATAGAATCCAATAAATAATGCTGAATACACACCTTCACATATCTATGCAACATTTTCTTCTTTTAAAATTGTCTCCTTAGGGCCTCCCCGGTGGCACAGTGGTTGAGTGCTGGGTTGCGAAGCTGCCCGCAGCCTCTGCAGTGCCAGTTCGATCCCCGGCTGCTGGGAGAGGGTCCCACATGGTGCGCAGATCTCTCCTGTCCCCCTGCTCCCCTCAGCAGTGTACCTCATCAGTCTGCCTGCTCTGCTCTCCCCTTTGGCTCTGGTGAATTCTCTCACCCTCCCACGCTTCTGAGTGTACCCAGTGATTGTATAAATAAATAAATAAATCTTTAAAAAAAATCATCTCTTTAAAAAGTTTCTTTTTTAAAAAAGATTTATCTATCTATCTATCTATCTATCTATCTATCTATCTATCTATCTATCTATCTATCTATCTATCTATCTATTTTACAAGCACTGGGTACAGTCAGAAGCGTGGGAAGATGAGAGAATTCACCAGAGCCAGAGTGGGGAACAAAACAGGCAGACTGATGAAATACACTGCTGAGGGGAGCAGCGGGTATGGCAGGAGAGGTCTGCCGCCAGGAGAGGTCTGGGACCCTCGCTGGTGGCCGGGGATCGAACTGGCGCTGCAGAGGCTGCGGGCAGCTTCGCAGCCCAGCGTTCAACCGCTGCGCCACCAGGGAAGGCCCTCTCTTTAAAAAGTTTCTAAAAGTAGTATTAATAATACAAAGGATTACTTTGGGATACTTTTACATTATTTAAAGCATATGAATGATTTCAAACATTTACAAAACAGTGAAGAGTAAAATGAATTACCATTTATCCATTACCCAATTTAAGAGGTATCAAATCATGGTCAGCTCATTTTATTACATCTTTACCCATTCAGCTTTACCCTCCAGAATTGTTTTGTAGCAAATCAGAGACGCCTGAATTTCATATGTAAATACCTCAGCATACAGCCATAAAGATCAGAGTGCTTTAAAAAAAACTGTTCTTATATCTTAAAATATGAATAATTCCTAATATCATAACCTGTAAGAGTAAGAAATCAAATTTTCTGGACTACCTCAGGTATATACATGTTCTTACCGTTTATATCATTTAATTGGGATCCACATAACCTCCACATATCGCAGCTGGCTATTATATGTCAAATTCTTTTAAAATCCCTCCCTCTCTTATATTAACTGGTAATTATTTACTAAAGAACTTAGGTTTAGTAATTTTTTCCCCCAGTTTCTTACAATCTGGATTCTGCTGATGAAATCGCTATGGTGTTGTTTAAAATGTTTCTATGTCCCCTGAATTTTCTATAAATTGATAAATTAGTTAGCTCTAGAGCCTTGATCAGATTGACAATTGTATTTATTTACTTTTTGGCAAGAATACCATTAGGTGGTGTTGTATATACTTTTATCAGGAGACACATAAAGCCTATTGCTCTCTTGTGATGCCAAATGGTTACTGCAATTATTTCTTTAGAGTTAAAATTATCTTTTACAATCCCTATCATTCCCTTTCTGCTTGGAAACAATTTTAAAAAGAGAAACTGAACTATATGGTTACCCTGAGGTACTGTTCCTATGGAAAAAGCATGATGAATATTCTTTTACATTTATTTACCAATGTTCAAAGTAAGTTGGTTCCCTAACAATCTCCAATGGTGACCAATGAGGGTTTTATTGATTATCATGGAATTCAGAATATTTGATATGCTTAATCCATCAAAGACATTATTCTTATTGATGATCAAATTCTTTCATCTTTGACCAAAGGGAGCCTTCCCAACTTGACTTCTGAATCCCTTTAATACAATTTAGTAGTGTTGGACAATTTGTTTACTTCTGGTGTAAGATATTCTTGACAATTTTATATATTTCTTTGCAGATCTGGAACTATAGTCATTTTTATATAGAAGCCTTTTTTATATATTTCTTTGTTGGTGAATGGTATTTAGAGACCATAACTGTGTGGTATTTGTATTCATTGCCACTATATTGTTATTAATTTGTATGTTTTTTATGTGATTATGACTCCAACGTGATAAAAGTTCTGTTCTACTTGTTTTGGTTCTGGAAGGGGACTATTTTATTATACTTAATTTTATTTTACAAATACATAAAATATTTATATGGCTTCTAAATAAAATCTATGGAATCAAGACCTCAGAGATGCTTAGAATTAATAGCTGTTCTAAGACATCTTTACAGACACATCACCCAAAGCAGTGATAGTGAAGGCAAAAACAAACAGCTGGGACTACATCAAATTAAAGAGCTTCTGCACAGCAAAAGAGACAATAACAAAAACAAAGAGAAACCCCACCGACTGGGAGAACATTTTTGCACACAACACTAATGATAAAGGACTGATCACAAAAATCTGCAAAGAGCTGATGAGACTCAACACAAACAAAGAAAATAATCCAGTCAAAAAATAGAAGAGCTAAAAAGAAACTTCTCTGAAGAAGAAATGCAAATGGCCAACAGGCAAATGAAAAGATGTTCAACATCACTTGTAATGAGGGAAATGCAAATCAAAACTACCATGAGATACCATCTTACACCAGTGAGAATGGCACATATTAAAAAAACTAGCAACAACAAATGTTGGTGAAGATGTGGAAAAAGAAACTCTCCTGCACTGTTGGTGGGAGTGTAAACTGGTCCAACCACTATGGAGAGCTGTGTGGAGATTTCTGGACCTACTAAACATAGAGCTTCCATATGATCCAGCAATTCCACTCGTAGGTATTTACCCAAAGGACACAGAAACATCAATTCCAAACAGCACCTGCACCCCTATGTTTATAGCAGCAATATTTACAATAGCTAAGCTTTGGAAACAACCCAAATGCCCAAAAATAGATGACTGGATCAAGAAGATGTGGTACATATATGCCATGGAATATTACTCAGCATTCAAAAAAGATAAACACATGCAATTTGCAGCAACATGGATGGCGCTGGAAGGGATCATGCTCAGCGAAATAAGCCAGAAAGAAAAAGAAAAATACCGGATGGTCTCACTCATAGCAGGAATCTAGAAAACTTAAATAAGGGACCAGGAAAATGAATAACTATAAGAAAGTGAAAATCAAAATCAACAAACAACTATGAACCAGAGATACTCTATGGGTGGTGGGGGGCGGGGAGGGGAGGGACTGGGGTCAAAATAAGGGAATTGCAATTGTATGGGGAATATAAAAATAAAATTTATTAAAAAAAATACAAGCAAATACATATAAAAACATATATTCTTATCCATACTTTTTCTTATATAAATATTATCATACAATATATACTTATCTATTTATATAAACAATATGTCCTGGAGATTTTTCAATCTTTTTGATAGCTATATAGTAGTATACTATTTGGCTATGTCATAGTTAATTTAACTTTTAATAGACAATATGAGATATTTCCAGTCATTTGTTATTAAAAATACTGAACATGTGTAGACTTTAAAATATCAAATTATTTTAGATGAGGGCTATGTGAATTTACACTTGCAGATACCAATTATTGAGTGAAAAAATTTACCATTGTTTCAAATTTTAAACAAAAGTAAATTTTTGCTTGAGAGGAAAAAATCATATATAAAATTTGATAAATATATAAATATATATAATCACATAATTTTATATATATATAACTGAGTTCCAGTTCTTTCATAGCAAAATGAATACAAAAATATCTACCTAACCTACCACACAGTCTCATAAGGTTCAGAAAATAATGGATGTGAAAGCACTTTTCAGCTACAATATAATGGAGCACATTAGAATATGCTAATGTATAGGATTAAGAGACTATTCATTTAGTACATATTGTAATAGACGTAGAAATTTTTGTAGGTCAAATGTGGTAAGGAAGACAACCAAGAAACAAGAGATAAGGATATGATATTCTCCAATAAAATTCCTAAGGATGGAGTTGGTAAGCTCACAATAAAACCTGTCCTTTCAAAAACATTTTTAACAATTTTTCATATTATGATTGCAATAAGATAGGTAGGAGGGCAGTTTTTTTGAGAAAGTTATGATTTAATTATAAAGGTCATGTTGAGGCTGTGATCAAATCATAGAATCAGTGTATTACAGTTTCTTATTCATTTAATTTATATCTGACTATCATCAAATGTTGAATCATTGTTTAATGTTTTCTTTAAATTAAAAAACAATTCTAAGAAGAAAAGAATATTATATAAATCGCTGCTTTACCTTCATGACATCTCTATAGGACCTGATAGTTGAGATTGTTCTTTTTTCTTCTTCCCCTTCCAAGCCTTCATCTGCAGCCTCATAGCCTTCATCATTGCTACCATCAGCCTCCACTGTGTTGGCCATCTGATCAATAAGCTGCTCCAGGGGAGGGCTTAATTCCCTTTCTTCATTCTCTTTCAAACCATAGTCCAATGCTTTATAAATAATAATTCCCAAAGATTCAATAACCTAGAAACATTAAAGAAGGTGATTTAATGAAAAGCACTCAGTTTAACAGAACAAACTATAAGGCATCAAATAATTAGTATGTTATATAATCTACAGCTCATCTATTCCATTCTGACATCTATTCCATTTGACATGTGACAAATAAGATTTGAGGAGATATTTACAGCATTACATTTTATTGAGGTAATGTTGGTTTACAACACCATATTTTACACCTACTCAAATGTATGTTATACCACACCATAGCACACTCACCACCAACACACCTGTAATCTATTGGATTCCCTAACCCCTCTGCTCCCCATCCCACCACCCCTTCCTCTAGTAGTCTCAATTCTACACAGTCAGATTTCTAGGCTTTGTTTTGGTTTAGATTTGTCTGCTCTTTATGACCCACATAAGAGTTAATCATCAGTATTTGTCTTTCTCCTTCTCATTTATTTCACTTAGCATTAATCCCCCTAGTTTGATCTACAATGTCGCAAATAGCCAAGAGTTTGTTTTTTAAAGCTAACTAGTATTCCATTGTGTATATAATACCACATCTTTATCCACTCACCAGCCACCATTGAACATTTAGGTTGTTTCAATATCCTAGCTATTTTAAATAGTGCTACAATGAAAATAAGAGAGCATATATCCCTTTAAATCATCATTTTTGCATTCTTAGGGTAGATACCTACGAATGGAATTGGTGGGTCTACTTTTAGTACTTTGAGAAACCTTCACACTGTTTTATATAAGGGTTGCAGATCTGCTTTATGTACAATAACTGGTTCTATCAAATAATTACACCAAGGCATCCTATTGGTTATCTTCCCCAAAACACATTTAGATAAAATATTTGTACATATCAAAACATGAAACTTCATTTTGACTTCTGTTTTCTGGCCAGACACACTATTCATATTGTACATCAACTGAGTGAAGGCGATAAAAAGGGGGCTGAAAGAAACTATTACTGGGAAGAGTGAACTGTGTATTTTGTTTCGTCAGAATCACAAAGGAAACAGTAAATGTTGTACCTATCTCATAACTCTTTTAGTGTAATGTGAGAGGTTTCTGAACATCAGTGGTGACTGCATGTAAATGGGTAAACAGTCATGTGACCTGTGAAGAGCTTCATGACAGTGTCCTTTCTTCTGTGCCTCTCCTTTCTTGGGTTCTTGCTTGTTTTCAGTCAGGGTTGAACTTCATTGCATCTTCAGCCAGCATGGAGCAGTGCAGTTTCACAGGAGAAAGGCACAGTTCCTTATTGATATTAGTGTTTCTGAGGCTCAAGGCTTTCTTCACTGTCTTTCCTCTCACCCATTTGGTGCCTAATGAGTTTAGGCACAGCCTAGTATTTTAAACCTGGCATCTACAATCGTCTCCTTTTCATCTACTTGAATGTGTAATTCTTAAATCATCATATAACTATATGTTAGCGTCCCCACCAATCCAGTTCTGACATTTTTTAGATGTCTTGTCTAGGAAACCCATATTTCTAGGATTTTCATAATGATCAGTAACCTCCTTATGAGCTGGGCCCAGAGCAGCAGGGCTGACGCTGTCTCCCTCACATGGCTGATTCAGCTCCAATATCTTGTGGGCTTGCATCTGTGCATGCCAATGTGAGATCCTAAATTTAGGTTTACTTTTAAAGCTAAAAAAATTTAATCTAAAAATAAAATTTTATATCACCTAAAAATATTAAAATAAGTGTCCTAAAATATTTTATTATTTACTAACAAATCTTCCACTAGAAAGAAATAAAATTACAAAAGTTCTTAAATTACTTACAATTAAAAATTAAAATTTAATGGTTAAAAATCATAACTGAAATATAAAATTAAAATTAATAATGAGAGCTATAAAATCAAATAGTCAACAAAACATAAAAACATTTTATTAATGACTTAATCTCAAATTAAAACATTAATTTTAAAGGAAATAAATAACCCAATCAAGAAATGGGCAGAAGAACTAAATAAGCACTTCCCCAAAGAACATATACAGATGGTCAACAGGAAAAAATACTCATCATTACTCATCAGGGAAATGCAAATCAAAGCCACAATGAGATAACATCTCACCATTGTAGGGCCTACATGAAAAAATAAAATCCAGAAACAAGTGTTGGCAATGATGTGGAGAAAAAATTTTAATATTTTGAGAAAACTGTATAGAGGTTTCTCAAAATACTAAAAATGGGTCTACATACGATCCAACATCTACTGCTAGGTATCTATGCAAAGAATGTAAAAATTCTAATTTGAAGGGACATACGCATTCCTATATTCACTGCAGCAGTGTTTAAAATAGCCAAATTATGGAAATAAGCTCAGTGCCCAATATCAGTTGAATGGGATTAGAAGATATATATACACACAATGAAATGATTTGCTGCTATAAAAAAAAGATGAACTCTTGTCATTCTGACAATATGGATGAAACTGGAGGGAAATACACTAAGAGGAGTAAGTCAGAAGGAGAAAGACAAATACGGGATGATTTTTTCATTTGTAAAGAAAAACAAAAGAAAGGAACCGAGAAAACAAAAACAAATCCCTGACTGCAGAATTGAGGGTGCTGAGGGTAGGAGTTCAAAAATGAGGGTCAAAAGAAAGGGTGAAGGGGGCCCATCAGCCTGCAGGACTATGGGTGCTTTGATTGTGGAGGTGGTGCTGTAACATACATCTGATGATGTGAGAAACTATCCCCCTAAATCATATACAGTATTTTAAACAAATGTTACCTCTATAAAGCATAATAATGATAAAAAAATGCAATCTAAAATTCAACTCAATACCCAAATACTTAAACTCAATTAAAAATTCCAACAAAAAAATTTCATTCCATATAATCATTTTTATTCTTACTAAACTTATACAAATCATCCAAATTAAAAATAAACATAATTTATAAATTAAATTTATAATTATTTAATAAAATATATATCAAATTTCTTTTTGTAAACATCAAATTCTAGTTTTTAGTCATTTCAATTTTTTTCTTTTTTACCTATAAACTAAACCCTAAATTTTTCTAATATCTATGATTTTCCAAACTAAGTTTCCAATTTTTCCTAATCTTAACATAAAATCTAAAACTTTCCTTTCTAAAACCGCACAAACTAAAATTAAAAATCTTCACATCAGCTTTAAAATTTTGCTATATCAACCATAAATAATTCTCATAGTATTTTCTAAATTGCTAACATCAGAAACACTGTAAGAACCTTCCCCCCAAATCTATCATCAAAAGTACTTCAAGTCTCATATCTAAAAATCTTTTCCACTAACAGCAGTCAAAACTCCCAACTAAATTTTTGGCTTACTTCAACCTTTAATCTTTGTATTTCTTTTATTTCCATGAAAATACTTCCTATTAAACAAATACTTCCTATTTAAACAATTTAACCTTAATTTTAAATCCACCTATAAAACTACTTCCCAAAATTAAACACAACTATTTAAACTAATCTATTCTCAAAAGTAAAATATTCTATAAAATAAGCAATCTCACTGACTCCTTATAAATACTCACTCAAATTCACCTTTATATAACTTACTTAAATTCAAACTACAACTATTAATACATCTTTTAATCCTAAGGTTAAGCGTCTGGTTAATATATGGTATTATCTTAATTTATTTTAATAATCCCTTCAAATTCACATAATTACTCAACATGTATTTTCAACCCAGGACACATAAATATTTACAATTAAATGCAAAATAGTTCTATCCCTGAAATTGTAACTTAAGCCCCCTTCAACCTAAAATAGCCAAAATGTAACATTACCACATAAAAATTCCTCAATTTGTATATTCCTCAAAAAAAAATATACAAAGAGCCTCCTTGGTGGCGTAGGGGTTAGTCTCAGGGCTATTATCACCACTATGGCCTAAGTTCAATCCCCAACCAGGGTGCTAACTCACATATGGCTAGCAGACCTCTCCTGTCTCACCCACTGCTCCCCTCAGTAGTGCATTTTCAGTGGATCCACCTGTACTGCTCTCATTTTGTCTCTAATGAATCCTATCCCCTCCCCCACACCTCTGACCCACACCCCAGTTTTTCTATGTATAAATAATCTTAAAATACACACACACACAACTTAGGGAATTAAGTTGGTTTCAGACTCTAACAGCACAAAGAGAGGAAAAAATTATCTAAGCTTTTCTCTGAGACTTGCTTTTGTAGACACGGCAGAGTCTAGAGGCTTACCAACTAACCTGAGCCAAGCTTCAAGGTCAGTTGAAGTTGGGAGACAGAAACGTAAACTAGGGCTGCGTAGAGGTGAGAGGCTAACAACAAAAATTTGAAGCCTCAACTACTGTAAAAAGCCTCTTCATATTTCTTCATGTATAAACTTTCCTGTAAGTAAGCAATAAACTTAAACCAAATCCATATTTCTTTGCCTCTAATCCACTCTTTAACCAATAAAACTTAACTCCTTTGTTCTCAATTCTGGTCCCCCAAACCTATATAATCTAATTACTTTTTTTAATAATTTTTTAAAAAAAATTTACCTCCTGTATCCTTGCCAATCAATTCATTATAAAACTCAGTATTTCCTCTCAAAATCCCTGATGTCATAAACTAAATATGCACAAATAACAAGCCCATTTACATTGTAGCAATACAACCCACCAATTTCACCTTTATTTACCAAAGAGAAATGCATATATGTCACTAAAAAGACACATATATCGCTCCACCTTTATTTCCGACAGCCAATAACTAGAAACCATCCAATTGTTAATTAAGATTAATGGATGAATAAATTGTAATATATTCACATAATGGACTACTATCCAGCAATAAAAAGTAACTATTACTATTCTACACAACACAGATGAATCTCAGACATTCTGCTAAGAAAACAGTGAACACAAAAATGCATTCTATATGATTACATTTATATGCAGCTGGTGGTGTGGGGCAGAAGGACTAAGCACAGAGGGGACTTCTGGGGGATAATGAAATAATTATGGTGATGCTTACACGGTGTACAAATTTGTTAAAACTCATCAAACTGTACATTTAAAATACATTTTGGGGTTCCCCTGGTGGTGCAGCGGTTGAGCGCTGGGCTGCGAAGCTGCCCGCAGCCTCTGCAGCGCCAGTTCAATCCCTGGCTGCCGGCGAGGGTCCCACATGGTGCGACAGACCTCTCCTGCTGCGCCCGCTGCTCCCCTCAGCAGTGCACTTCCTCAATCTGCCTGTTCTGCTCCCCGCTCTGACTCTGGTGAATTCTTTCATCCTCCTGCACTTCTGACCGTACCCAGTGTTTGCATAAATAAATAAATCTTAAAAAAATAAATAAAAATAAATAAAATACATTTTGTTAAATCTAAGTTACAATTCAAAGTTCATTTCTTAAAAAGACCTGAATAAAGTATGTCCACTGTGAGACAGGATCTGCCCCATTATCTGATGTGGGCCTTGGGCCAGTCACTTGGACTCCATGGATCTAAGCCACTTCAAGAGTAAATGAAGAAAGCCACTAAGTCCCTGCCAACCCTGACATCTACAAGAGTGAGAAAATCACAGGATTGGAATACCAAAAGAAAATACACAGACAATATATATGCGGAGTTTATTTGCAGAGATGTAATTGTTGAAGAATCAGACAGGATAACTGAATTTTAGAAATATATACATATAGGCCCTCTATTAAATTACACTTTAACAGGAGTAAAGAAAAATTACAGCAACAAACATGTTTTTGAAAACCCTATCATAATAGAAACCTGCCTGGCCTGCTTTGTAGAATATTTAATTTTGGAACAGATTCACACCTAAATAGCCAAACCAACGAAACAAAAAACAAAAAACTCTCTTCAAAGACTTAGAAGAAAAAAAAAACACAAACACATCAAAGACAATAAAACAAGACAGGAATTTTCCACTCTTGAGAGGAAAAAATTTATTCATGCGCATGCACAAACATACAATAACTAACAATAAAGGTCATTTTTAAGTGACTAGGGTTATACATACAATAAAATTATTCAGAATTTTAAAAATGAAACCCTGACATATGCTACAACCGGATGGACTTTAAAAATGCTGTGCTAAGTAAAATAAGCCAGACACAAAAGTACAAATATTATGATTCCAACTATATGAAATATGTACAATAGAGAAATTCAGAGAGACAGAAAGATTACAGATAAGCTTGAAGTTGGGGGTGGGGAGGAGTCATTGCTTACTGAGTACAGTTTCTATTTGGAATGATGAAAAAGTTTTGGAAATAGACTAGTGTTGACAGTTGCATGACACTATGAATGCAATTCATGCCACTGAATTGGCAAAAAATTATTAGAGCTATTTATTTTATTAGTAAGTGCCATCATTCAGCAACATTAAAAAAAGCCTGATATGGCTGAAACTACAGGGGTTATTTCCTAAATGAAACAAATGAATCAGGCTTTAAGTCTCAGCGCTATCACCACTATGGCCTAAGTTTGATCCTCAGACAGGGAGCTAACCCACATGACGCAGCAGACCTCTCCTGTCTTGCCCGCTGCTCCCCTTCGCAGTGTATTTCAGTAAATCTGACTGTT
The DNA here is from genome assembly GCF_014898055.3 of Talpa occidentalis. Taxonomy (NCBI): domain Eukaryota; kingdom Metazoa; phylum Chordata; class Mammalia; order Eulipotyphla; family Talpidae; genus Talpa; species Talpa occidentalis. The sequence goes on from NW_023601322.1 coordinate 52,198,374, forward strand.
CTTCTCCTCACTCTGTCTCTGGTGAATCCTCTCACCCTCTACACCTCCGGCCTACAACCCAGTTCTTCCAGGAAAAAATTAAAAAAAAAAGAACTAACTTCTCTCTCTACTTTTACATCAGAATTAGAACTGCTTTCTAACCATCATTCTACTTCATACTACTATTCTATTTAGAGTCTGGAGCACAGGCTCCAGTTTGCTTGAATCATCAAGCTTTTGAAACTGCCTGTCACAAATATTTGATACAGTTGACCACATGCTATCATTTTGAAAAATTTCTTCTCTGGATTTCATATTCTTCTAAATTTCTTCCTATCAAGATTGATGGCCTTGATAAGAGAAGCTCTGATAGAATGTATATCTGCGGAAACATGAGAAGAGGAAGTGGAGGCAAGTAGTACAGGATATAAACAGCTCTTTTTATTGCTGAAAAATAATATTCTTGAGTAGGTATATGGTTCAGATGCAGGCAGGTGGATTGGGTGGTAGAAGAATGCAAAAATGCTCTCCAGGATGCTTCTACTTCTTTAGTAATTAAGAACATAGTAACGATTATGATTGAAAAAGGAGTTGCTGGAGGGATGAATATAGACAAAGGTTTGAAAGTTTCCCAGCCATCAAGAAATACCGTATCTTTAAAGGCCCACATTTTATAAGGGACCAGGAAAAAAATAATTATAATAAATTAAAAAACAAAATTAACAGGCAACTATTAATCAGAGACACTCATGCAAGGGGGAGAGGGAGGGAGAGGGATCAAAACAGGAGAGGGAATGTGTTCTTTACACAAGGGACTATGGTGATGGTGCACGGGTGAATTGGTGATGGGAATTTTGCGGAGACTACACCTGAAAGGAGAAAGCATGCACTGTAAAATACATTGTAAAATATATATAAAGTAAAATTAAATTATAAAAAAATCTCAGAGAATAAGAACTGTGAATCTCCAGTGAAAAATAAAGCCCACATTTTATTATGTTCCTCTCTTGCATTTAAAATTCTTCACTACGGTTTAAAAAATTGTGTATGCTACCTTAAAGAATTTTCCCTTAAGTATCAGTCACATGTAGAAATGCTTTCTTCAGCCACAGAGCAAATGGTAGAGTTAGACCTGTTAATAGGATATGCACACAATTCCAACTGCTCCCTAAAGACCCTAAAGTAGTAGACCAGAGTGACTGGCGACTGTCATATTAAAGAAGCTACAGTGAATTATCTATCATAAGTGTAGTGACTGTGAGATGTAATTTTATTTCCATTTACCCACAAACTCACTCTTAATTAGAAAGACTGGTCAGCAAGCAATGAGAACAGTGTTAAGTGACACAACCAGAAATACATCACATATGAGATGCTGAAAATACTTGTCAATACCAAAAACAAACAAAAAACAGGTTATACAAGTAAAATCAATAATAGTATTACTCTTATTAATAAAATTAAAAGCTACCCATTCTAAGCATAATTTTAATGATAAAATAAGGTTAATTCATGCTTATTTTCCAGTAACATAGTAAATCACTTCATTTATTCAATATATTACCTAGGATCTAAAGGTCTAGAAAACAACATTTATTTTTCCTTGTATTATGACAATTTCAACAGCTTTAATTACAGCGTCTCATGCCTCTAGGTCGTTACATACACTGCATAGGCCTCTCTACAACCTAACAAACACATAATGTCCTTCTTTTACTTGTAGTCAAACATGCTATTTGAGAAATCAACCCATAAAAAGGTAGACAAAAAGGAGCTTTCTCTGAAATCTATCTCCTTCAGAATTAGTAGATTGTTTCCCAAAACATTACTTACCCAAAAGAAAAACAATCCCATTACTTGGTATCAATTAAATATTAAATATGTCACTCGTTAAGTATTATAAACTCCAGTTCACTTAATTCCAAAAAATGACAAGGAAATGGATCCAGGAAAGTTAGGTAACTTGTTCAAGACCAGAGCAGGAAGTTGAATTTAACTCTACTTCTAAAGCATGTGATTTCTACTCTACTCTATGGCTTTTTACAAAGTTGCTTCTAATATAGTGATTATGAAAGCTGCCTGGACATCTGTTACTCATAAAGCTATGCAGTTGAAACACGTGGTGAAACAAGAAAGAACTGAAATCTAAGCACCACATTAAGAACTATAAATTTAACTAAACATAAGGACTATAAATTTAATTAAACTTAAAAGATACAGGTGGGTAATGGCTATCACACTGTATAATGTGCTTCTAGATAAAGGAAAATTAATGCCTCTGGTGAGTATATGGACAGGTTCCTGAGATAACAGAATGAGTGGGGCATAATTACAAAAAAAGACAAAGCTTGAAAATTGGGAACTAACTGTAAAGTGCAGAGACCTAAAGGGTAATAAAGACAGGTGCCTAAAAGACACTAACACCTAAAAATTTAACTGTCTCATGTACAGAACAAATGGAACAAATATTGTAACAGTCACTTTATGTAGTTTACATGAAAGTAAGTGTACGCTACTGTAATTTTTATTATCAGAATAAACCTGGAAAATACACAGATCAAGGAAAATGGGGACTTTTCTAAGGGGAATCTTATTTCCAGATAATTAAATTAATCCTCAAGGGTAGAGATTGTGGATGTTGTTTTTCTTCGTAGTTCTACACAGAGGTCTTTGCGAGGTGTACAATTTTGAGACTTAAAAACTGCCAAGTTACTTATTTCAGAATACAATTTCCTTGTTATTATATGTAATAAATTCATTTATTATATGAATGTAAATTCATTATATGTAATTTCTTCATTATATCTTTCTACTCGCCTATTCAATCTTTCAACAGATATTTACCACATGCCTAATAAACACCAGGCATTTCACAAGTTCTACACCTCTCTAAAGAGGTCCTCTTGCTCTTTCTTCTTTCCGTTCTTCCTTTGTTCACATTTCATGTACCAGATATTCTTTTCTTTTTTAATTTCACCAAGCACAAGATTTTAACCTGCCTTTCACTAACATACACTTTTCCTTCTTTTATTCCCCTACCACCTGTCCCTTTAGCCCTTTAGCCCTTTCCCTTTCCTCAACTTTAGAAGCATTGCTTTGGTTATCCATGTCCACTAGCTGTAATTATTTTGTTTTATCAAGTTCATCTGCTTTGATTCATTATTTTACTCACATATGTGAAATCATCCAATATTTGTCTTTAACTTTTTGACTTGCTTTGCTTCATGTTATTCCCTCAAGCTGCTTCCATTTTGCTGTGTATTGTAACATTTCATCTTCCTTTACAGCTGAATAGTATTCCATTGTGTGAATATACCATATGTTCTTTATCCAACCCTCTATCAGTGGGCCCTTAGGTTATTTCCAAATCCTAATTATTGTAATAATGCTGAAATAAACATCACAGAGCATATACTTTTTTGAGCTGATGATTTCATATTTTTTGGATAAACAAAAGTGTGATTGCTAGACCATATGGTTTATCCACTTTCATTTTTAAAGATTGATTCAAATTATTTTCCAAAATAGTTGCACCAGTTTACATTCCCAACAACAATGTTATTAGGGTTCCTCTTTTACCACATCCTCTCTAGCACTTGTTATTGGAGATCTTTGATGTGTGACTATCTTCTCCTATTTAGTAGTATGTCTTCCAATCTCTGAATATTTTCTTTCACTGTGTAAAAAGCTTTTTAATTTGAGGTTATACCAGCTGTTTATTTTTCTTTTTATTTCCCTTGTTGTATGTGTCAAGTCCCTAAAGACATCTCTATCACCAATGTCATGAAATGTATCATCAGTGCTTTCTTCTATGTATTTTATTGTTGCAGGTCTTATATCTAAGTGTATAATCCATTTTGAAATATTACTGAGCATGGAGTTAGAGTGCTTCAACTTCATTTTTTTACATATGTCCATCCACTATTACCAACACCATTTGTTAAAAAGACTGTCCTTTCTCCATTATTTGGTCACAGCTTCTCCGTTATAAATTAGGTATTGTTACCTGTGTGAAATTATTTCTGGACTTCCAATTCTCTTTCATTGATCTGTGTTTATTTTTATTAAAATAGCATATTGTTTTAATGACTGTTACTTAACAATATAGTTTAAAATCAATGCTTCCATTCTTGTTTCTCAAGATTGCTTTACCTACTTGGGGTCTTTTATGTTTTTCCACTTTACTTTAGCATTTTTTGTTCTATTTCCTTGAAGACTATCACTGAACTTCCAATGGGGATTGTATTAAATCCATATATTGCTTTTAGTAAAATAGTCATTCTTATCACATTAATTCTTTGTATTCGTGAGCACAGAATATCTTCCTCTTTCTGCTGTGCTTTATGTCCTCTAATAGTGTCTTGTGGACTTCTAGTGAGTACGAGACCTGGGACACGACAGTGAGGGAAATCAGACATGGGGGACTGTCATGTCTAGCATGCAGTAAATCTTTATTGTCTTAGTGTTCATTATATACTTATTTTAAATGCAGCAGGTATAACATCAAAGCATACCATATAATGATAACATGTATGAGTGATTAGTCTATTTTCTTACTATTATCTATTTACTTCAGACAGTAGGGTACCAGGTGGTTAGTTCTCACACACATAATCTTATCGCCCCCTAGCCAGAGCCTGGGAAGTTCACTCATTATTTTTGTTGTTCTCAAACTGTGGAGATGTACGCAGGTCACTTCCAGGCTCTCAACACCAAGTCCTGTCACTCAGAGGTTTTCCTCCAAGACGCATGTGTTTTCACATGCCCTAGGGACTCGGGTCAAGGCCCTTCTGCTCACTACGCGGGGTGTCCTCCAACAGTGTCTGATACTTTTCATTGTATAAAACCTTTACCCCCTTAATTAGGTTAATCCCTAAATATAGGATTATTTTTATGTACTAGTATATGCAATTATTTTCTTAATTTCATTTCATTCTTTTTTTCTTTTTATTTATTTATACATAAAAGAACTGGAGTTGTAAGCCAGAGGTGTGGGGGTGGGGGTGAGAGGATTCACCAGAGACAAAGTGGGGAGAACAGGCGGATCTACTGAAATATACTGCTAAGGGGAGCAGCGGGTGAGACAGGAGAGGTCTGCTGCACCTTGTGTGTTAGCTCCCTGGCGGGGGTTCAAACTCATGTCACAGTGGCTGCTGATAGCATGACAGCACTGAGACTTCAACCCCTGCACCACCAGGGAGACCCCTCCTTTTGTTCTTGCTCATAGTTTGTATATAAAAATGCAACAGATTTTTATGTTAATTTTGTAAATCTCCACTTCACTGTATTCATTTATTGTTTCAAATAGCTTTTTTTTTTTTAATAGAGGCATGTTTTTATTTATTTATTTGTTTGTTTGTTTTGTTTATACATGCACTGGGTACAGTCAGAAGCGCGGGAGGGTGAGGGAATTCACCAGAGCCAGAGCGGGGAGCAGAGCAGGCAGAAGGACCGAGGTACCCTGCTGAGGGGAGCAGCGGGCGGCAGGAGAGGTCTGCGCGCCATGTGGGACCCTCCTCAGGTGGCCGGGGAGCAGCCGGGGATCGAACTGGCGCTGCAGAGGCTGCGGGCAGCTTCGCAACCCAGCGCTCAACCGCTGCGCCACCAGGGAGGCCCTCAAATAGCTTTTTGATGGAGTTTTCTGGACATAATATATTGTCTATAAATAATGACAGTTTCACTTTTCCAATTTTGATTTATTTTTTCTTGTTGCCTGATTGCTCTACCTAAAACCGCTAACACTATGTTTAAGCAGATGTGCTGATTGTGTGTCCTTGCCTTGTTCCTGATCTTAAAGGGAGCAGCTTTTCACAGTAATTGCAATATTGGCTGTGGGTTTGTGATATGTGGTCTTTATTATGTTGAGAGAGGTTCCTCCTGTTTCCATTTTGTTAAGAATCTTTATCATAAATGGGTTTAGATCAAATGTTTTCACTGCATCTATTGATAATATGATATGCTTTTTAAACTTTCATTGATGTAGTGTACTACATGATTGATTTATGTATATTACACCATTCTTGCATCCTGTAAGAAATCCCACTTGGCAACTGTGTATGATCTTTGTAGTGTATTCAATTTGCTAATTTGCTGAGAACTTTCACATCAATAGTCATCAGAGATACTGAGTCTGTTTTCTTTTACTGTGCTGTCTTTTTCTGGTTTTTGCATTTGGATAATTTGTGCAAATTATCCTAATTTGCATTAGGATAATCCTAATTTGCATTAGGATAAGAATGTGTTAGGAAGTAGTCTCTCTTCTTGGAGATTTTGGAATAATTATAATAAGTGGGCATAAATTCTTAGTTTTGATAAAATTCACTTGTAAAGTCACCTAGTACTGGGCTTTTCTTTGGGGGTAGATTTTTGATTATGGTTTCAATTTCCATAGTTGTGATCAGTCTATTAAAATTTTGTTTCTTCCTAGTTCAGTTTTGGAAAATAGTATTGTTCTACAGTTTTATACATTTCTTCAAGATTGCTGAACTATTAGCATATAGTTCTCAGTAATCTCTCCTAGCATCCTTTGTATTTCTATGCCATTTGTACTAATTTCTCCTCTCCCAATTCTAATTCTATTATCAAAGTTTTCTCTCTTCTTTTCTTTGTAGGCCTAGCAAAAGGTTATCTTCTCAAAGAACCAATTCTTAATTTCATTGATCTTTTTTATAGTCTTCTAGATTTTTATTTTATTTATTTCTACTATAATTTTTATTCTTTCATTATTTCTTTCCTTCTAATAATTTTTGGTTGTATTCTTTCTTTTTTAAGTTTGATTAGAGAGCATATTAAATTGCTGGGAATTTTCTTCTTATTGTAGACCAGTATTGCAATTAACTTCCCTCTTAATACTACTTTTGCTGCATCCCATTAATTCTGATAACTTGTGTCCTTATTTTTATTAGTCCACAGGTATTTTTAAATTTGTTTTAAATTTCCTTTTTGACTCAATGGTTACACAACACTGTGTTGTTTGGTCCCATGTGTTTAAGATTCTTCCAGGTTGTTTAGAGTTAATTTCTAGCTTTATGGCACTATGATCAGAAAGAATGCTTGGTGTGATCTTAATTTTCATGGGTTTATTGAAAATTGAACTGTGTCCTAACTTATGGTCTATGTGCTATGGTTTGGGGGTGAAATGTCCCAGATATACCTATTAATCCTAGCTGATCTAGCTCATCACTTAAGGCTATTATTTCCTTACTTATTTTGACTTGTGGAAAACTTATGATTAATTTGTGTAAGTGGTATGGTTGTGAGGTCTCAAAGTGCCCTACTATTATTTTGTTGTCAACATTTCTCTTTAATTCTACTAATTGCTCTATGTATCTTGGTGCTCCACCTTTGGCGATGTATTTATAAGTATTATATCTTCTCATTGTATTGGGCCTTTAATCATTATGTTCAACTCCATCTATTCCCTTTTTTAACTAGAAATTTATCTGATGAAGGATAGCTGTTCCTGACTTTTTTTTTTTATTACCATTTGTTTGTAAGATTGTCATTTTGTTACTTGGAGGTTTTATTTGGTGTATTTTTATAATTTTTTAACACCTTCTTATGTTGTGATTAGGTCTTACTCCCATTTTATTATGTGTTACTTCTACAGATTTTGTTTAAGGTTATACTGAGAGTTTGTATGAGATGATCTATATTTATGACCTCTTGATCAGTTTGAGGTGGAATTCATCCTAATGGCCCACATTTTCACTCTCTTCCTCTTCCACATTGTATAATTTTGGTGTCTGTTAGTTCCCTTATAAATAACGCTTCTTTCTCTGGACGCTTTTAGTATCCTTTAATTGTCACCAGTTTTTAGTGCTTTTTTTAACCAATTTGCTTATAGTATGTCTTGGGGTGTGTCAGGGACTTTTGAGTCTTGAATCAGAGTATCTGGTTCCTTTTCCAGACTGGGGAGATTCTCAGTTACTATTTCTTTTAATAAATTTTCTAGGCCCTTTTCTTTCTTATCTCCTTTTGGGACCCCCAATAACAGATACTATTTTTTTTTTCAATTAGCCCCCAAATCTTACACCGTTTAGTTTTTGTTTTTGATTCTTCTCTCTCTTTGTTGGTATTTCCCACCACTGTACACTGATGCTTACTAATTGTATCAGCTACTTATATTTCTCTAATATTGAGGACCTCTCATAGTTCAAATATGTTACTCTTTGAGTCTACTAATTCTGTTTGAAGCATTTTCATATCTTTTCTATCCTTATTGTATTCCTACCTTTGTTCATTCATTATTTTTATTTTGACAAACTCATTTTAAACTTCTCATCAGGCAGGTTACACAATTCTGCTAAATAGAGACTTTCTGGGCTCCTTATGGCACATTCCACTGTCTCTTCATTTTTAACTTTTAACAGATTGAGATAAGGAACTTTCCTTTCTTGTCTTGATTAATTAGCACTTTTATTATATTTACAGGTTGCTGGCTATAATCTTTGATTATTTACCCAGGGACATTAGGGTCTATTGCTTTGTAGACCAATACCTCTGCATCTGTGCAGATGACTGAAGCACTAGTGCCATTGGGGAGTAGGTGATAGAAGGCAGGGCAGCAGGGGATATTAGGAAGTTACTGCTGGCAAGGACTAAGAATCAAGTCTCCTAAGACACTGAAGGACCTTGCTCCTGTGGTACATGTGCCTGTTGCTAGGTCCCAGGTTCTTTGAACTGTGGTTAATGACAGTATATCATTTAGTTGCTTTGGTTCTTTTTTTTTTTCCCCCACAACAAAGCAAAAATAGACAATTATAAATCAGAGACATACTACAGGGAAGGAGGAAAGAGAAGGATCAGAGGGAGGGAGGGAGGAGCACAGGGAACTGAGGTGATGGTGCACGGGTGCACTGGTGAAGGAAACTACCGGGACTACACCCAAGGGAGTGGGGGGAAGCAAATATTGTTTAAAAATGAAAAATTATATAATAAAAAAATTAATATAAAAAAAGTTGCTTTAGTTCTATAGAGATGAGGCAAGTGTTTCACATAATATGACCAGCAAGCTGCAGAGAACAGATTCTGTATGGAGATACAGATAAGCCAATCTAGCACTCCTCACCAGTTTTGGCTCCAGCTTTTCATATCTGGGTGCCCCAAGCTCAGCCTGACAATCCTACTTTATACATACCTGTTTACAGGTGCAGGATGCTTCACTCTCCAGCTCTGGGTGCCTAGTTGCTATCTAAGAGTAAATCATCTTCATTTACAGATGCCAATCTACTAGTTTGGTATACTATCAAGGGTCTCTGCACTCCTCCCACAGTTCTCCAAAATTATACCTTCATCCTGAACATCAACTCTGTGTGTTGCCCTCTCCAATGCAGTTCCTGCATTCTAAAATCCCTGATGTGGGCATGAGTCCTTTAGTAAACAACAACAGAGAGGGTCCATATAGCAACTAGCCCCCTGCCACCCCACCTTGGGTTGCACTGCCCCAGTGATGCTCCAAGCACAGTTAAATTTGAGTTTTCCCTACCCTTCTGCCATATAATCTCTCTTGATGCAAAAACAGTCATTCATTCATCATGCAGGGACTGCTGTCCTCATTTACATAAAATTTGGTTGTAAATATGTGGAGGATGTGGTAAGCCCAGCATCTTCATTATTCTGTCATCTTGTAAGACTCCAAGAGTGTGTTTTACTAGGTCTTTCTCCTATGTCTAGCACAAAGATTTGCGCATAGCAGGTACTCCAAAGCCTGTTGACATACTAAAACAAGCAAATATTCTATTGAATTTCCAAGTCAAGTAATGAAAGGATTTGAGAATAACTCACAGACGAGACCAGGAGTCCCTGAGAATGGGGAATATGTCCAACATCATCAAAAGAATGTAATCATGACATTTAAGTCAAAGAGCCTATGCTAGTCACTTCCACAGAAAGTTCTCAAACTACTTATTTAAAGTAGTACTATAGCACTTTGAACTGAAGTAACTTCCATCTAAGTTGCTTAAAGCACTTGATTAGTAACCATTAATTAAGATTTCATATTGTGCAATGTATAATTTTCATCTTGAAAACAAGAACATCAACACCAAATAAATAACAAATAATGTAACCAAAATTAAAAGGAAAAGCAAAAGGTCACATTTTTTACCTTTCCTGATTAAATCTGAAAAGATTATCCCCATTAAAAGTTTTTCTTAACTATATTTACTGAATCAAAAGTCACTGAGAGACTAATATTTTAAATGCTTAGCTTCAGAAAACTGACAACTTGATGAACTACTTTTTCAATGATAGGTTTCATTAATAATTATCTGCAAGAAGGTTTACATTCCCATGAAGTTTGCTTCTTGAAGGCAAATGAAAGTCCTAATTCCACAGATGACTTAACTCAAAACAACATCATGGGTACAATAGAGCAAGTTTTGTCCTTTGTATCCCAGTCAATTTTACATACCAAAAGCTATGATAAATGTAGATTAAAAGCAGCACAAGGAAGAGTCTCCAATCTAACTACTTACTCCATACTTTAATCCTCTTTGGCTGATTGTTTCTGATAATTGATATTATTGATGTAAAGGCACAGAAGCATGTTCAGGCAATTGTCTCTTGTAAGGCATGTGAAAAAGATGTAGGAACGTTTGAAGAGAAAAAGGCTTTGGTGTTTTCCAAATACACCTAAAGCAAAATAACAAAAATGTTAAAATAAAAGGTTGGAAACATACATGCCATGAAAATACAGACCAGAAGAATCCCATGTAATAATGTTAAGATGCAAAGAAGAGATTTTTAGGAAAGCAGTATTTAAAAAGGTAAAGGGGTTATTTCCAAAAGTGATTAATTCTGAAATTATAAGGGAAAAACTTAAAATTCAATAAAACAATTACAATTTTTAAAATAAAAAATATATTGAAAAACTGGAATAGTAGGGTATCTGTCCATTAAGGGGAAAGGCAATATCATGTTTTGATTAAAGAGGTAGCCTCTGAAGTCAGGTGCCTGGGTTCACATCCTGACTCCATTACTCATCTGTTGCCTGATATTGGAAAAGTTGCCTCACACATCTCAATGCCTGTTAGTTCATCTATAAACTGGAGATAATTGTATCTGCCAGGGAATTAGAATAGTACCTATTGTCACTGTTAGCTTTTAAAAGTGTTAGCATGCTGGGCCTCCCTGGTGGTACAAGGGTTAAAGTCTCAGAACTATTAAACTATTGCTTGATAGGCATGAGTTCGATCCTGGGCCAGGAAGCTAACCTACATGGTACAGCAGACCTCTTCAGTCTTGCCCGCTGCTCCCTTCAGCAGTGTATTTCTGTAGATCTGCCTGTTCTGCCCTCCACTGTCTCTCTGATGAACCTGCTCACCTGCCTACACCCCAGTTCATGTATGCATTGGTAAATAAAAATAAATCTTTAAGAAAAGAATTTTAGCATGCTACTAAACTCAAGGAGGCAGCTCCATATGTACAAATATGTAAAAAGATATCCAACATATACTACAGCTTTTAAAGAAAAGGCAGTTGCATGAAAACATGAATACATATGAAAGGAAAGAAATGTGTGATAAAACATATCTGCCTGCACATACATATAAATTTACCTAGACAAATGCACAAACTATTAACAATTGCCTTTGGCAAATGGGAATAGAAAAGCTGGCAAAACATTTTGTTTCTGTATTGTGTGATTTTTTTTTTAAATAAGAGCCTATGTTGCTTTCATAAATTTTAAATAACAGAGACCTAAAAAAAAAACTTTTCATAACCTGTTGTCTTGCCATCATAATCCTAAAAGATTAAGCTCTGTATAGTAACTGTTATTCCCACAAACAATATATTCGACCCTTCATGCCACTCATTCCTTTCTTTGTAAATAACAGTTCTCAAGCCAAGCTCCAGATTGTTTTGGTAGTCCATAGGCTGGATTGAAGCATTAGGTGACAAAGACCCAAGAACAATAGCTTTACCTCAGTCACAGAAAATCTTGAATTAAATAACATCTATTTTCAAGGAATTGATTAAGCTTCATTTCATAGATTTTTATGGATGTATATGCTTTTATGCTTTTATATTATATAGAATAAACTCATCTCTGCTAGTAAAGTTCTTCTAGTTTATAAGAAGTTAACCATTTGTTCTGTAATAAGCATGGTGTTTTCCATCTGCTGAAAAATAAATTTTATAATCACTGTTCTGGAAACAGGAAAATTACAGGAAAATTACAATGTAATTATGTTGAGAAAATACATATTTCAACTGTCCTTAAAAGACTACTTCATGACTCCAGACCCTTAAAGAAAGCAAACACTATCTGAAATTGCAGATGTCACATGTATATCATTAAATCCCTATAATAATTGTCAAATAGGTATTATTCTTACCCTACTTCCATTTGATTAAGAAACTGAACACAGGGAAGTTAAAATATTTGCTTATAGTGAAGGCAAAGATAAACAGCTGGGACTACATCAAATTAAAGAGCTTCTGCACAGCAAAAGAGACAATAACAAAAACAAAGAGAAACCCCACCTACTGGGAGAACATTTTTGCACACAACACTAATGATAAAGGACTGATCACAAAAATCTGCAAAGAGCTGATGAGACTCAACAACAACAAAGAAAATAATCCTGTCCAAAAATGGGCAGAAGAGCTAAAAAGAAACTTCTCTGAAGAGGAAATGCAAATGGCCAAGAGGCATATGAAAAAATGTTCAACATCACTTGTAATCAGGGAAATGCAAATCAAAACTACCATGAGATACCATCTTACACCAGTGAGAATGGCACATATTAAAAAAACTAGCAACAACAAATGTTGGCGAGGATGTGGAGAAAAAGGAACTCTCCTGCACTGTTGGTGGGAGTGCAAACTGGTCCAACCACTATGGAGAGCTGTGTGGAGATTTCTGGACCTACTAAACATAGAGCTTCCATATGATCCAGCAATCCCACTCCTAGGTATTTACCCAAAGGACACAGAAACATCAATTCCAAACAGCACCTGCACCCCTATGTTTATAGCAGCACTATTTACAATAGCTAAGCTATGGAAGCAACCCAAATGCCCAAAAATAGATGACTGGATCAAGAAGATATGGTACATATTACTCAGGATTCAAAAAAGATAAACACATGCAATTTGCAGCAACATGGATGGCGCTGGAAGGGAATCATGCTCAGCGAAATAAGCCAGAAAGAAAAAGAAAAATACCGGATGGTCTCACTCATAGCAGGAATCTAGAAAACTTAAATAAGGGACCAGGAAAATGAATAACTATAAGAAAGTGAAAATCAAAATCAACAAACAACTATGAACCAGAGACACTCTATAGGGGGTGGGAGGCGGGGAGGTGAGGGGTTGGGGTCAAAATAAGGGGATTGCAATTGTATGGGGAATATAAAAATAAAATTTATTTAATGAATAACTATAAGAAAGTGAAAATCAAAATCAACAAAAATCTATGAACCAGAGACACTTTTGAGGGGGGTGAGTGGAGGGAGGGGAGGGATTGGGGTCAAAATGGGGGGGTTGAAATTGTATGGGGAATATAAAAATAAAATTTATTATAAAAAAAAAATATTTGCTTAGTAGGGGCTTCCCTGGTGGCACAGAGTGGTTAAGAAGCAGCACTATGAAGCTATCTGCAGCCACTGCAGCACAAGTTCAATCCCCGGCCAGGGAAGTGACCCACATGGCGCAGCAGACCTCTCCTGACTCGCCGGCTTCTCCCCTCAGCAGTGTATTTCAGTCAATCTGTTTGTTCTGTTCCCTACTCTGTCTCTGATGAATCCTCTCACCACCCCCCCGCCACACCTCTGGCCTGTACCCCAGTTCTTGTATGTATAAATAAATATATCTTTTAAAAAAATTATTTGCTTAGTAACAAAGTCAATGACTAGGCAGAGTGACTAAAATGTAGGTAGCACCTAAACCTGTGGTAAAGGATTAACACTTAAAAATAGGATTCTGAGATGGTGTGCTGAAGTGGAAAAAGTGCTGGAGTACAGAGTACTGCACAAGTAGATCAACGTCAGGATTCGAATTCTTCTAAATAGTAGTTTTGAAACCCTCAGGAAAATGCTAGTAGAGAAGCTCTAATATAATTTTAAACTCTTAAAAATTGCTAAATACATATTTTAGTCCTAATAAGGCAGCTGAAGCAAATGAATGAAAATAAAGGCTGGATTAAGAGGCCAGGAAAGTATTCTAAGTGACCTTTCCACCAGAGTGGTTCTCAATTTCTGATACAGAGTACAATACACTGGGTTCCCTGTTAGAAATCAGAGTCCCTACCCTTCCTAGATCTGCAAAATCATAACCTGTAGGAGGAGAGGATCTGAGATTTCACAACATAAAGACTCCTTAAATGATCCTAAGCACTATGTATTTGAGAACTAAGGCGTTAATGTGCTTTAATGTGCATTAGCATTGGGTGTCAACTCACTGAAGTATTAGGGAGAAATCAGCTCAGTATAAATGATACCACTTAGGCTTTTTGAAGTTAGGAATTCTTTAAAACTGCTTAATTGAAAAACTGATAACTGATTTGTTCAAATATATTCACCTATCACACAATTCACCCATTTAAAATGCACAATTTGATAGGTTTTAGTATATTCAGTTATGCAATCATGACCATAATTAATTTTAAAACATTTTTATCAACCCAAAAGAAACCTCATATCTGTCAGCAGTCACTTCCCATTTTTTACCAATTCCACTGTTTCCCTTCAGACCCAGAAAACCATTAATCTACTTTCTGTCCTTAGAGATTTAACAATTCTGAACATTTCATATATTTATAAATGGAATCATACAGTATGTGACTGTATGATTCTAACACTTATTCTCATTACATGCTTAATCCACCTTGTAGCTATACCACATTTTACTGCCAAATAATATTACATTGCATAGATATATCACATTTTATTCATTCATTAATTTTGATGGATATTTTGTTGTTTATAAAATTGCCTGTTTTCATGAAGAAAAAACATCAAATAAAAAATTGTGGATAAGATTTTTCCAGGTAAGTGTATCAGCACACTCAATTTGTTCACTACAATAAATCTTAATGCAATATAAAAAATGAAATACACACACATAATGTCATACTTTCACATATTACTCACAGATTAATATGAATATGATTATCACAAGTTTAATAGTAGATGCATTTCTAAACCATACTGGTTTACATTTCTAAACCAAATCCTGTTGTCTTCCAAAATCAGTTAAATTCTTATTCTGCCACCAAAGATAATGGCTTCTGTGCTGGAAAATTACTGACTTCACTCTCCAGTTCACAACTGCTTTGTTTCATTTTTTTTTTTAAACCTCCATGGACTTGCTCCAATTTACTTCATAGACCTTATTTCTTTTTACTCCCCTTCTTACTTAATGCTGGCCTACTAGCTGTACTGATAAGCAAACATGTAAGCTTGCAGAAGCACTTCTATTCAAAACTGTGGAAGGTATATTTATTTGTATGTGCATTGGCCTGTGTTATACATTTTCATACATTATTTAATCCTTATTGCAATACTATTAAATAGGTACCATGCATATTTTCTTCCCAATTCTAGAGATAAAGAAACTGAGATTAAGTACGCAAGGGAGCAGAACTCAAACCCATCACAGCCTCAGAGCCTGTGAACTTAACCACAAAGGTAGGAACAGTGAACAAAGGAAGGGGAAGGAAGATTCAGGACCACAAACCAGATAACTTGGGTACCAAGGTAGGAATGGCGAGTAGTCTAAAAGCAGCCTGCCCCCTTTGGGGTTTTATGTAAAGGCAGGCACATTCTTTCTACAGTCTTCCTTTACAGATAAGACAGAAAAGATACAAAAAGCATAAAATGTTTTCCCTCAGCCCTAGGTGCTACTAAAGTTGCTCTTAGGTAAAACTACCCTATTTTGAGTGGTGCACACCTCATAATTACTAAAACAAAAAGCTTCTGTGCTAAATTGAAAAAACAAAAAGTACAATCTGAGAGGAGTCAGGGCAAGGACAAGCACTAATAACCAACTGCTGGTTCCTTCTGGGTCTAAACCAGTCACAGCCTCCACCTGAACACTCATTTTACCCATGACAAAACAGAGATGCAGGAATATTTTTTTAAGGATTAAATTACCTTTTGTTACACAGAGTAGTATAACACAACAATATTACTTTTCCATTGTCTAATCATATACAATACTATTATATTGCTGTATTTACTATTCAAAAAGCAAATTCATATTGATAAAAAACAGATTTGCAACTTTTAAAAGCTTAGATACATAATAAATATACTTTCAGGACTAGGTGGGATATCAGATATTTTAATCATGCCTCTTCTAGTAACAAGTTTTCTATGTAACAACTAAAATGTCATTTTAAAAGCTATTTCCCAATTTTAAATGGCTTGTATTCCAAAGCTCCATTTCAATGTAGTCTGAAATCAGAAATCAATTTTTCCTATAGAAAAAGGTTATAAATTATTCCAATAGTAAG
Organism: Talpa occidentalis; assembly: GCF_014898055.3. Taxonomy (NCBI): domain Eukaryota; kingdom Metazoa; phylum Chordata; class Mammalia; order Eulipotyphla; family Talpidae; genus Talpa; species Talpa occidentalis. The sequence goes on from NW_023601322.1 coordinate 52,214,815, forward strand.
CAACAATAGATTATTTAAATTTAAAGTCCTAAGCAAATGTGTTGAGTCCTCTGCCCATCCTAGAACCCTCTGAACTCTGAGCAAGAAGGCAGCATCAGCACCATGGAGGTGTCAAGAACGAGCTGTGAAAAGCAGCAGTGAGAAAGTCCCAGAGTAAACTATTCTCAAATGAGCACTGCAGCTCCTGGGCCAGACAGGCCAGCAAGTCACCCTTTCTTGAGACAAGAACCACCTATATGCATATCATGTGGCTAGTCAGTTTATGAAATGAATTACACAACTTTCATGACTTCTTCAGCTGTAACAAAAACTCACTAGGGAGCATTTAGCCAGGATAATATATATAAAAAATATGTAACCGTTTGTTATTATCTTTATTCTTATTAATGGGAAAAGAGCTTCTGCAGGTTAAGTTCTCTGCCAATAAAACAAAGCCAGAGTGATACAGCAGTAAGCACAAAAACCTGTACCCTCCAAAGCTTACATTCTAGAAGGGGGAGATAGACAACAAATGAGATAAAAGTATTATTAGCAGGTATTATGGGTGTAGAGGCAGGAATGGACACGGTGCACATTTTCTGATCCAGCAGACCAGGTGAAGGAGTCGTCAGAGCCCTCAGGGTTTTTGCAGGTCTTTTATTGGGGTTCACCAGTGTAGGGGCAGGAAGGACCACTGAGCAGGTTTTCTGATCCCATGCAGACCGGGTAAAGGAGGAGTCAGAGTCCTCAGTGGTTTTTGCAGGTTTTTATTGGGGTTCACCAGGCATATGGCAGGCAGGGGTGCTGGGGGCTGGGAGGCTGGCAGGCCTCCCAGCCCCCAGCAAGTCTCCACTCTGTCTGGGCTCTCAGGCATTCTCTGCTTCTCTCTCGGCTTCTGCTACTTCTTTTTCGGCTTCTCTTTTGGCTTCTACTGGCGTCCCCGAGGCGCCACCCTTAAAAGCACAGTCTTAGCCCAGGTGAATCCCATCTACCTATGCCCACACCCTATTCCAGGTGCCCGCCATCAGGCATGCATTCAGGACCGCAAGGATCCATCATCTATCCTGATGGCAGGAGGGCAGAAAAGCCTGACATTTTTCCTTACGGTAGGGTAAGGAAATGGGCTACAGAGGAAAATAAATGTCAAGTGTGTGGTGGTGGGAGAAACATACAATTTTAAATAGGTCAACACAGACCCTACACTAAAGGGTTTGCACAGGAACAACTAGAAGGATGAGAGGGCAGATGTGTGAATATCAGAAGGGAGAGTTTCAGTCAGAAAAAAGAAACAAAGCAAAATCCCTGAAGAAGGAGTGAATCTGGAATGTTCTCAGAAGAAACTCTAGTGGGAAAAGAGCAATAGAAAGGAGTGCTGGTGTGGGCCTCCCCGGTGGCGCAGTGGTTGAGTGCTGGGCTGCGAAGCTGCCCGCAGCCTCTGCAGTGCCAGCTCGATCCCCGGCTGCTCCCGGCCACTGGAGGAGGGTCCCACATGGTGCACAGACCTCTCCTGCCGCCCGCTGCTCCCCTCAGCAGTGTACTTCGGTCCTTCTGCCTGCTCTGCTCCGTGCTCTGGCTCTGGTGAATTCTCTCACCCTCCTGCGCTTCTGACTGTACCCAGTGCTTCTATAAATAACTAAATGTTTTTTTGAAAAAAAAAAAAAAAAGGAGTGCTGGTGAGAAGTGGAGAGTTCCACTTATATTCTGAAAATACAACCAAAAAAAGCATTTGCTAGTTGATTATTTAGAAATCAAAATGATTCCAAAATTTCTGTCTTGATCAGAAATATTTTGATATGGAAGATGTTAAGAATTGTATGTTTGTAGAGAAATAATTCAATTTTAGGCATATTAAGTTTGAGATGCCCACTAGATATCTCAGAGGACAGAAAGTTGACAGGCAGTTTCAGAGGAGCAACACAGGTTGCAGATATCAAGTTAGAAGTTGTTAACAGGGAGATGATATTGAAAATGAGGCCAGATGACATCATTGTCCTAGATTCAAAAGCTTGAGCACAGAAAAAAATTCACCAGGATTTTCCTTTTTCTGCGATAATGAGCTGTCAGCAATTTGAAACTACTTGTTGAAGATTTATTTGAAGTGCTTTAAAAACCTGTAGTAATACTGGTTATCTGTTAAACATAAAAAAAACATGATAGCACACATTACACAAAGGGATAATCTCATTTTTCATTCATGTTTCTTCTTCTAAGAGCAATATTCCTTTCATACGTTTGATCATCAGAAAAATCAGATCTTTTCTGAAAGAGAGTTTACAGATCACCTAATCCAATCCATTTGTCTTACAGAAAGGAAGATGATGGCAAAGAGAGGTTAAATGACCTGACTAAGCGTACATAACTAATCAGTGGCAGACTACAATACTGGTCTGCAGACTCCAAATCCAACATCCCTTACACTCTGTCACTATGGGTTTTTCTGATGAAGAAATTTGTTAGTCTTCTTGCAAAGCAATGGTTCCCAGCATGTACTAACCTTCAACACCTGATCATCACTCATGCTTACCACAGATGGAAATAGTTACAGGTGGAGAGAGACAGAAAAGCATCTGGAAAGCTTCTAAGGAGACTCAGCACAACCTCTCTCATCCCCTCCAATGTGTACCACCTCCAAGTGGGAATCACTGCTATAAAGAGTCATTATGAAAAGTAAAGAAGGATAGTTGTCATTTAATAACAATATAGAGAACTGTGGAGAATTCACTATCTTCTGAGACTCATCAAGTGTTTTTATTTTCTAATATTACTATTAGGTTCTCTGATCCCTGTCCAAGTATTTGTTGTACGGTTACTCTTTTTATCTGATCAAAGCCAAATTATTATGAGGCATTCATTAGCTACAAATAAATAAGAGTCTTCAGCTTCATTATGTATTTTAAAAATGTTGAAACCATAATTATAAAACTTTCATCAGTTAGAACCTAATTATTTAAGACAAGCTTAAAATAAAAATATAATCTATTAACTAAAATTTGTTTAGTAAGCAAATTCTCCGAGAAAAGTTAAGATGATATAAGTATGAGAATTACCATTACCACTTACCTATCAATAAAGATTATTACCTTAGGTATTTAAACAATATGAGTTCATTTGATGTTGCATATTACCACAAATTAAAACTTAACACGAAATAAGTTCTGAAAATATTTTGTATAAAAACCTTTACAAATAAGGTATCATTAATTATGCTTATAAATAAAAAAGATGAGATTTTTATAGATCACCACATGTAAAAGATACACATGGAAATTGGGGAAGTTTCATACATTCATTTATTCAAAAAAATATTTACTAAGTTCATGGCTCTGCACTCAGGGGTGGTAAATACAACAGAAAGCAGGGCACAGTTCCCTTCCTGGAGGAGTTTATAGTCTAGTGGGAGACATACGTAAGAAAGCATGCAATTAAAATACAGTGGACTGAGTATTTCTAGAAGAAAGTACAAATTGCAACCATGAAGCACGCTGGAGGGAAAACTAATCCACTCTGGGAAAACTTCCAAAGTGGAGGAATGGCTAAGCTTAGGCTTCAAAAATGTGTAGGCAAAGTGGGAAGTGTGGTGATACCAAAAAAAAAAAAAAACCAAAAACAAAAAACCACCAAACCAGCAGTGAAAGAAAAGATGAGGCTTTTAAAGTCTTAAATTAGATCAACATTACCAAAGTAAAAACTTTGGAGGGGAAAAGAAATGAAGTCAGAGAGGTTTGCATGATCAAACTCACTGTGCTAAATGAAGAAACAGCCTAAATACTGAGCAATAAGGAATTATTTAAATTGAACACTACAAAAAAAAATGTTGAAGTAATTTGATACTATGGAAATTGAACACTGAGCTGTTAGGATAAAAAAATAGGTTATACACTAGTATGTTTGGATGTGACATCTTATGAAAATATATACATGTCCATAGGAAAAAAGATAAAATTAAAAATACTAACAAGTATCGTTGCTGAGAAGCAGGGCAATAGATGATTTGGCTTTTGGGGGTTTTTTTGCTTAGCTTTATTTTTGAAACTCTCCCATGTAAGTCTGTATAAAGCCAAAGTAGTTTAGAGCAAGTGTTATTAAATGAAAACTATACATGACTCATCCATCACAGAGCAAAAGGTAGACGTCTAGAATTATGTTTGTGGTTTTTAAACAATTACCTCACTAACCTTTACTGAGTGGCTTCTTTGTACCAGTCAAGGTAAAATGGATACAAGGATAAATGAGGCACAGTCCTGGCCTTGAGAGGGTTCACAGTCAAGTAGATGAGACCGATTCATATAAAGGTCTGACACAGGGAGGAAAATAGTCAAGAAATATTAGAAAGTACTCTGAAATTACTGAGGACAGAGACTTGTGTGAAAATGTCAGAAATATATGGCAAGGGCACCATTTCTGGCATTACAGAAGCTGTTTTTTAACATCTGCCTCATGCACTCCAGTGAGTCACATTATCCCACATCACCTTGACCTATTTGCCATTAAAAGGGGGGGAAGGGGAATTGTAGGGAGACACCACACTAATTATACAAACTTGGTTCATGATGTAGTGTTGATGTACTAAACCTGCTTTACAAGGAGCCAATTGTGGGAACCCCACAATGACCTATCCAAGAAATTCATTATCAGATGGTCTCTTGTTCTTTAGCACTCTGGGTTGTCAAGGGCAGATATGTAATCAGGTCCAACAGTATATGAAAAGGGAGCTTTCAGGGAAAGCCAAACAGCTAAAACAGAAGAAGGTCTATAATACTCATTTTTAGAGAAAGAAAACAGAAATGAAGGGCAAAATAAAAGCCAGGAAGGAAAGCTAAATCTGTTCTTGTTTCATCTGCCAAATCAACTAAAACAATATTCCCTCTGCTTTCTTCTTAAAAACTCATCACAACTTTTGAAATAGTTGCTTTAATTTTCTATAATTATTTTGCCTTTTTCGTTTCACAAACATCTCATTTTTCTCTTTTTACTATACTACATTCAACTTCCTTTTAAATATGATAGGAACATTCAGATGTAAAAAAAAAAAGGACCACTTTCAATACTTACACTTTTATTATACAGAAACTTAGGGGAAAATATTTCCCTACAAAGTTTGAAGAAATATGAAACATCCCAACAGTGTAAATAATATAAGGAATTTTGAGTTATTACCCATCTCAGATATTCACAATGAAATTTCATTAGGAGAAAACTGTAGCTCACATAAAATTCATATATTTGTATAGATACAGACCTATACCCTTAAAAATATATGTAGTATTTTATAACCTCTATAAACATAATTTTAAAAAATTCATATATTGTAATGACTGTGGCACTTGGCCTAATTTAAAAACACTGCATTGTTCACACATGGTTAATCTTAATATTTTAACTAACTCACAAAATATACAGTTGGGGAGATCTAAGTTCTGTCATTTGCTTTGTAACAATTTCCTGCATGTCCTTAAGATCAATATAGACCTGCAAACCTAATCCATAGCTGCAGCAGCTCACTGCCCCGTTACCCTTTTCCTATGTCTCCAACTGATCACCACCCTGTTACTTAGGTTCTAGCCAGTAACAGCTTTGATATATGCCATCTTATCTCTCTTCCTTTGCTCCTTGACATAACCTAAGTACCCCATTCTCATTTTCAGCATCATTTAGTTTCTATAACTTCATTCTGTCCCCGCTTCTCTCTCTTCCCTCTCCCTCCACCTCAAACTTTCACACACACACACACACACACACACACACACACACGAGTGTATTTCTGTCAAACATTTGGCTCACTTAAAATCCTTAAGTTTAGACAGCCCAACTACTGGGGTCATCCCTCTTTTCAGGGTCTGTGCATAATGCATCACCCACAGAAAAGAGACATCTGTAGGACAGGGACTGATCAGGTACTGCTTTAACCTCAATGGATACACCTTGAAGACTTACCCAATCAGGTATGAGCCAGAGCAGCTTTCCAATGCCAAACTAGTGCCAAAACCTAAAAGGAAACTTGCTATTTCTGTACCTCTGTGCCTGGCACTTCTGAACCAAGTGAATGGTTCATCTCAGGGCCTCCAAAATACTTAACTGCTTAAAGGAATGTTTGGCAAGAAGGAAAGGAAAGAAAACATAGTAATAATCTCCAACTTCTGGCTCTCTTCACTAAGAACATTCAACCAGTAGAGTTGATATAGTCTCCACTTTTGTCTTTTGTTTTTTAGAGCTACCCACAGAGCCTGAAACAGCTGCTTACTTTCCTTCTTCACTCTCTGGAGCACATAATTCAATTTGCAGGCTGGAGGAAGAGAACACTCAAATGGCACAGATGACCACATGACTGCATAGCTGGATGTGTAGGACATTCCCTGCCCCCAGCTGCCAGCTACTTGCTCATACCCAACCTGGGACTGAACAACAATGGAGTGCAGATGTGGGTGAGAAGCAAGGCGAGGACAGACTAGCCAGCAGTGCATGTGCAACAGCAGCAGAGATTTCAAATTTTTTGGATTTTTACATAAGACTAGCTTGAATCGCCCAACTGAAGAGTATTATCTTTGACATTTAAAAAATTTTAAACATATGGGTATAAAATAAGAAAACAGTAATCTTTGTATCATTTGCTCCTTACATAATTTCCTTATATTTATCTGGCATAATAATGTCTTCCTAAGTAGAGTCATTTGCTTTTCTAACTTAGAGGTGTACAAGCATTATATTGCAAAGCTAAAATTCCTTTCAAATTATGTTGGAAGCAATAATTTTCTCAAGAATACTTGCAAAATTCCTGGTTCTTTATTAAAAGCAGTATTCTGAATTCTGCCTAAGATCTCCTTTACAGAGCACACAAAATTCAAATTACATATTAATGATCCCACAGAAAAAAAAGTATACTTCTACTACCACATACTTTTAGGCTACATCAGTCTCAGAGAATTTTTTTTTTTAAGATTTATTTATTTATTTATTTATATAAGCACTGGGTACAGTCAGAAGTGCAGGAGGGTGAGAGAATTCACCAGAACCAGAGGGGAGAGCAGAGCAGGCAGACTGATGAAGTACACTGCTGAGGGGAGCCGCGGGCGGCAGGAGAGGTCGACGCGCCATGTGGGGCCCTTGCCTGGTGTCCAGGGATAGAATTGGCACTGTAGAGGCTGCAGGCAGCTTTGTAACCCAGCGCTCAACCTCTGAGCCACCTGCAAGGCCCAGTCTCAGAGAATCTTTAACATAAATTCCTATTTACATGTTTTTTAAACAACAATGAAAATTCAAGCCAAAATGACTACACAGGGCCTTCCTGATGGCACAAGGGGTTAAGCTTTGGTTAAGCACTGTGAAGCAATCAGAAGCCTCTGCAGCCTGATTTCCATCTCCAGCCCACCAGGGAGCAACCCATATGGCAAAGCAGACCTCTCCTATCTCGCCCGCTGCTCCCCTCAGCAGTGTATTTCAGTCAATCTGCCTGCTCTGTTCCCCACTCTGTCTCTGGTGAATCTGTTAGGGGGGAAAGGATGTCCTAAAGCTAACTCCATACAGGCTTTGTGGATTCCGCCCCCACTCCAGACCAAAGCCAAAAGACACTGGGAACTACAAATCCCACCATCACCAAAGGGAAGGTTGCTGGAACCTGAGGGTGGGGTTAAGCAGCCAAGTTTAGTATAAAACCAGACAGGTAGGCTTTGGGGGATTCCCCATTTTGGCTCCCCGCCAGCTCGCAGCTCACGCACGGCCAGCTCTGAGAGTGCCTTTGGGTTTCCGGATCAGCGGATAGGGTAGGACACATTAAAGACTTTATTTCCCTATTTTCTCCTTGAGTTGTACATTTCCTTAATTCCCTTTCCCTTGTAAATAAACCTTTTATTAACCTTTTGTGTGTGCCTGTAGTGGAGTATTAATAAGTCCCTTTTTAAGCACGCGGGTGAGGACTCACAGCCAGGCAACCCGTTTTATATCGGGACTGCTCCATAACAAATCCTCTCACCTCCCAGACCTCTGGCCTATACCCCAGTTCTTGTATGCATAAATAAATAAATCTTTAAAAAAAAGACTACACATTTAACAAAAATTTAAGATAGACTAAGCTTTTCAAATGCAATGATTGCATAATGTTATCACTAAAAATGTTTTAATGAAAAAAATTAGTTTAAAATCAGGGCCTCCCTGGTGGCGCAGTGGTTGAGCGCTGGGTTGCGAAGCTGCCCACAGCCTCTGCAGTGCTGGTTCGATCCCCGGCTGCTCCCCGGCCACCTGAGGAGGGTCTCACATGGTGCGCAGACCTCTCCTGCCGCCCGCTGCTCCCCTCAGCAGTGTACTTCGGTCCTTCTCCCTGCTCTGCTCCCCGCTCTGGCTCTGGTGAATTCTCTCACCCTCCTGCGTTTCTGACTGTACCCAGTGCTTGTATAAATAAAAAATATAAATAAATAAATAAATCTTTAAAAAAATAAATAAAAAAAATAAAATCATAAATCATTTGTAAATAGATGCCACTAAAGGCTAGTGTTTATAATCAACAGGGGAATAAAAATGAGCCCATAAATTAATCTTCGTGTATATAAAAAATATAACAAACTTTTCATTTCAAATCAGTGAAGACAAGTAGAAGAATCATTAATTAATGTCTTGGAAAACAATAAAATAACATCCTCTGTATTAGACCATCCCTAAATTTTCAGACTAAGATTTAACATATTTATTTTTTGAAAGGCTAGGGATATGTGAATTTTTTTTTCTCAATAACATAGGTAACATTGTTCTCGCGTGTATGAGCAAAGAATCTTTTTTTTTTTTTAATTTTTTTAAAGATTTATTTATGTATAGAAGAACTGGGGTGTAGGCCAGAGGTGGGGGGAGATGAGAGGATACACCAGAGACACAGTGGGGAGCAGAACAGGCAGATCTACTGAAATATACTGCTAAGGTGAGCAGGAGGCGAGACAGGAGAGGTCTTCTGTGCCACGTGGGTAGCTCCCTGGCCGGATATAGTACTCAGGCCACAGTGGTGATAATGCTGAGACTTAACCCTACGCCATCAGGGAGGCCCTATTTTTTAAATTCTATAGGACAAAAATCAACATGTATAAAAAGGACAAGAAATTGATTACAAACATTTTTAATATATTCACCAGAACAGAGGTCAAAGTCATAATAAATAATGGGATCCTAACCATTCAACAAGTAGAGTTAATAGTCTCCACTATTATTGTTCTAGAGCTACCCCCATTCCTAATAGCTTTATATCTTTTTTAAACCAACTGTGTAACTTTTTAAAACCATCTTACTGAGACATAATTTCCTTACTATAAGTCACCCATTAAAGGCATATACTTCAGGGATTTTTAGTAAATTTATAAAGCTGTGCAAACATCACAATCTAACTTTAGACAATTTTTTATCACTCCAAAATCTCATGCTCCTTTTCAATAACTCCCCTTTAACTCTCAACTCTAGGGAACCACTCATCTATTTCCCATTTCTATAGCTCTTATCCATCTTATAGTCATGTATCAGTTCTTCCTCTCCTCTCCTCTCCCCTGCCTTCTCCTCCCCTTCCTTCCCTCTCTTCTCCTCTCCCTCCCCCCTTTCCCTCCCTGGCTCCCCCCACCATAACTTTAGATAGGCCAACTGTAAAATATCTACCTACAGCTTAGAACACTTCACTGAACTCCAGAGTCTAATGAGTATTTCCACGTAGTTGTATCACAGGCAATACACAATCAACATGTACAAAACTTTTGCCCAAACTCATCCATATATTTTGTTTCAGAAAAGAACACAATCATTCACCTAATTATCTAAAGCAGAAAGCTTGTCTTTCCCTTACCAACCACATTGATTCTATCTTCCAAAGTATCTCTTTAATGTGGCTCTCCCTTTGCATTCTTCCAGCAATTGCATTTTTCTGTTTTTGGTTTTCAGCATACAAGTGATCTCCTTTTCTCATTACTTTCATGTACTAAACCTAAACCCTTGATTATCGCCTATAATTTCCTTTTCCTGTCACAAAGACTTTGCCACTTTGGTTAGATCCTCCCTTTCCTGCATCACCTTTTTTTCATATTGGCTCTTCCCATTAGCATGTACATTTTCTCTAACAAATATGGGCCTTTCATCCTACATTCTCTCTCTGTCTCTCTGTCTCTGTCTCTCTCTCTCTCTCAGCAATTCCCATTGTAGTACTGTATGGACATATTTGCTCATTATGTTTTGAGTACTTCCTTTCTTGGCATAAAAAACTCCAGGTTCACTGTGTACTTTCCCTACCCCAGTGCTGGAATAAGCCATTTCTCTACTGACAGCATTCAAAAACTAAGAAGTTATTTAGGCATACTCAGTGTTACAGGGCACACCCACTGTGTCACTGCACATGTGTATAAATACGATTCTATAACTGCACACACTTATACATACACATAAACATGAAAAGTTGGGCTACTTATGCTGCTTGCAGTTGGGTCTCCTAGCTCACACTGAGAGCAACATCAGAGATGAGATAAAGATCCTTTCCTTTCTCAAGTGAGAAAGGAAATGGCAGTAAAAAACATTAGATTTTTAGATTCATTCTGCTTCATAACTCTGGAACATATACCAAAAAAGCTTAGCTTGGGCTTTTTTTTTTTTTAACAAGTATTAATGCTAAAGGCTTTATTTTTCCTAAGTACTTTTCCTTTTCTTTTTTAATTACTTAATTAATATATATTTTATATCATTGTTCATTTTTGTACAATGTTTGCTTTCTCCTCTCAGATGTAGTCCCCATAAAATTCCTATCACCAATCCACCCACACACCATCACCAGAGTCCCTTGTGCTCTTCCCTCCTCTGTTTGGATGCCTCTCCCTCCCCTGCAGAATGTCTCTGATTTATAATTACCTGTTAATTTTATTTTTTTTCCTGATCCCTTACTTGGTTCCCCTATATTCCTCCTAGAAGTGAAACCATCCGATATTTTTTCTTTTTCCTTCTGGCTTATAGGCTTGGGCCTTTTGGTAAAGAAATCTCTTCTAAGCAATGATCCCAAATGTTTGGTGTTAAATTTTCATTTTTGCTTTTCTATATAGAAATTTGTATATTACGTACAAAAGTAATTTCTATTGAGGCAAGAACTTCCCACCCCCCCACCACCCACATACATCCACAATCAGTTCATACACTAGCTTAGTGAACAATTAACTTAGTGAGAGGGAATTTCTCAATCATGTGGTACTGTAGTTCACCCTTTAAGATTGTCATTTTATACCAAACACTCGCTGGATACATAATAGATAAATCTTTTAAAATGTTTTTGAGACATTGTTATGTCCAAAAGAAGATAAGCAACTTCATAGACAGAAACTGAACACTAAAACACAGAACTGAAAGGGCTGCAGGCATGGTCTTCTGATTTGTACACCCAGTAGCAGCTTTCAGGAGTTAGGCACTCAGGCACAGTTGGAGATTCAGTATCTATCTACTGTGTAAGGCTGGAGTAAATCAGTCCTGCCATTATGAAATGAGACTGATGAAAAATGATAGTGCTATATAGCCTACCACTTGTAGTAAAAGGCACTGCCTACTGAGGACATACCCATATCACTGTAGCATGAGCACTGCAAGTCAATAATCAGTGCCCCAGTTATGTATGAAAGCCTCCTACAGGTATCAGGAGTTTAAGAACCCATGAAGACTGTAGGTAAACATTTTAGCATATTTATGTGTTCACTTTTCTGGGGAAAGTCTACATTTATCCTCAGATTTTCAATGAGTTCTGAAATCCCCATATAGTAAAGAACAAAAGATATTTGAATTACCACAAGGTAGATCACACGTTTTCCACAAAAAAGTGTTAAGTTCTGTCATTTATTTCTTCAAATGTCTGAGTACCCACTATGTGTCATACACTGTTTGCAAGTGTTTGGAACACAACAGAAACAAACACAAAGTCTCTACTTAAACTTTACTGGAGAAAGGGAAGAGCCAGAGAGAAAATGAATTTTTTAAAACAAATGTCAGACCATTAGTCTGTTAACTCTATTGAAAACTCTCCAGTAGTGGCACAGCCAAGTTCACAGCATTATCCACAATAGCTAAGAGGGGTAGCAATCCAAGTGACCACCAACAGACAAATGAATAACAAAATATGATTCATATATACATGGAATATTATTCAACCTTAAAAGGAAGTTCTGACACAAGGGTCAACATGTATGAATCTTGAGGACATTATGCTAAGTAGAATATGCCAGTCACAAAAGACAAATACTGTATGATCCCACATATACAAGGTACCTATAAGAGTCAAAATCATAGACAAAATGGAATGTTGGATACCAGATGTTAGAGGGATGGGGAGTTGTTTTACGGGCACAAAGTTTTGCAAGGTGAAAAAGTTCTGGAGATATGCTTTATAATGTAGATACACTTAACACTACTGAATATATAAGTAAAATGGTTAAGCTATTAATTTTTAAGTCTTTTTTTACCACAATTAAGAAAACTATTATCACCTTACTAGTCTAACAAATTCTAGAGGACAAAACAACTATCCAACAACAAACCAGTAACAGGGAAAAAATCAGAAATATGATTAAAATTGTATCATTAAAATGCTAAAAATATCTCATACATTACTCAAACGGGAGACATACATGTAATAATACAATCATTACCTGCTAGCTGAATTTTTCCTAGTTAAGGGGAACTAAATATGTACAAATATCTGCTGAATATATATGTCACTCTTTGCATTAGTTAGAGTAGTACTGGCTGTTATAACAACAAAGTGCTCCAATGGTTTCCAAATTCACTCAGGTGAGTAAACTTAGTGTGATCAACAGGACCCTACATGAGTCTACCTGTCTGGCCTCATCCAGCACTAACCTTATCCACACTGGCCTCCTTGAGGTTCTTGGACCACCTGGACACCCTCTTAGCACAGGTTTCGTCACACTTCTTTGTTCTTCTATATGGCTTCTTCCCTCACACAATTTCTTGTCAAAGGTCCCCTAGAGAGACCTTCATTTCTAAAATACCCTCTCTTCTCTGTCCATTCCACCTTCTGCCCAGTTACACTCTATCCCCGTCTTCCTTTACTTTTCTTTATAGCACTTAACACCATAAAGTATTTTATATACATTCATTTCTATATTGTCTGTAAATAAAAGAATGTAAACTCGATGCAAGCAGAAATTTTCATCCACTTTGTCCATTGTTATATACCCCCAATGTCTAGAACAGTGTCTGGTATATGTACTTCCCTTGTAGAAAGAAGGAAAAGGAAAGAAAGATGAAGAATGGAGGCAGAAAGGAGCGAGGCAGAAAGAAAAAGAAAGAAAACGGAGAGGAAGCACAGGAGAGGGTGTCGATATGCCTACTTTCTCAGGGCTACTCTTCAGGCTGTTCAGTTTTCTAAAACCAATAAATTATTTTTGTCCTTTAATGGCCTAATATTTACAATAAGGCTAATGTTCCCTTTTAATACTATCCACATAATTTAAATACTGATTTACTCTCACATCTGCTAAAAAATTGGGGGAAAAAGATAATTTGTTAGAATATGCAAGTTATTTTTTACTTAGCTCAAGGTAAACAAATTTCAGAAAATATTTCAGTCCTCTGATATAAGAACAGTACTGGATCTGACAGATTAGTTATTATACTGTTTAACTGTGACTCATGTATTAGTTTACACAAGAGTAAATGTTCTGGTTTCTAATTGTTTGAGCAACTTGTGATAATCACAAGGTCCTGTTTCTCTAAAATGGACTGTGCTAATTCAACAATATTAAGGAAAGGCATTTAAAGAAATATCATTTCCTCTTTTTAGAATGCCTTTAACTGCTGACTTACCCTTATATATATATATATATATTTTTTTTTTTCTTGTGTCACATTCACTAGACACTTTCTACAGCAATCCTCTACTAGCTTAAAATCAAGACCCCTGAAGATATGGAATTTTAATGGAACAATATATACTTAAATTTTGACCAGGCCCCTGTGACTATGAACAGGGCTCTGTGTCAGTCAATGCGCCTCATCTAGCTTAGTCAGAAGACTGGGCTTGGGTCTGGACAATGAATGAAGTAGACTGCTAGAGTCACTCATGACTAGTAAGAAAGCAAAACGTATGCTTCCATCTTCAGAGTTTTTCACCATGTAGCAAGCTAACACATATACATACAAATGCACAAACATTACATATCACTGTTTTCTTATTACAAAGGCAAAACACAGGCCTCCCTGGTGGCACAAGGGGTTAATACACAACCTCTGGAGCTGTCAGCAGCCACTGCAGCACGAGTTCCATACCCTGGCCAGCCAGGGAACAACCCACATGGTGCAGCAGACCTCTCCTGACTCACCTGCTGCTCCCCTCAGCAGTGTACTTTGGTCAATCTGCCTGTTCTGTTCCCTGCTCTGTCTCTGGTGAATCCTCTCACACCCCACACCTCTGGCCTGTGCCCCAGCTCTTGTATGCATAAATAAATAAATCTTAAAAAAAAAAGGCAAAACACATTTATTATAAATCTCAGAAAATAAAAGCAATTTAAAAAGCCATTTAGACTTTGTATTAAATAATATGTATCAGCATACACTCTCTCTTTCTTTCTCTCTTTCTCTCTCTCTCTCACACACACACATCCCCAGAGGCTATCACTGCTAACAATTTTCTTTATTTATCCTTTATATATGTTTTTATAAAAACTGGATCATTGTGTACCTACCATTTTATAATCTGTTTTATACTACAGTGGATTATCTTTTCACATAAACAATTCTATCCATTATGTTTTAAAAATGTAGAGTCTTCTGCTGTACAACAGTTAGACCTTTAGATAGATTCTAATTTTTCTAGGAAGGCTACAAATAAGTATCTTCTTGCTATATTTTTTACATATTCTTACTTATTTTCTTTGGAAAAGCCTCTAGAAACAGAATTAATGAATTAAATCCATGCTCTTAGATTGTCCAACTGCTCTCCAAAAAGTGAAGTGCAATCTATACCCGTTACATTTGCACAAGAAAATACAAGGATATATTTTGGTATTTTAATTCTTTTGTAATATCTTACATTAAGATGATGACAATAATAATAATAGTAGCTGCCATCTTGGAAACTGTTGTTCTAATCCTTACAATGAGACAAGGGAGAGGTGGTAATAGCCTGAGTTTACAGCCAGCAAACTGAAGCTCAGTAAGGTACTTAAGTATAAAGATGCAAAACTGAAGATTAGTATTCATACTCAGGTCTTCCTGATTCCAAAGCTTCCAAATAGGGTAAGTAAAACAATTTTAAAGGAAATAGAATCAATTTTACAGTCTGATACGGGGGAGAGCAAGAAAAGGGTGGACAGACAGGGCCTATAAATCATTGCTTCTTTCAGGTATACCAAGAATAGGCATCTGAAGAGAGCAGCCACATCTGGCATGGAGCTCGAGGCATGAGGACAAATGTTTTAGCATTAAGGAGAGCCAGAAGCCATTGGAAAAGATAGAAAGACTGAGAAACAGTAAAGCAGGAATACTCCCACCAGTCCCACAGACTCTCCTGAAGCCCCAGAGAGAGGAGATTGCATACTTCTCAACAAGAGAGTGCACAGAAAGAAACTGCAAGTGGCTAGAGTAAACAGTCTCCTCAGCAGGCTTTTTGTGCCTACTCATGGAGTCAACCAAAGCATAGGTGTGGAAGTGGTGCCTGGGAGAGTAAAGCACCTCCTGGCATATGGAGTGTAGCCTTTTTAGCAAGGCACTATTAGATTGGGGTTTTGGAAAGCCAGACACAACCTATCAGAAAATATAGGACACAGTAAAAGTGGCACTAAGAGGAATGTATACAGCAATACAAGCCCTCATCAGGAAATAACTGAAATAAAACACCTTACCTCTTCTCTTAAGATTTTAGAAAAAGAAGAAACAAAAATAATAGGATGGAAACAGTAGAAACTAGAGCTAAAATAAATGGAAATTAAAAAGACAGTCCAAAAGAGCAATGAAACAAAAAGTTCTTCGAAAGAATAAACAAAATAGATAAACCTCTAGCTAAGAAAAAAGGAGAACACTAATAAACAGAATCAGAAACAAAAGAGAAGTTACAACAGAGATTTCAGAAATACAGAGGATTATGAGATTAATAAGGAGATCTAGATGCTAGCAAACTGAATAACCTACATGAAATGGAGAAATTCTTAGAAATTTACAACCTTCTGAGACTGAATCAGTAATAGAAAACCTGAACAGACCAATCACAAGCATGTGACTGAACAGACTGCATCTGACTGACTGAAAATGTAAATTAAAACAATGATCAATAGTCTCAAAACAAACAAACAAAAAAAAAAAAAAACAACAAACCCTGGGCCCAGATGGTTTCACTAGTGAGTTCTTCCAAACCTCAAAATCAAACTTAATACCTATCCTTCTCAAACTCTTCCTAAAAATAGAAAAAGAGGAAATATTTCTCCCAATATGTGCTCCCATGTTTATTGCAGCCCTATTTACAACAGCCAAGTTATAGAAACAACCTAAGTGCCCAAGAACAGAGGAATGGATTAGAAAAATGTGGTATATATACACAGTGGAATACTACTCATCCATAAAAAAAAAAGATGAATTCTTGCCTTTTACAACATCACGGATGAACTGTAGGGGATGATGCTAAGTAAAATAAGTCAGGAGAAGACAAATACCAGATGTGGAATACAAAACAAAGGGTCAATCAAAATCAAATCAATAACAAAAAATAGAAATCTGACTGGAATTGAGGCTACAGGAAAGGGAGATAGAGGAGGGGAAACAAATAGGGAGGGGCATTTGGATTATTATGGAGAGCTGAGAATTCTTTTGTGGAGGTTGTGTTATGGTGACACACACCTGAGGAGGTGTGATCCTATGCCTATCACTCACATACAGTGTTGAAAGCCAATGTTACCACAATTTTTTTTTAAAAACTGAAAACAGGGCCTCCCTGATGGTGCAGGCAGTTGAGTGCAGTGCTGTGAAGCTGTCCACAGCCTCTGCAGCGCAGGTTTGATCCCTGCCGGCCTTGGAGCAACCCACATGGCAAGCAGGCCTCTCCTGTCTCGCCCACTGCTCCCTCAGCAGTGCATTTCTTCAGTCTGCCTGTTCTGTTCCCCGCTCTGTATCTGGTGAATCCTCTCACCCTCCCACGCATCTGGACTGTACCCTGGCTCTTAAATAGATAAAATAAATCTTTAAAAAGAAAAAAATTGAAAATAGAAACAGTATCTATTTCTGGGTATTTACTCAAAGAATATGAAGACATTAATTCAAAAAGGTATATGTATACCTATATTCACTGCAGCACTATTCATAATACCCAAGATATAGAAAGGCCTCCAGTGTACGACATAAATGAATTCATAAAGAGGTGGTATATATACACAACAGAATACTACTCAGTCATAAAAAAGATGACATTTGAGACAACATGGATGAAACTTGAGGGGATTATGCTAAGTGAAATAAGTCAGAAGGAGCATGACAAGTATCACACGATTTCACTCATTTGCGGATATAAGGAAAACAAATGCAAACAAAAACAAACCCTTAGGCTCCGAAACAGGTTATTAGTGGGGAAGGAACAGGGAGGAAATGGGCAGAGGGTACTGAATGATGACTGGATAACTGGTGGTATGTGTGGCATGATATATGCAGCTGCACAGGTAGAAAATGTACTCTTAGAACCTTTACAGTGTTGTAAACTAATGCCACCTCAATGAAAAGAAAAAAAGAATAAATCTTGTTTTTAAAAGGAAAAAAAAAAAACGGGCATTTGAGCGCAGCACTGTGAAGCTGTCTGCAGCCTCTGCAGTGCGGGTTTGATTCCTGGCTAGCCAGGGAGATACCCACATGGTGCAACAGACTTCTCCTGTCGTGCCTGCTGCTCCCCTCAGCAGTGTATTTCAGTACGTCTGCCTGTTCTGCCCCCCACTGTGTCTCTGGTCAGTCCTCTCACTCTCCCATGCATCTGGCCTGTACCCTGGTTCTTGTATGCATGAATAAATAATCTTAAAAAAAAAAATATTCTCTTCAAAAAAAAAAAAAAAAGAATAAAACTTTCCTGTCTTCTTAAAAAGAAAAAGTGTATGGTGTGCAACTAAGCTTATACCCACTATCAAGTGCTAAGATGACACTCTGGAATTTTGCAAACTGTTCAAATTTTGAACCTCTGACAGCCTGAAATTATTGAAATGGCAATATTAAACCACAGAAATTACTTTTTTGTTTTGTCTGAAGAGTCAGTTTACCAGCACACCAAATTCAAGTGTTCCACTCTGTCTTCTATTTTCCCAGTCATTTCTCCTTGTCATACCCCTGATTAGAAGGACTGGCTGGATGCCTTTTCTTTGCCTGTCCTATTGGAAAGGAAAAGTTAGCGCAGGGCTCTAGAAACAACACCATCTATAGGAGTCACAGGAAACACACCCACCCTCTTCTCCACACCTAAAGGCTCATCATCCCATTTGCAGAAAAAGCACCCGAACTAATGACATTTTGCTTTCTATTCTCACTGACATCAAGTCAGAGGCTCTCAGTACCCATCTCCAAATGTTTATCCCATCCCATTAGACTAGCCTTCCCCTCTTCTAGTCTGTCACCCACCCTACCCAATCCTGGAAATTCATCAGGTTGCCCTCTATAATGCACTGGCTCTGAGTGTTCTCCCATCACCTTCTTGTCCTCACCTAAGTCTGAGTCTTCCCAGAGGGTAAAGATGGTCCTACCTGTTCTTTCTAATGCCAAAATCACTGTGCCTGGAAGATAGCCACTTTGCTTCTCAATGATTTTCCCTTACCAGTCTGCCTTCCTGCTCCCTAAAACTTTCCAGCTTTAACTCTAACATCACTGGCCCATACACCTGCTATCCCCACTACTGCTACTGTCTATAAGACCCCAGTTACTCCTGCTCAGAGGTCAAAGACTTTACTTGCTCCTTTACAGTCATTCTTCCTTCTTTGTTTTTGGTTATACTAACATGACCCTTCCAATGGTCTCATTTCTGTGAATTCCTCTGCTCTAATGATCTTTGCCTCTACCTGTCCTCAGCCATTCACCGTCATGTCAATACCCCAGACCTCTTTGTTGCTAATAATGGCAAGTCTCCATCAACTTATTCTAAAGGGTCCCTCTCCTCCTTCTAGCAACCTCCTCCTAAGCTTTCTACCTTATTCCCTTTAGTATCTGGCTCAAATACTCTTTTGATCCCACTAGGACCTTACTGCCCATTGATCCTATATTCTTTTCATTCTCCCTCACTTCTTTTTTTTTTTTTTTTTCATATTTAAAGGGCAGGTTCATTAGGAAAAGGGACAGAAAAGTAAAGTACACTTGCATAGACACAAGCAGGCAGGAAGAGTGCCCCAGAAGGGACAGGTTTGCTAAGAGAGGCCTGCATGGTTGCAGGCAGGCAACCCTGACAGGGCACGGGCAGGCAGGAAGCTGCTGCCCTGCAGAGGGGGAGAGTTGGTGAAAAGAGGCACCTGGATAGTCACAGTTGGGCAGTGAGTGAGATTGCTGCCCTCCCTCACTTCTTATACCGATATTCCAACTTTCCTAAGGAGGTTAAATTCCAAGGTCCAACCTTATAATCATTTGTCCTAACCATGCCCTTTTCTGTATTTTACTAGTCTGGCTAAAGCACACACTGATTAAATGCAACTCTTCTTTGACACTCTACCTGTCTTTATATGCTGAATGTGTTTGGAACAAAGGTAAAAGCTTTACTGACTGATCTTGGTTTGAATTCATTTAAATTCAAGACCCTGTGGGCAGTTAAAATGCTGCTCAGAAGCCAAACATTTCCTTAGCCCATCCACTTCCCCCTCACTCCCCCTCTCTACCCTTCCTTCCTGTTACTCTAAATGCACTATCCCCATACGTGTGAGGCCACAACCAAACTCTTTCATTTACTATGTTCTACTTCCTAACTCAACGATAATTCTGCAATTCTTCCCTCTCTATTTTGCATCAAGTTTCTTTTATACTGGTTCAACATACAAATATGTTACTGCTTTTATCAATAAAAAAGAAAATGAACAATAAAAATCTTCCTCTCCAGCTATCATTCCAACTTCCTGCTCACCCTGGATTACCCAATCTTGAAGATGGCCCCTAAAAATGCACACTGCTGGCATTCATTCTCTTTACATAGTCCTCTCTCACACTGTGTCCATATAATCAACAAAATGCAGAAGAGCCAGAACATGATTTCTAAGGATAGGTCAAAATAGATGTTTGTAGTGGCAGGAATGACACAGTGCAGGTTTTCTATGATCCAGCAGACCGGGTAAAGGAGGAGTCAGAGTCCTCAGTGGCTTTTTGCAGGCTTTTATTGGGATTTACCAGGTACACAGCAGACAGGGATGCTGGGGGGCCAGGAGGCTGGCAGGCCTCCCAGCCCCCAGCAAGTCTTCACTCTGGGCTCTCCGACCTTCTCTCACATTCTTTCTGATCTTCTCATGGCTCTGCTTCTCTCTCGGCTTCTCTACTCCTCTGCTTCTTTCTCGGCTTTTGCTGCTGCTGGCATCCCTGTGACACTGCCCTTAAAAGTCCAGTCTCTCAGCCCAAGTGTACCCACTTCAGGTGCCCGCCATCAGGCATGCATTCAGGACCACAGGGTTCCCTCATCTATCCTAATGGCAGGAGGGCAGAAAAGCCTGATACCGTTTACCTACCCTACAACGTTATAATACTATATTAGTAGATAGCGGCTCTATCTCTGGAAGAAGCCAACT
The DNA here is from genome assembly GCF_014898055.3 of Talpa occidentalis. Lineage (NCBI taxonomy): Eukaryota > Metazoa > Chordata > Mammalia > Eulipotyphla > Talpidae > Talpa > Talpa occidentalis. Next base: position 52,235,511 of record NW_023601322.1, read on the forward strand.
GTCATGTTGTAAGGATCTTAACCAACCTACAGAGAAGCCCATGTGGTAGGGAATAGGAATTGGCCTCAGTGTTGTAAGCATCTTGGCAGGAGATCCTGGTATAACACCCCAAATGCGTCCACACCACCAAGCCTTCAGATGATTGCAGTCCTAACCAGTATCTTGACTAAAACCTCACTCTAAGCACTGACCCAAAAACCACCCATAGAAGCCACTCCTGAATTCCTGACCCACAGAAACTGTGAGATAATAAAATTTGTTGCTTTAAGTCACTGTTTTAGAGTAATGTTTTACACAACAAATAACTGATAAACCCACACTTCACAGAAAAATGCCTCACTAAGTGGCCTTTATTTACTCTCCAATTTCTCTCCCTTCTTCTCCTTCTCAGGCTTTTGTGTTGGTTCCTTCTTGTCTCACCACCCTCTTAATATTAGAATTTCCAGGGTTAAATTCTTAGCCCTCCTTTTCTCACTTGTTTGGTGCTTTCAAAAGTCTCATATTTACATAGTTGCATAGTGGCTTTTAAGGCCCTTTAAGTCTTTCTGATCAAAGTTCCATCCTAATACCAGAAGCATCACATCACCTGAGCGCTTGCTATCTCTGGACCCACTGAAAACCAACCAAATCAAAATCTAAATTTTAATAAGATCTCTAAATGAGTTTATGCATAATAAAGTTGAAAAACACAGTTTTTGTGATCTGGTACCCCACTCCTCTCTGCTCTCATCACAATGGGCTCCTGCCATTACCTGAGATGGCAGGCTCACTTCCACCGTAGGGCCTATGCCCTTCTGTCTGAAATATTCTTCCCCCAGATATCTAGATATAGGAGGCCCTCAAATAACATTGGTATATTCAACTTCATTTCCTTGTAACGTTGATGAGGGGACAAAAACTGATTCTCAGTCATGTGTTGTGTCCTGTCTCCGTCTGCGTCAAATCCTGCCAACTTAACGCCATTTGTAGGGGCAAGCGCCCCAGACCAGGCAGTCTCATGGTTCATTTGGGCAAACAGAAAAGAATCTTGGAGCCCTCAATATATCTGACAGGCCTTTAATGCTGAAGCAGGGGACTGGCTACACAGGCAGACCAGCAGGCAGGGGGGCCGGAAGGCAGGCAGCAATGGAGCCTCCAGTGATCTCTGTGCTTTCGCTAGCTTCTCTCTGGTTTCTCCTTCTCTCCCTCAATCTCCTGCTTCTCAGCTCAGGTGTCTGTATTTATAGATGCACATGCCCAGTGTTCATGCTCCTACATAGTTTTTTACAATAACATGATGTTACATGTGGGAAATGAAACCTGGGAGGAAAACAAAGCCATAGATTGTGGCTGTAGAGGTTAACAGAAGGATGGGTGGGGGGGTGTGAACGGGGGAAGCCTGAGTTACTCCATTTTCCCTACACAGGACAACTGTATTGTGCAGTCTGACACCATTCTCCTAATATCTGTGTGTGTTTTCTCCAGGTACTCCAGTTTCCTCCACATTCCAAAGATACACACATTATCTGGCACATCTCAATTGTTGTAGTTTGTTGTAGTCCAAATGAATGTCAGTGTGCATGCACACACACATGCACACATGTCCTGCAATGAAATGGCATCCCATCCAGGTTAGGTTCCCACCTATCCTGAGCTGCCATGACCCTGAACTGGGATAAGGCATTTGGGATAGGGACTGGGGGTAGGGAGGGAGAGAAGGACAATGGGAGGAAGAAATATACAAATTATTGTTTAATATTAGAAATGTTTGGGTCTCTATTTAGAAGTCTGACGATGTTTTTGTGACCAGAAATATGCTGGAGGAACTTAACTCTAGTTTGTGTCAATTACCCTATGGTAAAATTGGTTTCCTACATACTTTGTTTTCCTTAAAGTTGCAGTTTGCAAGAAACTATTTACTGAAATGAGGATTTACTGTACCTCCACCAAGACTGCTTTTCTGTAACCATCTTGTAATATCTACTCTGATCATCTTAAAAATTGCAAGCCCCAGGGCTTCCCTGGTGGCACAAGGGGCTAAGTCTCAGCGCTATGAAGCTATCAGCAGCCACTGCAGCACGAGCTCAATCCCCAGCTAGAAAGCTAACCCACATGGCACAGCAGACCTCTCCTGTCTTGCCTGCTGCTCCCCACTCTGTCTCTGGTGAATCCTCTCACTCCCCCCCACCTCTGGCCTACACCCCAGCTCCTGTATGCATAAATAAATAAATCTTTAAAAAAAATTGCAAGCCCAACACCACCACTGCCCTCCCAATCTTACAGTTGCCTATTTTTCTTTTATCCATAGTACTTAACAAATTCTAATCTAGATGTTTAGTTATTTATCATATATATTGTCTCTCACTATAGTGCAAATGTTTGAAGGCCAAAATTTTTGTTTGCTTTGTTCACTGATGTATCCCAAATCCTAGGAGAGAAGCTGGACACAGCAGGTACTTAATAAATGTTTGTTGTGGCTGTTTTTAAAATATATTTAGTCTTCAATAGTTTCCTCAAGGACTTGGCAATCAAGTCTATGACTCAGGTACTACTGAAATCACTTCCTACACTCACAGATTTATTCATGCCTATCAATCTCTCTCCCTGTGCCAATCTGGAATCTATTCAGTATACTTGAGAACATCCATCTACCTTTGATTATTCTTTAACCAAATCTTTCAACATGCTGCCCCTGCCTCCCTGTGATTTTTTAAAGGTAATTTACAAGCAAAACTTTTCTGGTACCTTCAGATTTCTCATTTGCTAAATATGTTTATTCCCCCTCTCTACTTTTAACCAAATGTGACTACAGAGCATCTGGAATGTGACCAGCTCAAACTGAGAAGTGTTAAAAGTATAAATTACACACAAGATTTGACAAATCTAGTATGAATAAACGTTATTAAATAGTTCATCAACAATTTCAAATCTGATTATATGTTGACAACAATATTTTAGTTCTACTGGAGTAAGATAAATTATGAAAACTGATTTCATTTTTTTTTTTTTACTTTTTAATGTGACTCTAAAATTATTTAATTACATAAATGATTCATATTATATTTCTATTGGATGGTGCTATTCTAAATCAGTTCCAAATAAAATGTCTCCTTCCTCCCTGGAAGAAATCCTGTCCCTAATTTTTGTATTAATAAGCAGGAGTCTGGGAAAGGAGGTGGGAGAATTGTATTAAAAACAGGAGCTACCCTCCTCTGTCTCTGGTGAATCCTCTCACTCTCCTGCGCCTCTGGCCTGTACCCCAGCTCTTGTATAAAAAAAATTAAAACAGGAGCTAAATAAAATCTCTGTAATGCTTCTGAAATTATCACTTTCATCTTCACATGAAGCTAAAAATTGTTATTTTTCACGTATAATAGGGTATATTTGAAAAACATTAACATAATATCTAAAATTTCATCAAACTATAACTTAATGATCTGCGCACTTTTCTCAGTGAGCCATATTTGATAAAACATTTTAAAATATAATGTTGGGTCTCCCCTGGTGGCGCAGCGGTTGAGTGCTGGGCTGCAAAGCTGCCACAGCCTCTGCAGCGCCGGTTGGATCCCCAGCCACCGGCGAGGGTCCCACATGGCACGCAGACCTCTCCTGCCGTGCCCGCTGCTCCCCTCAGCAGTGTATTTCATCGGTCTGTCTGTTCTGTTCCCCGCTCTGGCTCTGGTGAATTCTCTCACCCTCCCGTGCTTCTGACTGTACCCAGTGCTTGTATAAATAAATAAATAAATCTTTAAAAAATAAAATAAAATATAATGTTAACAACATATAAATTAATTTTATCCAAGCCAAATGATTTCTGTGTTTAAGGAAAAAGAAGGCTCTTGCTTTTGCTTGTTTCCTAAAATGTTAAGAGTGAAATAAAAGCCCTTTCCCCCTTCATTTCCTGCCTTAAATAGTCACAGTTCAGTAACAGATCATTTAAATACTACTCCTTCTCATAGGAATCTCCTTAGCAACCTTTTACAACTTGTCTTGGGTTGTAGAATTCACCCAATCTCCCATTTTTAAAAGGGCTTGTGTTCCTTTCAGAACAAAGAAATTTAAAACAGAAAACTTAACAAGCTCTTTGAATAGATACTTTAAGGAAGTTCAAAATCCTTTAAGTCTTTTGCCAGCTCCTGTCCTCCAAGCATTCTGCTTTTTTCCTATCCAAGGTAAAGTCTCATTGGGTAATCATGACCTCCATAAAAAAAACAGTGGTCACTTTTAACAAACCCAACAGTCATTATTAAAGGCCATACATACTGATCCATATAATGAGACCCAGGTCCATTTCACAAATACAGATTGTTTATCTAGTTTTAATTAATTCATTAAATTTCTTTCTGGTGTAAGCCATAGAAAATAGACTAACATAACTGAAAATAACAACGAAAGTGCTCATCTTTCCTTTTTGTTGTAGACCTGAGTGGTTGCTACTGAAACGGGCAAGTTCATGAATCCTGGGAAGGTGAGGCTGGTCGGACACTATTCAGGATGCAAAGTGGTCACTGTGACCAATTTTTACATCGTTGTTCATTTCTGTACAATGTTTGCTTTCTCTTCTTAGAAAGAGAAATCCCCATAAAATACCCACCCACCAACTCATCCATGAACTGTCACCATAGTCTCTTGTGTTCTTCCCTCCCCTGTTTTGAACCCTCTCCCTCCTGTACAGAACATCTGAGTTATAGTGCTTTGTTATTTTTTACTTATTATTATTATTATTTTTCTGATCCCTATTTTGTTCCCCTATATTCCTCCTATAAGTGAAACCATCTGTTTTTCTTTTTCCTTCTGACTTATTTCACAGAGCATAATCCCTTCCAGTCCCATCCATGTTGCTGCAAATGGCATATCTTTTTTGATTGCTGAGTAGTATTCCACTGTGTATATAAACCACATCTTCTTGACCCAGTCATCTGTTTTGGGGCATTGAGGTTGTTTCCATATCACAGCTACTGAAAATAGTGCTACAATAAACATAGAGGTGCAGGTATCCTTTCAAATGAATGTTTTTTTTTGTGTCCTTTGGACCAATCTTGATATAACAAATTTCTTTGTTATACCAGCCATGCTCTGGTGGTTGGAACTGATCCTCACAAAGTGACAACTGCCATGAGCAAAAAGAAAATCTCCAGAAGGTCAAAGATCAAGTCTTGTTAAAATCTAACTACAATCACCTTATACCCTCAAGGTACTCTGTGGATATCCCCTTCAACCCAAGGCCAACATCAAGTTCAAGAAGATACAGAAAACTGGCAAGACCAAATGGTTCTTTCAGAAGCTAGGACTTTAGATCTGTTTTATTTCAGTCATTGAAAATACAAAAAAAAAAAAAAGTCACAAGTAATGATTGGATTGTTCCTATTCATTACCTTGTTATTAACTATCTAATTATTGATATATTAATTATACGGAAGAAAAAAATGAAATTCCTAGTTTAATACACCAACACTTGGATAAATCACAGTTCAAAGAAATAGGTACAGTTGCCTCCAAAGAGGGAATATCTACATGTAAAGCATATACCAAATCACTGCCAGCCCCTATAGTCCTTTGTTTTATGCCATACCCAGAAAGGTATCTTTGGATCCTATCTTTTCTTTCTGGACCAGACAGTGAAATATGCCCAAGAATTGTTTTTATTTATTTTAATAAAGGCAATACTCTAGGAACATGAAAATTCTGATGACAACACTGTGTTCCCTTTGCCTACCTGGGAAGTGCTATAAAAATGGCAAGTGCTAAAAAAATGATAGCTGAATTAAAGACAATTTTTACATTTTCACCTAGAATTCCTATTCTTTCTCATAACTCTTTTCATTTTCCTGAGATCTATTTACCCAGAAGAACTTACTCCCAGATAATAAATTCAAACCACAAGATAAGGTGCTCATTAATTATACACAAATGAAGACCACAATCCATAAAACTGTCATATGAATGTTCTGTTGCTGAAAAAAATCAGCAGTTATGTCAGATAAAACCTCTATGAACAAACAGTCGGAGTGCAACATGTATTATCAGTTATCAACTCCTAGTCTGAAAGTCATCTCATACCTTTTAACTTTATATTCTGGAAAGTAATCTAACAATAAAGTTGATATTCTAAGTAAAAAATGATCCGAAGGGGAAACAAAGCTTAGTTAAAATGGGTGAAATTAAAGTTTGTTTCAACACACAAAAAAATTCATTTCTATTTGAAATATAAATTATAGAAACATACTAAGTATATGTTTCATCATTCATATAAACAGTTTCATAAAATAGTTTTGAAATAAATTAGTTTGAAGGGATTACTCTACTATCTGACTCCGAGTTCCATTAAAACAATTTTAAAAGAGAAATAGCAAGAAAATGAAGTAAAAGACATCAAAATTGGAAATGAAAAAGTAAAGGCATCTCTAGGCACAGATGACATGATCTTCTATATAGAAAATCCTAGGGAATTACTGAAAAACTATTAAAAATAAATGAATTCAGCAAGGGTGCAGGATATAAAATCATTATACAATATCAATTGTGTGTCTAAGTACTTGAAATAAACAACTTGAAAATGAAATTTAAAAGGTCCATTTATAATGAGATCAAAAAGAATAAAATAATTTTTATCTTGCTGAGTATTCCCTTAACTAATGATAAATTATAAATTTATAACTAGTTTTATATACATACAAACATATAAATTTATAACTTTATAAACTTATTTATAAGTAAGTTTATAAAGTTATAAAGTTTATAAAATTTACAGTTATAAATTTTACAAGTTTTGTCTTTACCTTTATACTAGCAAAACAGGGGAGTTCAACATGTACAGTAATGTACAAGTGATAATCTACTCTACTACCTAGTAGAGTATACACCTCTATTATATTTACCTTTGCCAGTGAAATTTATACTTCATGTTTTCTTGTAACTCATTAGCACCCTATCTTTTTAGCTTAAATAAGTGATTTTGATTTTTTTTTAATACGGTCAGTTTAATGGTCTAATTTTCTAATCAAAAGAATGGAAGCTGACTGAGTAAAAATAAGAAAGCAAAACCCATGTTTTTATACATTTAATTATAAGAGACTCACCTCAGACTAAGGACACACACAGACTGAAAGTGAAAGAACAGAAAAAGATAATCTATGTAAATAAAAACTAAAAGAAAATAACACAGATAGAACAAAAAAGACTTCAAAGCAAAGACTCAAATAGAGACAAAGAAGGGCATTACAATGATAGAGAGGTTAATCTAGCAAAAGGACATAACATTTGTAAATATGTATACATTCAAAATAGTAGCACCTAAATATATACGGTAATATTAACCTAAAGAGAGAAATAAACCATTAAATAATAGAAGAATTTAGTATTCCACCTATGTCAATAAATAAATCCAGACAGAAAATTCATTGAGAAAACATCAATCTTAAATGACAAATTAGACCAGATACACTAACAAATATCTACAAGCCATTCCACCCAACAGCAAGAATACACATTCTTTGTAAGCACACATGGAATATTCTGCACGATATATGTCAGGCCACGAAACAAGTCCTAATAAATTTAAGAAGACAGGAATGATTAAGCATTTTTTAATACAATAATATAAAACTAGAAGTCAAGTACATGAAGAAAACTGATAAATTCACAAATACAAGGAGACTAAACATCATGCTACTGAATAAACATGAGGTCAAGAATTAAAAAAAAAATAAGAAATACCTTGAGACAAATGGAAATACCAAAACTTACAGGTTGCAGCACAGAGGGAAGTTCATAGATAAATGCCCATTCTAAGTAACAAGAAAATCTCAAATAAACAACTTGAAGAAACTAGAAAAATAATGAAGGTCAAAGTTAGTAGGAGGAAGGAAGTAACAAAGATCAGAGTGGACATAAATAAAAATAAGGCTAAAAGACAAGAAATGGAAATGACCTAAATGTCTATTGATGGATGAATGTATAAAGAAAATCTCTTAGACACATAGACACTTGCAAACATACATGAATATTATTCAGTCACAAAAAGAGATCAATTCTTGCCATTTGCAACAACATAGATGGATATTGAAGATTTAAGGCTAAGTAAAATAACTAACACAGAAGAAGATGAATACCATATGACCTCACTTTTATGTGGAAATAAAAAGAAAAACAAGCCCATGAATAAAGAAAACAGACTAGCTGTCACCAGCAGCATGAAGTGGGAGTCAGCAAAATGGATTAAGGGGGTCAAAAGGAACAAACCTCCAATTATAAAATAAATAAATCATGAGGATGTAATATAAAATTAATACTAATGCATATTTAAAAGTTGCTGAGTGTAAACATTAACAGATCTCATCAAAGAAAAAAAATTGTAACTGTACGATGATGGATACTACCTAGACTTAAAATAATGATGATTTTGTAATATACACGTATATATAAACATCAAATCATTATGTTGTACTTCTGAAACTAATATATATCAATTTAAAAAGTTATGCCTCAGGAAGGTGAAATATTTTTCATTCTAGCCAAAAGAAAATACACCTTCATTGTGTCTTTACCAACACTGAGTGTTATAATAACAGCAAATTTTTGCCAAAAATAAAATACTTAAGAACAAGCTTAACAAAAGTGTATACTCTGAAAACTACAAAACATTGCTGAAAACAATAAAAGAGCTACCTAATAAGGAAAAAACAGATTGGGTGGGCCTCAACCTATGAAGCAATCCACAGCCACTGCAGCATCAATTCAATCCCTGGCCAGGGAGCTACCCACATGGCGCAGCAGACCTCTCCTGACTCATCCGCTGCTCCCCTGGGCAGTGTATTTCAGTCAATCTGTCTGTTCTGTTCCCCACTCTGTCTCTGGTGAATCTTCTCACCACCCCCCATACCTCTGGACTGTACCCCAGTTCTTGTATGCATAAATAAATAAATCTTTAAAAAAAAAGAAAAGAAAAACAGATTAGGGGCTTAGTACTCTAAAGTGAAGCAGCATATAACACTCAAAACATCTATACATTCAATCTGTTAGAATCCCAGGAGGGCTTCTTTGTAGAACTGACAAATTGATTCTAAAATTTAAATGGAAAAACAAGAGACCAGAAGAGTCAATACAATCTTGAAAAAGAGTAACAAAGTTGAGAGAAACACTTCCCAATTTCAAAACTTATGACAAGGCAAAAGTAATCAAGAGAGCATGGCACTGGCATAACAGGCTAGAACTGACAGACCAGAAATAAACCCACACACCAATAAACAACTGTTTTCAACAGAGGTGCCAAGACCATTCAACTTGGAAAAAGTCTCTTCAAGAAATGGTGCTGGGACAATTGCACAATTACAGGCAAAGAATGATTCTGGGCCCTTACTTAGTACAGACTACATATAAAAATTAATTGAAAATAAAGCAAAGACCAAGTGTAAAAACTTAAACTATAAAATTGTTAAAAGAAACATAGAGGTAAAAGTTCAAGACTTTGTATTTAGCAATGGATTCTTAGAAATGATTCTAAGCAAGAGAAAAAAATGCAGGAAAAAATACATTCATCAAAATTAAAAATGTTTACACTTCAACAAACAACATCATCAAGAAAATTAAATCTAGAGAATGGGAGAAAATACTTGCAAATCATATATTAAGGGGCTTGCATTCAGAATACATAAAGAACTTTTACAACTCAATAATGAAATGATAAATAACCCAACTGAAAATTGAGAAAAGGATCCAAACACACATTTTTACAAAAATGTTCAATGGCCAATAAAGCACATGAAAACATGGTCAGCATCATAAATTATGAAACACAGATCAAAACCATAAGAAAATGCCATTTCACAATCACCAAAATAGCTAGAATCAGAGCGTCAGATAAAATGTGTTGGCATGGTTGTGGAGAATCTTCATATACTACTGGTGGTAGTGTCAAATGATGAAACTACCTTGGCAAATGGTCTAGAAGTTCCTCTAAAGTTAAAACATGAAGTTTTACATTGATTCAATAATTTTATTTCTAGGCATACACTCAGGAGAAATGAAAATGTATGTGCACACAAAACCTTGTACAGGAATGTGTATTAGCAACATTGTCCATAATAACCAAAAGGCGAAACAATTAAAATGTCCATCAAGTGGTAAATAGGTAAACAAAATATGGTATATCCATACAGATGAATATTCAACAATAAAAAGGAATGACATACTGATATATGCTATAACATCAATGAACCTTAAAAACACTTATTCTAAGTGAAAATCAATCACGAAAGAGCATATATTGTAAGATTCATTTATATGTAATGTCCAAAATAGGCAAATATATAGACAGAAAGTTAACTAGTGGTTGTTGGGGGTGGTGGTAGGATAGTGGGGGAATGAGATGATAGTTTAAGATGAATTCCTTTCAAAGGTGACAAAAATATCTAAAATTGATTGCAGTGATTGTTGTACAAATCTGTGAACATACCAATAACCAATGAATAGCACACCTTAAATGGGTGACCTACATGGTGAATTGCATCTTGATAAAGTTCTTTAAAAAATGATTAAGAAACACCATCATTAAAAGAAATTATATAATTACCACAACACTAAGCAAATCACTAAGTTTTATTGGTAATAGGATTTTTTAAGCTGTACTTTACATTATCTGCCAACTACATAAAATCTCTACCAAACTGAGGGAAGACATCAAGAAACATCATATTGAACAGCAGAAGCTCTCCTAATCAGCCTCTACCCAGCTACTTATCCACCTCATACTTCTCCAAGCCCTCTACAGATCACACTAATCTCCCATAGCTACTATGAGGCATAAGCAAGTTAGCTACAATTTGGGTCACCACTGCATTTCTGGCACTACCAGCTGAGCCACGGGCTTGCCACAGATCAGCTGGATTTATTCCCAAATCTATCTATAATCTACGTATGTATGTAAAGACAATTAAAGACAATCTATAATCTACGTAGGTATATAAAGTGTATAAACTGATAGGGAATGAAAACATGAAAAATATAAGGATGCAAGAAAAGTCTAAAAAAGAAAATAAGAATATAGCAAATATACATATCAGACATCATACATATCAAAGAACAATAACTCTAGGAAATTATAATCTGAAACAAAGCAAGAAGGAAGAGGAAAAACGAGGGGGGTGGAAGGAGGGAGAAATGAATTTCAAATGTGCCAAGTAATACCATAATGCTCCCAGTCAACATCTGATGATACATAAAATCTAAGTGGAGATTATCTATTATCACACCATTAATACCTGACACTCAGATTCTACTAATATTGATACCCACAAGAAACAATTCAAAGATAGAATTTACTCTAAGGATACACACAAGCCAATTTCCAGGCCATGTAAGTTAACGTCAACCAAATGGCCATGTAAATTCAGTCATGTTTGGAGCCTTCGATCCAAGAAAACAGGAGCAGAAAGTGAGCATTCTTCCTGTTCCTTAGTTAACTCACCAAGGGGAAAAAAATGTTGTTCTTATCAGCAGTTAATGGAACTTACTCTTTCAATTATTTTATAGAAGACATATGATCATTTTAACTTGTCATGCAATTTCAATTGTAACCCTTAAATTATGTTTTAAGATGGGATAAAATCTTCCACTAACAGAACAGACCCAACAGTTAATTGCCTTTTTGTTTATGAAGTTATAACCTTCTGTTTCTGCAATTCGGTTTGGTATCAAATACTATATTCACAATCATATAGAACAGGATCATCATGAAGCTAAAGTTGTGCACTAATACAAATATTTTTGTAAAAAATTAGTTCTATGTTAGATTTTTTGAATCATTTCTGAAATTAAGGTTTATCAAATGTCAATTAAAAGAGTAATTACCCATCCAATTATTACTATGAGCCAGAGATGAAATCAATCCAGTGGGCTAGTTCAGCTAGAGACAAATGGATTTTTTTAATGTTATACTCTGCATTAAAGCATGGTTTATCCTAGGCTGCACAGGGCACAAAAAATTTTCATGCAGTTCAGTTTAGGTCAAAACCTATATATACCCAAGATAGGATAAGTCCAAGATCTAACTCTCATGTACTTCTTTGCTCATCTCAAGATATTTCGGTTCCCCCACATGCAGACTAATTCAATATCTGATTTCCTAGGAAGTTAAATATATACAACAATTCTTAAATTGTTTAAAGGTTTAGAATCAGACCACTTCACAAATTACTATACTACAGAACCAAGTACTTACTTAACTTATGGAGTCAAAGGTTTATGGACTGAGTGACTGAAATAGTTAGAGGTAGGAGGTATATATAGAATAAGAGACACTCAGCCATTTCACTCTCCCAAATGAGGCAGTAAATAATTGTTGGCATTGTGCAGGTGCCTTATACTGAAGACCGAGGCTGAATAAAGACAGTGAAAGGTAAAATAAGCAGTTCTGCAACAAATTGCTTGTTTACTTAACATCTCTATACTTCAGCTCTAATCTTGAAAGTGCAAATATAACAGTATCCAGTTCATGAATTTGTTGTGAGGATTAAATCAGTTAATGTCTCTAACAGTACTCAGATATAGTAAGTTCTAGGTATTTTTTTTAATGTATGTGGGAATGAAACAGAATATGAACAATTAATATGAACTTTATTTCTAAGAAGTGAACATGAATCTTTGTTATTAGTTTCCCTCAGAAAAGCTTATATTTTTGTGGTATCCTATATTTTCAAAACTAGCTTAATCAAGATTGAAGTACTGACAAAGTTAATTTAACTTTATGTAATACTTGAACCTACTCCACTTAAAATATAGCTAATCTACCAAGGGGAACAACATGTTTGTTCTAGTTATTCATTTAACCTTCTTTACTGCTAAAGAGAAAGGGCCTCTGCATGCTTCATAATTAGCAGTGGTTAATAGAAGACAGGAATGTGATGAAATTGGGAAAGCTAAAACCAAGAAGGAAAAATTCCCTAACAAAATATTAAAAATTCAAATCCTTTACTGTTTTAATATTTTCAAATTCTCAGCAATTTTTTTCAAATATAAAGGCATAACTCACAAACTATTTAAATAATGGGTATAGAAAAAACTTGTAGAGTGGGGTGAAAGTTCCCCCCCTAAGCTGTGGGTCAGAGTTGTTTCTTTGACAGGCAATCACCCATAAGTACAGGTCAGTCGTTCAAAGTTTATAAATGATCAGTCTGAGCTATGAGCCAATACTGGAAGAAGTGTGGGGAACGCACTGTTTAAATTAAATGCCCTTTTCAAAATGAAAGGGAAAAAACACAGATCAGTGATTGCCATGGGGTAGGAGGAAAAAGGGGTATGGGGGGAATTTGGAACTTGATTGCCCAACTGAGTATGTTTGTCAAACTTTAAAAACTAAAAAGTTTAAATTTTATTACATGTAAACTATACCTTCAAAAAATAGAAAGAAATTAGGAAAAATATATAGCCTACTAAACAATCTGTATGTCTTTTAAAACAAATATTAACGATCTGCCTTTAGAATTCAGATGCTAAAAATACTAGTATAACTAAGTACATTAAAAAAAATTTTCAGTGGAGGAAGTCCTAGCCAGAGCAATAAGACAAGAGAAAGACATACAAGGAATCCAAATAGGCAAGGAAGAAGTCAAACTATCACTATTTGCAGACGATATGATAATATACATAGAGAACCCCAAAAACTCCACAGAAAAACTAATTAAACTTATCAATCAGTTTAGTAAAGTGGCAGGATACAAAATCAATGCACAAAAATCAGTAGCCTTCCCATACACAAACAATAAATCTGAAGAAGAAGAAATCAAGAAAACCATTCCTTTTATTACTGAAACAAAAAAAATCAAATACTTGGGAATAAACCTAACAAAAGTAGTAAAGGACCTATACAAAGAAAACTATAAAAATCTGTTGAAAGAAATAGAAGAAGACACAAAGAAATGGAAAGACATCCCCTGCTCATGGATCGGAAGAATTACCATTATCAAAATGGCCATCCTACCAAAAGCAATCTCCAGATTCAATGCTATTCCAATTAAAATTTCAATGTCATTCTTCAAAGAAGTAGAAAAAATATTGATGAAATTCATATGGAGCTACCAAAAACCCCGAATAGCCAAAACCCTCCTGAAAAAAAAAGAAGGGAATGGAGGCATCACTCTCCCAGATTTCAAACTATACTACAAAGCCATAATAATCAAAACTGCATGGCATTGGAGCCAGAAGAGCCTCACCGACCAATGGAATCAAATAGAAAACCCAGAAATAAACCCACAGATTTATGGTCAACTAACCTTTGACAAAGGAGCAAAGAATATGCACTGGAGCAAGTTTGTTCAATAAATGGTGCCGGGAAAACTGGGTCGCTACATGCAAAAGGATGAAGCTTGGCCACTACCTCACACCATGCACAAAAACCAACTCAAAATGGATTAAAGAACTAGACCTAAGACCTGAAACCATAAAATATATAGAAGGAAATATAGGCAAAACACTACATGACATGCACCTCAAAGACATCTTTACAAACATCACCCAAAGTAGTGATAGTGAAGGCAAAGATAAACAGCTCGGACTACATCAAATGAAAGAGCTTCTGCACAGCAAAAGAGACAATAACCAAAACAAAGAGAAATCCTGTGGGTCTGCTACTCCTAGGCAGCCTATTTAGCCACCATTTTGTCACCTAAACAAGGTCAAAGTGGTCTGGCCAGTTAGAACAGGAGCCCAACACTTCAGCCCTTCAAATCAAACAAGAGCACAAAGCTGGATCACACTGGGAAGGTTATGCATCACAAGGTATGTCCAGAATGCCCCGGGGGGCTGAGGACCAATGCAGAACATGTGCATCAGAAAGTATGTCCAGAATGCCCAGGGGGCTGAGGAACGATGCATAACAAATACTCCCAACTTATACATCACGAGGTATTACCAGGAATGCCTGGGGGGGCCGAGGACAGATGTATGACAAGGGACCCCAGAAGCTGATCAGTGGAGCGCCTTGTTGATAAGATTAGAACCATGGCTGGGGATTAGGGTGTATCATCAAGTAAATCAGAAGTGCCTGGAGGGCAGACTCACAATCCCTAATCTTCTACACCCTTCTCCTTTCTTTAATCTCCTTACAATCAATTATGTGTGTCAATAAAAGGGCCAGGATCTTGCTCTTCAGCAGCATACTGCATTATGTAGCCTGCTCCATGACTCCCGTTTGGCAGTGTGGTGTTGTCCGACGCAACAAAACCCCCCCAACTGGGAGAACATTTTTGCACATAACACTAATGATAAAGGACTGATCACAAAAATCTACAAAGAGCTGATGAGACTGAACAAAAACAAAGAAAATAATCCAGTCAAAAAATGGGCAGAAGAGCTAAAAAGAAACTTCTCCATATGGCCAACAGGCATATGAAAAAACATTCAACATCACTTGTAATCAGGGAAATGCAAATCAAAACTACCATGAGATACCATCTCACACCAATGAGAATGGCACATATTGAAAAAGCTAGCAACAACAAATGTTGGCGAGGATGTGGAGAAAAAGGAACTTTCCCGCACTGCTGGTGGGAGTGCAAACTGGTCCAACCACTCTGGAAAGCTGTGTGGAGATTCCTCAACCTACTAAAGATAGAGCTTCCATATGATCCAGCAATTCCACTCCTAGGTATTTACCCAAAAGACACAGTAACAGTAATTCCAAAGAGCACCTGCACCCCTATGTTTATAGCAGCACTATTTACAATAGCTAAGCTTTGGAAACAACCCAAATGCCCAAAAATAGATGACTGGATCAAGAAGATGTGGTACATATACACAATGGAATTTTACTCAGCAATCAAAAAAGATAAACACATGCCGTTTGCAGCAACATGGATGGAGCTGGAAGGGATCATGCTCAGCAAAATAAGTCAGAAAGAAAAAGAAAAATACCAGATGGTCTTGTTGTAGAGCAACCCCGATACAAAACGGGGTGCCTGACTGTGGGTCCTCACCCGCGCGCTTAAAAGGACTTATCAATGTTCTACTGCAGGCACACATGAAAGGTTAATAAAAGGTTTATTTACAAAGGGAAGGGGAAATGAGGAAATGTACAGCTCTGGGAGAAAAGTGGGAGACAAAGTTTTAAATGAGTCCTACCCGATTCGCCGATTAGGAATCCCAAAATGGCGCTCTGAGAGCTGGCCGCCAGCCAGGAGCGGTGAAGCCAGGAGGCGAGCGATCGCGAGCCAGAGAGCCCAAGGCCCACATGTTTGGTTTTTTATATCCAACCTGGCTGCCCAACTCCACCCTCAGGTCCCAGCCACCCTCCCTTGGTGGTGATGGGATTTGTCTTTCCCAGAGTCTTGATGGCTTTAGTCTGGAGTGGGGGTGGAGTCCACAAAGCCTGTATGGGATTAACTCAGAACATCACTTCCCCCTAACAGTCTCACTCATAGCAGGAATTTAGAAAACCTAAATAAGGGACCAGGAAAAAGAATAACTATAAGAAAGAAAAAATCAAAATCAACAAACAACTATGAACCAGAGACACACTATGGGGGGGATGGCGAGGAAAGAAGGGATTGGGGTCAAAATAAGGGGGTTGCTATTGTATGGGGAACATAAAAATAAAATTTAAAAAATTTTTTCAGTGGAAAAATGGTAAAATACTCAATTTTAAGGAATATTAAGCTAATATTGAGGTACAAAGTCACATAAAAGTTAATTACTGACTACGTATGGCTTCCTTGCTTTCCTTAACCTCATAATACTACTTGGTTTCTAAGAAAATAAGAAAAGCATTAAAAAGCAAATTTAAGTAAATTAGAGAATAATTCATAGCTGGATTTTATGTACTATAAAAACTATTGCATTTAAACCAGTTGAACACTTAGAGTTATATAGTTCAATTTAATGTCTCGATGAGGGTCCTGAAGTCCCTAAAAGATAAAGAGGTTCTGTTTTCCCTAGTAGTCCCTGAGGCTCCTAGTGGGTCTATGATACTGCTTGAAAGACTTTTTCCTTCCTAGGATATCACATAGGTCTCATATGAACAACACACTGCTACAGTCATCAAGTCAGGATTTACACTTAAAGTTCCTCATTCACAATCCATCTCTGGGTGAGTAGTTGAGGCAAGAAATGAGAAGGAAAGGATAGAGTGGGGATTTGAGTCCAGGAACAACCATCTTCTCTCCCTCCCCTCAGGACACACACGCACACACACATGCATTCATACACACACACACACACACCCACACACACACACCTTGCAAATCAAAGAAAAGGCCTGGGCAGGCTTTACTATGTGGAACAAGCCACTTGCTGTATTCCACCTCACCAGGATCCTTCTCACTTCTACTCATCTGCACAACTGGTTAGCAGCCCTTCTCTTAGTCTGGACACAATACCAGCAAGAGCTTGATAGTATTTTTCACTTAAAAAGGTCCGGGAATCTCTTCTTAATAGAAAATCAATTAAAGGACAAAAGACTCACAAGCAACCACCAATCTGATGCAGTAAAACCTCATTCTCAGGAATGACCCTGTCTTCTGGTTGACCACAAAAAGGCTGGCTTAAATCCACACATCACAGATTTCCTCAACTTCCCACTGTCTATCTCATGGCTGTTGTTTTTATTCCTCAGTCCCTAATTCTGTTTCTTAGGAAGAAATACTTCAGTTCTCTGTGCCCCCAAGTTTAAGTTTTAAACAATCCTTTTACATATTAAAAAAACAAAAATCACTGAGTTTCCAAGGAGCTTTTGTTTATGTTGGCTATAATCTCTCAATATTTGTTGTATTAGAAATTAACTCAAGAAAAGGTTTAATTAAATCACTTAAATTATTCATTTAAAATGACATATTAGGGCCTCCCTGGTGGTGCAGGCAGTTGAGGGCAGCACTGTGAAGCTGTCCGCAGCCTCTACAGTGCCAGTTCCATCACCACCAGCTGTGGAGATAACTCACATGGTGGGGCAGACCTCTCTGGTCTCGCCCACTGCTCCTCTCTGCTCCCCTCAGCAGTGTATTTCAGTCAGTCTGCCTGTTCTCTTCCCTGCTCTGTCTCTGGTGAATACTCTCCTCACCCTCCTGCGTATCTGGCCTGTACCCTGGTTCTTATATAAATAAATAAATCTTTAAAAAAAATAAATGACATTAATACACGTAGTATTTTCATGGAAAAAAACAATTTAAAAAATTAGTAAGAAGAGTGATACTGTTTTTCAATTTTTGTAATACTCTTGAAGGTGAAACAAGATGGCGCATCTACTCCCATGGTCAGTCTGGTATGACTGTCATAGTCATATAGTCCTGTAGCCTCTGAAAACTCCACTGTACACTCCAGAGAAAATGAAAGTCAAGGGCATAGAATGTCTTAGTGTTACTCTGGAAACAGTTTAAACTTGAAAGAGTATCAAGGAATTTCCCAGCATCCTCCCAAAGCTGGAAGAGAACCACTGCTGTAGTCAAGCCATCTTCTCTCACAAATCCTACCTCTGATTTGAGGGGTATCCACTCTCTAACTTGGACTCCAATCTCACTCTCTTAGCTCCATTATCACCACCAAATGTACAACCTTCCCTAATCTAAAAAAAAAAACAACAAAAAAACTGAAAAAAAAAAAAAAAAAACCACAAAAAACCTTCTACTTAAGTTGTCTCCTCCTCACCTCAAGTCTCCCAACTTCTTGAAGTAAGAAGTAGTTACTATTTATTATTTTATTTACCAAAGCAAAAACAGAATCATAAATTTCCAGTGTCATCCCTAAGACTATACCCTCAACCTATTTATATTTTGTAAGCTAATAATCAGAATGAATTTTTTATTATCTTGTGACTTATTGCCTATTCAAATAGTTAAATGAAAAAAATATTCTCAAGGAAGGTTACACTCTTTCAGTAACCCTTAATTTATTCCAATTCTTTTGGTGGCCTAAGGTGTGGGTCAAAGGAGTAGGATAAGACTCCCAGACAAAGAATGTACTAAACAAAATGTTAAAGCCATGTTGATTTTATACTGACACATCTTATTATCTAAATAATGTTGACAATTCTTGTATCATTTTGATATATATAACTGTAATTTAAAAACATTTAAATATATATTACCTTTAAAATTTCATAACCTGTGATATTAATAGGGATTACATTAACATTTTATAGTTAAAAAAGCAGTTCTAAGAGAAAAATTACTTGCTCAAAATTGCATAATTAGAAGGATGCACATCAGAAACCACAAACAGAATTTCTATTTTCACACTCAAACCATATCATATTATATTAAACAGTGCATCAAAAATTCTTAAAATATAAAAATAAGTTCTGGACAATTTTTTAGAGCTATTTTGGAAAAAATCATCACAAATTCCAAAGCTGAATAGAAAATACAGAAGTGAATTCTACAACTTCTGAAAACAAAAAGAACAATTTTCTGCTCCCTTATTAAAATGTAAAGAATGTAATGCATTTAAAATTAATTAAAATTTAAAGCTTACATTTTACTGAAAATTAGCTAGTTTACTAAAATCTACATTAACATGTGATATCTTAAAAAATTAGAAAAATAACTTCCCAAATTTTGTATTTAAGCATCGCAATTAACAAAGGAACTAAGAGTTGTAGGATGATACAACACCTTCTAAAATGCACTAAACATATACAGAATTCACGGATGCAGTCCTGAAATTCTTGCAAGGAACACATGGAATTGCATGGAAATTACTTAAATCTCACAATCATAATTTTTACATTATTTAAAGTATTAAAAAGTAATAAACTTTCTATATAAATCACAAAGCATTAATTCATTTTTAATCTTACTAAAATACTGCTTCCAAGTTCCCTATTTTATTCAACACCAAGACAGCTCCACAGAAGCTCAAAACATTTAAATGATTTGTTTATTGTGACACACCAGGCTGGATTATGAATTAAAAAATTCTAAATTGGGCCTCCCCTGGTGGCACAGCAGTTGAGCACTGGGCTGCGAAGTTGCCCTCAGCCTCTGCAGCACCGGTTCGATCCCCAGCCACTGGCGAGGGTCCCACATGACGCGCAGACCTCTCCTGCCGCCCACTGCTCCCCTCAGCAGTGTACTTCAGTCTTTCTGCCTGTTCTGCTCCCCGCTCTGGCTCTGGTGAATCCTCTCACCCTCCTGCGCTTCTGACTGTACCCAGTCCTTGTATAAATAAATAAATAAATCTTTTTAAAAAATCTAAATTTAAACTATTTCCTATTAAGGCTGTGAAACTTAGCTAACTCAATATCACAAATAATAATACAGAAAAATTTTAGAACTACAACACTAATCTTTATAACACACCCTGACATTTTAAAAATATGAACAGGGTAAATGATTTTCCTTCACATTTTACTCTCCCTAAATATATATGAAAGATATAGCTATTCTTAATGCACCCCTGTCAGAAGACCAAGAACCTGGAGTAAGATAAGCCATCAAGTTAGTCTCGAACCGCAAAGCTGTTTTGTTAAGAACTGTTTGAACAGGGCCTCCCCGGTGGCGCAGCGGTTGAGCGCTGGTTTGCGAAGCTGCCCGCGGCCTCTGCGGCGCCGGTTCGATCCCCGGCTGCTCCCCGGCCACCGGAGGAGGGTCCCACATGGCGCGCAGACCTCTCCTGCCGCCCGCTGCTCCCCTCAGCAGTGTACTTCAGTCCTTCTGCCTGCTCTGCTCCCCGCTCTGGCTCTGGTGAATTCTCTCACCCTCCCGCACTTCTGACTATACCCAGTGCATGTATCAAACAAGCAAACAAATAAATAAAGCATGCCTCTAAAAAAAAAAAAAAAAAAAAAAAAAAAGAACTGTTTGAACGGGTTTGTTAAGAACTGTTTGAACATTTCGCTTACCTCTGTTTCTGTGCATTGTGAATGTCCCAATTTACCTGTAATAAAAATACGAAGAGTTACTTTCGGATTTTAGCCTTTTTGTCATTGAGAGAAGTATTTGTGTTACTCTGGGCATGGCTTTATTTATATCTATGAAAATCTATGCAAATAAAAGGTAATGGAATGATCAAATATGCTAGAAAGTCCTTCTTAGAGATTTAAGTTTCAATTGGCTTATAATAAAAAAAAAAGACCAGAAAATATGCTTAATTGCATTAAGATATAAAACACATATAATGCTTAATATGCATATGTACAAATTAGTGAAAGTAAAAAAAAATAGTTTAAAGTTTTGCTTTCTTTTTAAAATACTTTCAAGGGCCTCCCCTAGTGGCACAGGTGGTTGAGCGCCGCGCTGTGCAGCTGTCTACAGCCTCTGCAGTGCCAGTTCGATCCCGGCCAGCCAGCGAGGGTCCCACATGGTGTGGCAGACCTCTCCTATTGCGCCCGCTGCTCTCCTCAGCAGTGTATTTCGTCAGCCTGCCTATTCTGCTCCCTGCTCTGTCTCTGGTGAATCCTCTCACCTTCCCACACATCTGGCCTGTACCCCAGAGTTCTGGTATAAAATAAATAAATAAATCTAAAAAAATTAAAAAAAAAATACTTTCAAGGCATTTAAATGGTACTTTTAAAATCCTCTGAAATACCTTCAAAAGTTTTTTTAGACTCCTGCAGTTTTCCCTAAATATATTTCCAGCTTAAAGACAGTGATCACTTCAATGAAAGCAGAAATGTTTCAAATTTATTTTCCCTACCATGATGGTTCTCTAATACATGATTAGGCAAAACTGTGTAATTAATAATTCTTGCAATAGAGGATCACCTAAAGAATAACTGGAACCGAACAAAATTTGGCTGAACCAAGATTAACTTCATTGTTGAAATACCATACCAAGGAAAATGTATGATTATATATTTCCATCAATTTGGGTAATTAAAACTACATTTAAAATACAGAAAGTTATTTTAAAGGAGAATCATTTATTAAATAGTTTCAACATAGAGATGACATTTATACTGGATACTAAAACATTTAATTTTCCAGTTTAAACTTTATAAATTTCATTGCCCTAAGTTCAAATATATGTTTACCTCTACCTCTTTCCATCCAACATTATCCTCCCTCTTAAACCCTTTTCTCCCTAGCCTACTACCCCCACACCACATCCAAAAGCAATTCTACCAGTTTGTGATTTTTTTCTAATGTTTAACTAGAATTTATATGACTTAGAGCAATGATGGTATCACCAAAAGAAAAAAGAAATCACAAATAATGTCTTTCATATCCCTCCCAACTCTTAAAATGGAGAATAAAGTTGAAACACACAATTTCTTTTATTATTTTTAATAAAATAATAAAAAGTATTATTTGTGAATTACCATTTTCTTACATCCTTGTTAATTTTTTTATAGTATAGGATTTCTCCCTTCAGGTGTGGTCACTATAGCTTTCCCACCACCAAAGCACCCATAGTCCTCCACCATAGTCCACTGTGCTCTTCCCCACTTTTCCCCTTTGATACCAAAAGCAGACAAGGACATCACACAAAACTGCACAGCAATATTCCTGATGAACTCAGATGCAAAAATCCTCAACAAAATCTTAGTAACCCAAATTCAATGTTAAAAGAATGAAACATCATAACCAAGTAGGATTTATTCCAGGGATACAAAGGTGGTCAACATACACAAATCACACCAACAAAAGATAAAGATCTCAAGTCATATCACTAGATACAGAAGCATCTGACAAGATTCAGTATCTGTTTATGATAAAAAATCTCCAAAAAATGGTGATAGAAGAAACATAATTAAACATAACAGAGACCATGTATGAAAAACACACATTTAACATTTTAACATTATACTTGATAGTAAAAAGATGAAAACTTTTCCTCTAAGATCAGGTACAGACAAGGATGTCCACTCTTATCACTACTATTCAACACAGTTCTGGAAGTCCTATTAGAACAATTAGGCAACAGAAAGAAGCAAAAAGGATCCAAACTGGCAAAGAATAAGTAAAACTATCATAATTTTCAGAGTATATAATATACATAGAAAATCCTAAAGATTCCATTTAAAAACTATCTAGAGGGCCTCCCTGGTGGCGCAGGGGTTAGGACACAAGCTATGAAGCTCTCCGCAGCCACTGTAGCATGAGTTCGATCCCCAGCCAGGGAGCTACCCACATGGTGCAGCAGACCTCTCCTGTCTCACCTGCTGCTCCCCTCAGCAGTATGTTTCAGTCACTCTGCCTGTTCTGTTCCCCACTCTATCTCTGGTGAATCTTCTTATCCCCCACACCTCTGGCCAATACCCCAGTTCTTGTATGCATAAATAAATAAATCCTTTTTAAAAAATTTTTTAAAAGATAAAAACTATCTAGAATCAGTCAGTACAATTAAGTGGCAGGCTACAAAAAAATCAAAATACAAAAATGTATTGTATTACTATATTCAAACAATGACTTAAAAGAGAAAAATAAATCAAGAAAACAATCCATTTACAATTGCATCAAAAAGAAATAAGTACCTAGGTGTAAAATCAATAAAAACTTTAAGATATTGTTAAAAGAAATAGAAGATACCAAAAAAGGAAAGAAGTTTTGTACTCATGGGTTGAAAGAATTAGCATTGTTAAAAAGCAATCCCCATCAAAATTCCTATGGCATTTTTTCAAGGAAATGGCACAACTATTAGTGAAATTTGTATGGAACCACAAAAGTTCTTGAATAGACAAAGGAATTCTAGCATAAAAGAAGAGTGACGTTATAACATGCCTAGACTTTATACTGCAAAGCTATAGTAATCAAAACAGTATAGCACTGGACAAAAAAATAGACACACATAACAATGGATCAGAACAGAAACTGCACTTACATGGACAGTTAACTTACGACAAAGGAACCAAAAGCATACGATAAAGTCTCTTCAACAAATCTGGTGTGGAGAAATCTTGACACCCATATGCAAAAGAATGAAAGTAATCTACTATCTCAAACCACATATAAAAATTAAATCAAAATGAGTTAAAGACTTGGATATAAAATAAATAGAAGAAAATATAGGGAACACATTACACAACATTGGATTCAGTGAAAGCAATAGTCTTGACTACAATGGCAGAAGAAACAAAAGCAAAAATAATGGAATTCTATCAAGCTAAAAAGCTTCTGAAGAGTGAAAGAAACACACTAAAATGAAGAAACCATACTGAATGGGAGAAAATATTTGCAGATCATCCAACAAGGGGCTGACATCTAAGACCTACAAAGAACCACATAACTTGATAAAATAACTTATAATCCAATGAAAAAATGGGCAGAAGAGCTAAATAGATACTTCTCCAAAGAACACATACACTTGGCCAACAGATACATGAAAATTGTTCATCACCACTTTTCATCAGGGAAATCTGAATCAAAACCATAATAAGATCCCACCTCACACCTGTAAGAATGACCTCAAGAGAACAGAAGCAACAAGTGCTGGCAAAAGTGTGGAGAAAAGGAACCATAATAGACTATTGGTGGGAACATAGATTGGTCCAGTCCCTATGAAAATAGTAAGCATTTTGAGATTCCTCAAAATATTAAAAATAGATCTATGATAGGTTCTAGCAATTTCACTTTTAGGTAGCTATCTGACATATATGAGAACACAAATATGAAGGGATATATGCACTCCTCCATTCTGTACAGCACTGTTTGCAATAGTCAAATTATGCAAACAACCTAAGTGCCAAATGTCAAATGAGTGTATTAAGAAGATATGGGAGATACACAAATACACACACACACACACACGCACACACACGCACACGCGCGCACGCTGGAATACTATTCAGCTACAAAAAAAAAAAAAAAAAAGAAAGAAACCTTGCAAGAAGGTTTCATAATCCTGGAAAGGATTATGGTGAGACATCAGAAGAAGATGACAAATACTGTGTGAGTTCATTTATATGTGGAATATGAAGAAACAAAGCAAAGGAAAAACAAACCAAAATAAACTCTTGGAATCTGACTACATAATTAAGGTTACCAGAGGGAGGTAGTTAAGCTAAAGGCAGAGGGCAGGTAGTTGAGCGAAAGGCAGTGGACTGTGGTGGTAGATTATTGAGACTTTCTTTGATGGTGGGTATAGTGTGGTAATAAACATCTGGAAAGGTGGGAACCTAATACCCTTAAATCAAACACTGTTGTAAGCCAACATTACTTTAATAAAAAAAATAAATTTAAAAAGCTAAAAAATAGGGACCTCCCTGGTGGTGCAAGGGGTTAAGAAGCTACCCCCATGGTGCGGTAGACCATTCCTGACTCACCCGCTGCTCCCCTCAGCAGTGTACTTCAGTTAATCCACCTGCTCTGTTCCCCACTCTGTCTCTGGTGAATCCTCTCACCGCCCCCACACACACCTCTGGTCTGTAACCCAGCTCTTATATGCATAAATAAATAATTTTTTTTTAAAAAGCTAAAAAAGAAAATAATTTCACGTCTTGTGCCAATTCTAACTGAATGCTATCTTTAGAAGAATCTAAGAGCAAGAATAGTGTGGAGGTACCCACTAGTTGGCAAGGTTTGCCATGGCAAGAGAAGGCATAGGGGCATATTTGACACTTTTGGTTAGAAGATGACATAACAGAAGTTTTTGTAAACTGTGATTTGGATAAAAATTTTCCCTAGTGATATTATTTCAGTTGACTGCTTAAATTTTGAGACCTAAAAAATACACTGAGATCACAGCACTATAAAACTTTTTTCAAGAATAAAGGCGTCCCTTAGGGCATCCCTGGTGGCTCAGGGGTTAAGCAGAGCACTGTGGAGCTGACCACAGCCTCTGCAGCATGAGTTCGATCCCCAGCCAGCCAGCCAGGGAGTTACCTACACGGCACAGCAGACCTCTCCAGTCTCACCCACTGCTCCCCTCAGCAGTGTATTTCAGTCAGTCTTCCTATTCTGTTCCTCACTCTGTTGCTGGTGAATCCTCTCGCCTCCTCCCCATGCACCTCTGACCTGTACCCCAGTTCCTGTATGCATAAATAAATGAATTTAAAAAATAAAATATTAACAGCAAAAAGTTATTAAAAGGTAAAAAAGTACTATATATTGCGCAGAAATTAAATACAGGTTATTCATTTTCCTATACATTAAACAGATAATGCCCCCTTTTTCTCTTTTTCAAAAGAGCTTTTTTTTTTCTTGTAGTTTTGTTTTTTGTTTTTTTAAAGATTTATTTATTTATTTATTTATACAGCACTGGGTACAGTCAGAAATGTGGGAGGGTGAGAGAATTCACCAGAGCCAGAGCGGGGAACAGAACAGGCAGACCGACGAAATACACTGCTGAGGGGAGCAGCAGGTGGCAGGAGAGATCTGTGCACCATGTGGGACCCTCGCCAGTGGCCAGGGATCAAACTGGCGTTGCAGAGGCTGCGGGCAGCTTCGCAGACCAGGGCTCAACTGCTGCGCCACCAGGGGAGGCCCTCAAAAGAGCTCTTTATAGACTCTTTCACCACACTGTCTGGCTTTCAAATATTTTCATTTTCCCTACAGTTCAACCCTTTATGCCACTGGATTATAAATCTTGAAAAACCATTAAATGTAATGTCTACAATTAAAATTAAGTAAATAAGTTTATTTTGGACCAGAAAATAAAAATAATATATAACATTTATATGGAAATCACTTAAAACTACAAATGGTGATAAAATACTAATTAACTTTGCCTGACATTCTCCTGGGCTGTTCACAGCACATTATAATCTATGCTAAAAAGCAAGTATAGCAACTAATCTATGCTTAAAAACCAAGTAAGGCAACTAAGATCCAATGACAGTATGAAGATCTAACTTTAGATTCTCTCAAACACAAGAATCATTCTATGAACTTCCAAACATTATTTATTTAAGACTTTTAAAGAAGTTCTTTATCCATCTTAAATCAAAGTATCTTGAAATACTCATTTTACAAATGGAAAATATCTTAGTAAAAGTATATTTTTATAGTTCAAAGAAGCTGATAAAAATGCCCTCCCATAAATTTCCTTATTTGATTCTCACAACAATTATATAAGAAGGATTGGACATATATTACTTCATTTACAGTAAAAGAAATAGAGTCAGCAGCTTGTCTGAGGTTATAACCAGTGATAAGTTTCAGAGTCAAGAATCAAACCAGGTCTGCAACTACTTTCCATGTTACCATGTGACATTAAACAGCTGATTTACAACCTCTTGGAAGAGCAAAGGAATTTGGTAGGAATCAACAAGACTTCATGGGGAAAATACTTTTTTCTGGGCCAATTTTATTTCCAATAAATATTAGTCATCATCTTCCTATCCTATCCTGTCCCCCCTGCTTTCACTGAGATCCAAGCATCCAAATAGAAAGTCTGAGAACCTTCATCTTCCTCACCCCCACACTGAAAACCAAAGAACTATGTCCTGGTCTATTTTCTAACTCATTTTCAATCTGACACTTTCTCCCCATTCCTACTGCCCTCCATCAGCTCCTTTATGAACAGCAATAATATTCCCTACTGGTTTGGGAACTTAATGATCTAACGCTAGTATGAAATATCTATTGGTATCCTTGTCCTCACTTTCACTCCATTCAATCTTTTACAAAGTTATTCTACATAAGTTTTAGAAAGCTATCTTTCCAAAAAGAGTAATCTGCTTACATCATTTTCCTGCTTAAAATTTTTCTATGGCTCTCCATTGCCTATACAGACTATAAATACAAACTCTAGAGTGCGGACAAAAAGTCCCTCATAACCTAATCCCAGCTAACATACCTTTCCAGCCTGTCTCATCTTCCACCACTCCCACACACATCCTATGCTCCAGGCATAGTGGACGCCCACTGCAGAGAAGACAAACAGGTTCAACCTCACGTGTCAACTCCAAATAATTGCTAATGACTGCCTGAAGCAAAATGTTGAGAACTCTGAAGCTGCTTATAAATTTAACAGCAAAAATGTAATGACTAAGTGGTCTGTTTTTGGTATAAGGGAGTGGGTGTCAGCACAAATTCCACATTAATAATCAATGCACGGTTGTTTCTTGAATAGTTCTTCCACATTTCTTTACCTCTGTACTTACTTTTGCTACTGCTTAACATGTTCTTCCTTTAAACCACTGCTCATCAATCCTTCAAATCTCAGGACAAAAGATGACCTCTCTTGTGGGCTCCAGTTTTCTGCACATGATGATCTTATTTTGGAATTATTGTTTGTGTACATCTTGAAGGTATAGATGCACTTTATTTCTCTTTGTACCTTCAACACCTGACACAGTGCACTCAGAAGGTACTCAATTACTGGTGGCATGAATAAATGAAATCATGTAACAGAGGATTCCTCTAATAAGATATTTTTACTAAAATCTAAAAAGATATGACCACGCCTAGGACCAAATAGCCCATTCTGACTGCAGTAACATTCCTCTCTCTCTCTCTCTCTCTCTCTCTCTCTCTCTCTCTCTCGGAAATTCAAGATATAAGAGCATACACTACTAGATGGGAATCTGGCTTCCAATTAAAAATGGCAGGGGAAAAAATGGAAAATATGAATGAAAGGAAAACAGATTCAATTCTAAAAAAACAATACATAACACAGGTGGCAAAAAAAGATGAGAATCCAAGAAAGTTTTCATAAGCTAAATATGGGTCAGCAAATCCTGTTTTTATTATGTATATATCCTTTCATATACATGACACTAGTCAAATTTATTTAATTTATATTAATGCCCAGATTGGTTTTAATTTTTAAGGTCTGTGAGATATAATAATCATTTTGGAAAAATGCGACATCCACTAAACACTGAACATACAAGTACACTTTGAACCATCAATTCCATTTTTCCATACCATCAATTCCATACACATTCAACACGGATACATTTGTTCACTAAAAGTCATATCTAATAATGTTCATAATATTATTCAAAATATCCAAAAACTGGATATCCAAATGTAAAATCCAAAAACTCAAACATCCAGTAAGAGTAAAATAGGTAAATATGGTATATTCATATGATGGAATCTGATACAAAAATGTGAATGAACATACTACAACATATATATATATATATGTAAACACATACACACACACATATACACATATACGTAACAATATAGCTCAATGTCACTAAGTTCAAAGAAAGAAGTTAGACATACAGGTGTGTAACACTGGCTGATTTTATGTAAATTTAAACACAAGCAAAACTTAGGGTGTCAGAAGTCATGATAGTGGTGACAATTGGAGTGGTTGGTAACTGAAAGGTTGCAAAGTCAGGCTTTCTGGGATGCTAACAATGTTTGGTTCCTTGAACTGCATCCTGGTTGCAAGAGTGTATTCACATTCTGAAAATTCATCCTTAATGATTTATGCACTTTTCTATAACACTTTTAAATTTCGCTTTAAGAATGATGACAACAAAATAGAGGTATTTGCAGATTAACAAAAACTGAGTCAATTCAACGGTGACAGACTGGCACTGAAGTAAATACTAAAGGGAGTTCTTCAGGCAGGAGGAAAATGAACCAAGAAGAAAGTATAGTAATGAAGGAAGAAACAAAGAATATGGAAAGAACAAGTGTATGGCATGATCTAAATAAATATTAAATTGTACAAAAAATACTCTTGTATTTAGTATCTATGACAAACTAAAACACATGCAAACAATCACTAGAAAGCAAAAGGAAACAAATGGAATTAGTGTTCTAAGATATATGCATTATCTAAAGAATAACACAAGCAGTAATTTACACAAGAACTTAAGTCAATAATGCGAACTGTAAAGCAACTACTAAAAGAACAGTAAAAGAAGGAAGAAATTTTAACAATTAAAAATATTTGAAAAGAAGATATGGGAATATAAATAAATATAGAACTAGTGGAACAAATAGAAAACATTTAAGATGGCATAATCAGTATTTATATTAAATATAAATTAATTGCATAATCCAATTAAAAATTAAAGATTATAGTAAAAAAAATCCAAACCATATCCTGCTTGTAAAAGATATCAATACATGTTAAATGTAAGAATATAAGAGCTGGAAGCAAAATTATGGAAAGGAATATACCAATACATATCATTAATTAAAGAAAGTTGGTATTATATAGGATATTATATAGGATATATATAGGATATTATATTAATAAAAGGGTCAGTCCACCAAGAAGACACTACAACTCTATTTGTATGTACCTAATAATATGGCCTTAATACATAAGTAAAAATTGAAAGAATAACCCATAGGTCAAAGAAGAAATCATAGTGAAAATTAGACAGCTGAACTCAATTATAATGAAATTATGATGTACTGAAACTTCTATTCAGTAAAACATACCTCTAACAATATAAAAGGAAAGGCCAGTATTGGCGAAGTTATCATAATACATAAAACTGGCAAATAGCTTATATCCAAAGTACATAAAAATCGTAACATATAAAAAATGAGAAAAGACATGAAACATAATAAAAGTAGATTAAGTTGTTTTCAGGGGATGGGACAGAGAGAGAATGGGCAGTTGTGTTTTACTGGTATAGAGTTTCTGTCTGTGTAATGAAAAAATTAGAAATAGTGGTGATAATTCACAATATTGTGAATGGAATTAATGCCATTAAAGTAAATGGTGAAAACTGTAACCTTTATGCTACATATATCTTATAAGAAAAAATAGGAAAATAGAAAGCAGAAATTTCACATGCGATATCTTCATGATGAATAAAGGCACTGAATATGATTAATCAACAGATAAATGTAACTTAAAACTATAATGAGATATGTACCATTATACACCCACAAGCAAAGCTAAACTTATTTAAAATGACATTTCCAAGTATTAAAGTATATTCCCAGATTGTTAGGAAGTTAAACTCAAGCAGTTTGGAAAAGTGCTTGGCAATATCTACTACAATTCAAGGGACAGATATGCAATATCCAGCATGTTTAGAGTAGTGTTAAGTGAAATATCTAAAAACTCCAAACAATTCATCAGTCCTTCAAAAGCAGAATGGCTATATTAATTTTGGTATTTTCACACAATTGACTACTATACAGTAGTTCTATATACTGTAGCAATGAGAACAAACTAACACTACATGCAACAACAAGTAATGTATCTATCTCACAAATATAATATTGAGTAAAATAAGTCAGACATACACACACACAAAAACACATGTTAAATTCCATCCACAAAGTTCATAAACAGAAAAATACAACCTATGGTAACAAAACCTACATGGAAGACTTCTGGGCTATTCATAATGTTCCCTTGTTCTTAATCAGATCAGTGTTTACATGACTGCATCATTAAATGATCTGTACATTTTTTTTAATGTGTATAATGAACTTCCAAAAGAAAAATGTCTGAGAAAAACTGGCAAAAGTCTAAAAAAGTAAGTTTTGAAAAAGAATTGTCGAAAATAATTAGTTTAGACAGAAGAGAAATGGTTACTTAATTATCTTCAAATATATGCAGCAGTATATGCCAAAAAAATATATCCTTAATATATCCTGACCAACACTTCATTACCAGTCTATCATCAATAACACACAAAAAAATCTGTTGAACTCTTGTACAATTAGATGAAATATGCTTTGATTGCATAAAAATTTGATGACACATTTTTAAATGTATTTTCCTTGTATGATGAGAATAATGCAACCAGCAAAACAAAGAAGGGTATCATGGAATGTCTATGCTTGATATTTTGAAAAACAACAGAACCAGTTAAACATTGACCTGAAAGCAGCAAAGACCAGAGAAGCCAATAAATTCAATGCAGGAAAAAACAAATCTTGCCTTGTCTTAATCCTGGTATACTACTACTTAAAAGTAACTATACAGAAGAAATTAAAATTCAGGAAAGTATCACTTCTTACCCCAATTAATTTACACTGCTTTGTATATGCACAGTATTTTTCTGATGCCTAAAGTAATCATTATCCCATCTAATATTGAAATACTCAGCCAAGACCAAAAACCATTTGCCCAACTGTATTTTTCATCTCTTTCATTTGTTAAGACATTTAAGAACACAGAATCATTAATTCAAAAGGGCACCTGCACCCCTATGTTTATAGCAGCACTGTTTACAATAGCTAAGCTATGGAAACAACCCAAATGCCCAAAAATAGATGACTGGATCAAGAAGATGTGGTACATATACACAATGGAATATTACTCAGCAATCAAAAAAGATAAACTTGTGCAATTTGCAGCAACATGGATGGAGCTGGAAGGGATCATGCTCAGTGAAATAAGCCAGAAAGAAAAAGAAAAATACTGGATGGTCTTACTCATAGCACAAATTTAGAAAACATAAATAAGGGACTAGGAAAAGATTAATTATAATAAAGCAAAATTCAAAATCAACAAGCAACTATAAACCAGAAACACACTATCACACTATGGGGGTGGGGGGAAGGGAAGGGGGGATTAGGGTCAAAATAAGGGGGGGCAGTAATTGTATGGGGAATATATCCAAGATGAAAATGCATACATTGTGCGAAAACGAAAAATGATGTAAAAAATATATTTTAAAAATCATAATATAGTGACTCTAAAATTAATTATGTATTAAGTACATTATCATTATAAAGAAAAGTTGTATGACAAAGGAACAGGGAGGGTGATTAGTTTTAATACCATTATTTCAAAAAGAAGTGATTGATGGGAAAGTATAGAGGCAATTTTTAAAAATAATTGTAGGAAATTTTATTATAGAGGCTATAGCCATTTCAGTGACTTAAATACAGTAGAATGTTAGTTGCGCTAAAAAAGGGGGGGGGGCTTATCACAAAGAGTGTATTCTATCTACATGTTGCACTTCAGAGCAGTAGTAGAAATGCATGCTTAACAGAATGGGGAAGTATTTCAACTGTGATTGATCGTCGAGATTTTATATAGTTCTGTTACTGCTTTAGGGTCACCTCTAGCCAGAGTGTCCATAACTATTTGCAAGGGGGGTGGGGGGGAATGATCAAGAAATTTATTCCAAACCATTCTTAACCAGCCACAGATATCAGTCAATCCACACTTGACTCTAAGTCACAGTTCACTGTCCTCCATTCAGTCCAGTATATCTAAGTTTGATATCCCAACTGGGCTCCTCTGGCTGCAGATCTTAAGTATCTTTCCCTCGTGACACTGCTTGTACAGACTGCTCTCTCTGAACCACTCTATTCAACCTGGTTCTATGACAGTCAATAAATAATCTATTAAATGAACGAATATACAAACAGCAGTAGTCACACCAGTAAAAGCAAGATACCAGAAAGAAATAATTCCCAAACCTAACAGTTTGAATACCAAAAAAATCTACTAAACCTCTTAACACTGGGCCTCCCTGGTGGCGCAGCAGTTGAGTGCTGGGCTGCAAAGCTGCCCGCAGCCTCTGCAGTTCTGGTTCGGATCCCCGGCCACCGGCGAGGGTCCCACATGGCACGCAGACCTCTCCTGCCGCCCGCTGCTCCCCTCAGCAGTGTTCTTTGTCAGCCTGCCTGTTCTGCTCCCCGCTCTGGCTCTGGTGAATTCTCTCACCCTCCCACGCTTCTGACTGTACCCAGTGCTTGTATAAATAAATCAATCTTTAAAATAAAATAAATTTCATATATATTTATAAAAATTTTAAAATATTAAAAAAATAAACCTCTCAACATTTAGATTCTTTTAGGTTAAAAACAAAATAAGCCCAACAGCAACAAGCACACTCAGTGCTGAGGTTCTTGGAAATATGTCTAGTTCCAGAACTAGAGAAAATACACAAAACATCAGCTTTGAAGTATCTCACAGTGTAAGAAGCAAGGATATGCTTAAAACCAAAAAGATGGCTGCATGTCAAATAAACAGAGGAGTCAAGCTGAAGGAGCTCCCAATGTGACACAGCTAGAACAACCTGAGCAACAAAATAAATGATGATGGATAACAAAGTATAAAATAAACCTGACTCCAAACTGATTGAATAAATGATTGAATAAATAAGTAAATGGGAGAGAAGGAAATCTTCCTTATAGAAGAATTCTAAATAATATTCAGTAAATATTCACTCCTTCAGGAGGAGGGTCCTTCCTTAAGTGCAAGCTGGATTTGGGAACTCCTTTCCAAAGACCATAAAAATGGTAAAAATAATTTCTTAGTGAAGAAACCTGACAAACAAAGTTCACATCACCAGTAGTGTTGAGAGGATATCAATATGCCTCACCCAATGTGATGAGAGGAGTTCCTCACCTCTCTGGCATTCTTCCCCCAAACCTGTAACCCTAGTCTAGTCATGAAAACATCAGGCAAACCCAAATGGAGGCACAGTCTACAAAGCCCCTGACCAATACTCCTCAAAACTGTTTATCATCAAGGTCACAGGAAACAAGAAAAGTCTGAGAAGCTGTTAGAGACCAGACGAGACTAATGAGACATGTCAACTAAATGCAGTATGGTATCCTAGATGGGATTCTGAGACAGAAAAGGGACTTTAATAGAAAAACTAGGGAATTTCACATTAAGTTTGTAGTTCAGTTAATAGTAATGTACCAACGTTGGTTTCTTGGTTCTGACAAATATATCACAGTCATGTAAAACTTAACATTAAGGGAACTGAGTGAGGGGTACCCAGGAATTCTCTGGACCATCTTTGCAACTTTTCTTAAAATCTAAAATTATCTCAAAATTAAAAGTTTATTTTAAAAACTGTATTTGTCAATAAGTAATATTCTTAGAGGTTTATACAAGTATCTGGGAGAGGACAGTTTCTTTTCTTTCTGCTAACCAACAGGACATAAATGGAAAATGTACATGGCTCCAAAGACAACATTGTGAAAGTGGGATGGGAAGTGCTACCATTTTACAGAACCAAAGGAAGTAATTCTGACCTTACAAATAAAAGAGTGCAACTAATCCTTATCACCATATAAAGAGTTAAAACTCTTAGGAAGGCTATGGAGACCCAACTTAAGTACTAATACCTGTATATGACTAAATTCTTTCCAGTTTTCCTCTTCATAATATAGAAATATAGATATAAAACCACAAATGCGTTATTCCAAAATTCCTTCCTAAAAAGTCTCTGACCACTCCACATAAACTGACACAAGTGGAAGTATGTCCGAAAGTAAATTGGAGTTGAAAGTAACAACAATCTTAACTGGGGTATCCCTGATGGCCTAGGGGCTAAGTCTCAGCACTGTCACCACTAAGCCCTGAGTTCTATGCCCCACCAAGGAGCTAACGTCTGTCTTGCCTGCTGCTGTCTGTGGCAGTGTATTTCAGTATATCTGCCTGTTCTGCTTCCCACTCTGTCTTTGGTGAATCCTTTTACCCCTCCCCCTGTACCTCTGGCCTACACCCCAATTTTTCTACACAAAAATTAAAAAAAAACTTAACTGATTATAACTAAAATATCTTAATTTTGCAAACAATCATGTGTGCAAATGGTTAAAATTCCTCCCAGAGACCTAAAAATCTGTGTAAATTAAGGGGACTTTAAGTCAAAGCTGTATTAGCTTCATGTTAAATTTATCACTGTGTTTATGTTTCATATTTCCTTCTCTAATGACTAGAATTATTTATTCTTACATCACCCATGGAAACTTGAACACTTCTTGCACATAGCAGGAACTCAATGCATATTTTTAAAATTGAACTAACTCCACATGTTTTAACATATTATTCAAATAGAATAATTCTTACCTATTACTGTACCTGGTAAGGCATTTCACCAATTCCTAATACCATCATTCACCCCAACCTCACATGTTCCTTTCACTTAATGATTAACTCAAGAAAACATATCAAGTGGACAAAAATTAATGTTTTAAAACATCTTCACTATTTCAACCTTGTCCACAAATAGTCTCTCTTTAAAATCAAATAGGATACTACTGCAAGACCCTTTTCCCCACCAAATTAGCATGAACCTTGCTGAGAAGCTTGAGTGATCATATTCTCCTTTCAAATCTCAAACAAAGCCCAATGTTCCCTATGGCAATAGATCCCTTTATTAGTATGCACACAGGCTTGCATTGTTCCTCCCAGGAAAACCTACTCCAAATTTAAGATTATTTTAAACAAGATGTGGCCAATTTTTTTTAACTTCTTTATACATCTAAAGCCAAAGATAGATAAAAAATTTTGAAATGCAAGTCTAAAATAAATTATTTTTATCAAATGGGTATTTAAGGCCTAAACCATGCAATAGTTTTAAATTCTAATACTACTGTTAATCATTCTTCATGGCATCCCCCAAAAAGAAGTACTAATCTTGTGAAAATATCTTGTAATACCTAAATTCCATCAATTACTACTGTCTAAAGGACGTGTACACCGCAAATATAGTCTAAATGCCATTTAGAGACATTGCTCACAGTCTGTTGTATATGCAGAGACTGTCTTTAATTCATAAATAATGGTATAGAAGTGAAAACTTGCATCAGCTTATGTATAATAAACTTTTAACAAACAACAAGGTTTTATTATGAATACCAGCACACAAACTAGGAAAAAATAGAAAATGTAACTTAATGACCTAAGAAGAAAATAATAAGCCCTCAAGAGTCTAAGCAAGCTATCCCTGTCATCACAGCAATGCTGTTTTAGAAAACACTGCTCATTTTTTAGATGCTAATTCGTAATTTAATCATTTTAATCTATAGAACTAATTTTTCCTTTTTCTTTAGCTCTAAATTATATCTGAATGTTAAGTGAAATTACTCATTCTTCATTGTTTGCTCCCAATATCTGTCTCATCCTTAGGGCTCCCACAACTTTCATCACTTTTCTATTTCTCTTATAATGTTTATCTAATTTTTAAATTGAAACTGAATGTGAATATTCTGGGTGTATTGATATCGTTAAAAGTAAACAAAACTAAAATCCAAAACAAGTCAAGAAAAATGTAAAGTGTAATTTCTTTCTATGGGACTAAATGAAGAAATATTGCTGCACTGCTATCACTTGCTCGTTCAACTCGACAACAGAAGGAACAGAGGTCAACGAGAAGATTCACTGGCTTGTTGATTATAGCCAGAATCCATTTCTACACACTGAATACAATTCTTGGAACCACACTATATCTGCTAGACTAGAAGGAACAATTTTGCACCCATCCCACACCTGCAGACATAAGGCCAAGTGTGGAGACTTTTGTAATGGTCACAGCTGGGGCTTCTGAGGGAGTTACTGGCATTTAGTAGGTAGAGACCGGGAATGCTGCTCAATATTCCTTGCAAGCAAAGGACAGCTCCCACAACAAAGAAGTAGTCAGCCAAGAACATCAATAGTGCCAAGGTTAAGAATCCTTGACCTAGACATCTGTCCCAATTTTGGTTACAGAACAGCTGGATTTGAGGTACCATGGTGCTGTGAAAGATTCAAGGGATTAGGGGAGGAAGAGAACTAAAATGTACTGAGTATCTGCTATTTACCAAGCCTTGTTTAATCACTTTACATATATCATCTCACTTAAACCCCCATCTTGTGAAAAAGTGATATATTCTTATTTTACAGATGAGAAGGCTACCCTTAGGGAAGTTAAAGAACTCATTCAAGGTTGCTCAGCTAAGGAGAGGAATCATGACCTGAATTCAAACCAAATCTGTTTCATTCCACAAAACTACAAGGCCTAGATGTTTAAAAGATTGCTAAAAATATACAATTACGTTAAACACCTTACAATGTAAATGAAAGTACCTCTTACAATGAATCAATTACCATTTTTACTTAAAAACAAAATTTATACAAATGTAAACACTACCAAAATAGCCAACATTTTTAAGAAGCAAGATCAAATGTTCATCTCATCCTTTCAGAATTAAAAAATAAAATTAAATGTTCAGAAGATACTGAGCCCTCCATAGAAAGGCAACTACTCTTAAATCTAGAAGGAAATCAACTGTCTAATATAAACAATGTTTTAGTATGAAAGATTTTTAATCAGTCCAGAATTGCTCAAGACTACACCCAGTCTGAGGCCCCTCCAGAGCGCAAGGAGAGCTCATAAGAGAACTGAGGAGGAATAGGATAGACTAGCCGCTGCAAGATACAACCCTATTTTCTCTGTATAGTAAATTACAAGGAGGTGGAATTGCTATCATTCATAGAAATAATACAAAAATAAAACCTTCGACATAAAATTCTGATAAAAAACAACAAATCACCACCAGAATCCATTAGTCTTTAATAAACTAACTGTAGGTCACAAATATAACTACACTCCTATGGGATTAAGTACAAAAGACTTGACAATGCAAACTGGGGCTTGTTCCCTCGGGAAATCACCACTACCAATGCTGTTTCTAAAAGCACGCTGCATACACGCTCTGCCCTTGAAATCCCGGGCCTCAAAGCACCTATTTTATAGATGTATCTTTTCATTTCATGCCAATACATTATAAGTAAATTACAATTGGAAGTACTTCCCGATAGTATTAAGTCCAAGTTTAAGAGCAATAAACATCAACTAAAAATTTTTGGAAATAAAATGCCCTCAAAACAATCACAAGATTCACTTTAAATAAAAATTCTAAAGTTTGTTTACCTAACATACACACACAAATATCCTAGTAGAACTGAAAGAACTGATCACTATAATCGAGAATGTTCTTTATTTTAATCAATTTACATAAGGACTTTCATCAAATGTCATCTTACTCCTGAATTACATTTTTCACCTTAGCATTTTGACACCTCCATCAACTTTCTAAAAGTGAGGGTGGGTTGTTTTTCCACGTTTTTAATAGACTTGCTTCTCAAACGAATAAATTAGATAAAAACTGACAGGAGAAGCCTATGATCAACCTCCTCCTCGTCGATAAATATTTGAGTAAACCCCAGCTCTAAGTCTGACGACGACGACGACGACTAAGGTTCATTTTACGTCGCTGTCAGACATTCTGTCAACGCTTCACTTCACGCGCCTACTTTTCCATCACAACAAATTTTAACAGACAGGTAAATAGTATTTTGCAACTTTTCAGTCGCT
Source organism: Talpa occidentalis (assembly GCF_014898055.3). Classification (NCBI taxonomy): domain Eukaryota; kingdom Metazoa; phylum Chordata; class Mammalia; order Eulipotyphla; family Talpidae; genus Talpa; species Talpa occidentalis. Next base: position 52,274,341 of record NW_023601322.1, read on the forward strand.
AAAACTCATCATTTAGTCTCTTCTTCCATTTCTCCCCAAACAGGATTCTCAGGGCTCCGATTTCTTTTAGATTTCCAAATCGAAGCAACATCGGTCAATTAAAAAAAAAAAAAAAAAAAAAACCCGTCCCCTCCTCCTCCCCCAAAGTGTCATTTTCCAGACAAGCGGGTGACCCGGGCCCGGCCTGCTCCGGGGACCCTTCCCGGCACCTGCCGCGGCGCAGACCCGAGCCCGGCAGCCGCGGCGCGGAGCCCGCACGCCCAGCGGGTCCCGGGAAGGGCCGCCCCGCACGGCGCCCGCACAGGCCGCGGGCCGGGAGGAGGCCGGCGGACCCGCGCCGCGCGCCCCCACCGCGGCGCGGCCTCGAGGGGCGCGGCCCGGCCGCCCGGCGCTCTCGGACGGCGCCCCCGCCCCCGGTGCCGCGGGGCCCGGCCCGGCCGACGAGACGCCGCGGCGGGCCCAGGCCGGCTCCTCGCGCCCGCCCGCGGACCCCGGGGGGGGCGCGGCGGCCTCCTCACCTGCGGCGGGGGGCGGCTCTCCCGCGTCGCCGGCCGCCAGGGTGACGGCGCCGTCCCTCCAGACGCGGACCTGCGCGGCCGAGAGCGCGCGGCGGCGGGGCGGGCGGCGGCCGGGGCCGGCGCGGCGCAGGGAGCCGCAGCACTGGTAGCACACGGCCCACGCCTGCTCCTCGTTGATGGGCTGGTTGTACAGCCGCAGGATCTCCGCCAGGCTCAGCGCGTCCCGCGGGCCCGCGGCCGCCCCGGCCCCCGGCGGCCCCTCGCCGCCCGCCGCCGCCGCCCCCCGCCCCGCGCCGCCCGCGGGGTCTCCCGGCTGAGCCATGCCGCGGTGGGTGGGCGCGCTGGGACGGCCGGCCGCGCCGCGTCGCCTCAGCTCCGGAGCATCGTCTCGCCGCCGCCGCCGCCGCCGCCGCCGCCGAGGCCGCCCCGCCCCGCCCCGCCCCGCCCCGCCCGCCGGCCGCGCGCGTCACGCGGGCACGAGCCGGGCTCCCGGACGCGCGGAGGCGCGGGGACGCGGCGGCGCTCGGGCCCGGGGTGGCGGCGCGACGGCGTTCCCGGCCCCGCCCCGCGCCCTCGGGGGTCCGCCGGCCCCGGCGCCACGGGCGTAGCCGGCGCGGCGGCCGCGGGAGTCGGGCCTTCCTCGGCCCTGGCCTCGCGGCTCCTCGGGCTCCACGCGAGCCCCGGCGGGGTCGCGGGGCGGCCGACTTTACCCCCACGCCCCGCTCGCTTCTTCCCAGCCCACCCCCGCCCCCCCGGGCCCTGCTCAGCTCCTCTTTGGTAACCATCGGCCAAACCTCCACGCACCTCGGCGTTTTATGTGTTGAGTGCTTCCCTTTTCACTCCCGCTGTAATGCAAGCCCCAGGCAGGGATCTCTGGGTTTTGCTCGCTGACCACCCCATAGACCAGAGCCTGGGCTGCAAGCATGTTGTCACTGATAGGAACGTGTTCCTTTAGACCTTTCAAAATTCCCTTGTGACGTCTTGTATGACTCCTCGCTAAGAAGATGTTTCTAGTGACCACACTCATGGCCCAGTTAACCCAGTCTGCCCATGCGAGGTGGAATTGACAGCACAGTGGCAAAACTAGCCATAGAATAATAGAAAAATACTCCCATATCTCGCTGAATATGCAGTAAAACAAATAATTCTTAGATAAATCGCTCATTGGTGAATGAATTTAATTGGCAATATTCCATTCTGAGGTTACTCTGATGAAACCTTGCAGAGAGTTGAAAGCATCGACCAGGTATGAAATTTATAGTAGGTACCAATAAATGGTTTAAGGTGGTTTTGTATGCAGTGTTAGATACCACACTCTCAATAATCGCATCTTGCAGTTGAGATTTCTGCTGTCTGCTACTAATGCTGAAGATACCAGAGTACATACAGCAAGTATGAGAAGCGAGTAAAGCGAAAGGATATAAAATGTAAAAACCTGAAAGGCACATTATTCCCTCGGCACATTATTTTATTGTAATTTAATTACAAAAATACAAAGCAACTCCTAAAGTAATATCATTCAATTGAGGGTTTATGGTGCCATTTGTAAAAATGCACAATGTGCCCCCCAAGCCCTTGACAGACTAAGATCTAATTCCTTAAATGAAATAGGTAGGATGAATGGCTATACATAAAGCCTCCTGGTTTAAATACGGACAATATTCCCAAAATTCGTTATTTTAAAAGATTGAATGCTGTGTGGCTTTTGAAAATACTGAAGGGTTTAAAATAGCTACAATGCAGGAAAACTGCAAATTGGTCTACTTCTATAGGCAACACCACCATCTTCTGGCCTTATAAAACATTGCACTTTGACAACTACAGCTAAAAATCAATTACAATATTCCTTAGCCTCCAACACACCCCACACCCTGCAAAAAGGGTTAAATGAATTAATAAACTGAGGAATCCATGAGCCAGTCACTGCTACCCCTGGCATAGAGCAGTAAATAAATCTCTGAGATAACAATGAAGGAAGGAGGGGGCTGAAAGAAAAGGAGAGATCCAAATTTTATCTCAAAGATCATCTTTTAAAAAATATGTTCCTTGGAAGAGACCTAATGGACTGTGGTTGAGGAATATAGGTGCCTTAGTGGTGGCTGTGGTGTGGTGACATGCATATGATCCCATACCTCAATATACATATACAGTGTTGTAAATCAATAAAAATATTTTTTAAAAAGATGTGTTCTTTAAAACAAATTCACAGCGGGATTTTTTTTTCTTTCCTACGTCATAGTTTTTTTTAAATAGACATTTTAAGAAGAAAAATATTATGGCATTGAATCACAGGAAGGTTATCTACAACAAAAGCGATTGATTTTCACCAAATACAAATTCATGAATATAACACGTGGTATTTAAAGTAAATGTCTTGCCCTCTGTGAGCTAATAAGGAATTAAGATGAAGTAAAGTGACAAGTAGAATGATGTTTGATGTTCCTTCTCTACGTAGAAAAATCTTCAAGATCCTATCTTCATAATAAATCTAGCCATTATATAACCTAAACAGTTGACGCTTTTCTGTACAGATGGTATAATTCTAATTTTTAAATAATTTTTAGAACCTTTGAAATTTTAAGCCCCCACCATCCATGCATCACAAGACTCTGTGTGACCGCTGACAACTTGAAGACTATCAGCAGTAGAGATAGTGATCTGTAGGATACTTCACATTTTCCCATTTCTCACTTTCAATTCAAATGCAAAGATTCAAGTATACCTTTACATACCATATACTTTTTTTCAAATTTCTGTCATTGATCTTATTTTTTCTGTGACTTAACAATTTAAAAAAATTTTATAGTTGGGCCTACCTGGTGGTGCAAGGGTTAAGCACAGCACTGTGAAGCTACCTGCAGCCTCTGCAGCACCAGTTCCATCCCTGGCCAGCCAGGGAGCTACCCACAGGGTGCAGCAGACCTCTCCTGTGTCACTGGCTGCTCCCCTCAGCAGTGTATTTCAGTCAGTCTGCCTGTTCTGTACTCTGTCTCTGGTGAATCCTCTCACCGCCCCACCCCACATCTCTGGCCTGTACCCCAGTTCTTGTATGCATAAAATAATAAAAAGAGATCTTTAAAAATTCTATATAGTAAACATGTCTTACTTCAAACTGATGTTTAAATGCCTTTTTCAAAGTGCTGTGTCATCTATGAAAAATGGCATGTGACTCTGAATATGATTTTAGTTTTCATTGATTTTTTTATTTATTAAAAAACGGAATCCTTGAAATTTTTTCTTATATTTACTAATCATCTTTGCAGAATAAATTGACTCCATGCTTCTGAGGTGAGGCTGAGCAGCTCTGTGTCTTTTAGGAACTTGGCCTTCAGGGAGCACAATCTGTCTGTACAGCTCAAGCTTATCCAAGATACTCCCAGATACTTGCTTCTAAGAGGCACATTCACCTAGAAAAGTACACCAAAAAAGAAAAAATATATAGAATAGCATATTTTTTCAGTTATAACCTAAATGTCATTGCCTGCAATTATACCTTAAAAGTCTACAGTAATATTTTATATTTTCAAAGTACTCTTTTCAGTTATAAACCTGCAAGATCTGTTTTACAGCAGACAAAACACAGGACTATTAAGTGAAAGAGGTAGGACTAAAATCCAGACTCCCTGAGGCTCAGCTCTTTCTGCCTTGTTACAATGTCTCTCTCTAAACTTGCACAGAACAGGAAAAAGCCCTCACCCTTTCTCCATGAAAAGCAGAATCTTTGTAGCTGTACATACCAGTATGATCTATTAAAATGCTGATAGCTCAAACTCTCTAAATGAATGATGTGATGCTCCATCGCTTTCAACCAACCCTGAAGAATTCGCTGGCATTGAAGTTTTACCATAGCGGTCACCTCCCGAGAGTAATTATCTTTAAAGTGACTTATATGACTCCATCTTCATTAAAGAGTTATAAATTATCACTCCTCTAAGGAAACTAATTCCATCAACAATCGTAAATGCAATTTAAAATTCATCTCTGAGATCTTTGCACAGATTGAATATTAACTAAAAATCTTAAAAATTAGTCAGAAAAGCTAGCATGTGACCTTACACACAGAATTAGAGGTACATGGGCCAGATAAGAATGCAGCAAAGCTGGATTCCTCTGGTTTGTTAACTTATAAAGAATTAACTTTTTCTTTCCAAAGGCAGATCTATGTTTATTGGAAAACATTTAGAAAATATCCATTAATGAATTTTTACTGTTATATGTAAACCCATTTTCCATAAAATTTTCATTATGTAACATCTAATATGTTAGAAATTTACCAATCCTACCTTCTTACACACCCACTGATAAAAATTAAGGGCAAGTGTAGAAATAACTAGGCCAAACAATAGTCATCTTTCACCTTCTTAAGCTAACTCCTTTGAAACAGTTAAGCCAACAAAGAGAGGTCATATTCTGACTGCTAATATAAATGGAACTATTAGTTTCAATTATTTAAGAAGATTCAATTTGTACAAAATCTCATATATTTAAACTTAGGCCAAGCTACTATTTTATACTTAAAGAAATTAGATTCTACAGAAGTTAAGTGACTTACCCCCAAATTACTGGCAGTTGCCTAGAGTAATTCAAATATATTTCCTTTAACATAAACTTCTCAGATCCTCTTTTTAAGTCATACTAACTAGTTCTCACCAGATTTCAAGTTAGCTTACTTAATTCTAATGAGAAATAGAAAACAAAATAAGGCACAACAATACCTTTGAGAGCAAAAGTTTGAATTTTGATAATAATTGCTTAAAAATGAAGAATTCACAATAAAAGTTTTCAGAAACATTTAAGATTTTTGTTGCATAAATTTAAAAAACAACCCATTTTTTACATTGAAATATTTTGTTTAAACAAATATTTGTTTAAACAAATTTTGTTAAAACAAAATTATTTTCTCAAACCTACATTATTTCATTTTCCCTGACCTTTATACAAAAAAGATAGCCCTTTCTTGTTGCTCAAAAAAGGTTGCCTTAGAAATATGACTACAGAATTGAGACTATTAGAGAAGGAGGGTCGGTAGGGGTCGGAATAAAAGGACCAGGTAGCTTTGGTGAAGGACATGGATCCTTGTTTGTGTGGTGTAGTTGCTAGGGGGAAAGGATGTTCCAAACGAACTCCATAAAGGCTTTGTGGATACCACCCCCACTCCATCAAGACACTGGGAACAAATCCCATGGTCTCCAAAGAGAGGTTATCAAGACTTGAGGGCTGAGTTAAGCAGCCATTTTCTCTGGCTTCTGTTTATAACCAGCTATGTTAGCGGGGTCTCACTCTCTTGGTTCATGCACTTGGCTAGGCAGTGTTTGGTCTCGGCAGGTCATTTTGGATTCCAGGTCAGCGGAATGGGTAAGGCACATTTAAAAATTTATCTCCCTCTTTTCTCCTTGAGTTGTACATTTCCTCATTTCCCCTTCCCTTTTAAATAAGCCTTTTGTTAACCTTTTGTGTGTGCCTGCAGTTTAAGTCCCTTTTAAACGTGCAGGTGAGGACCCACAGTCAGGCAACACATTTTATATGGGAGTTGGCCTGTAACATGGTGGCATATACATCTGGTATCTGGGGAGAAGTAACCCTATTCCCCTGAATCATATACAGTGTTGTAAACCAATGTTACTTCAATTAAATAAATTAACAAACAAACGTCTTGAGCATCCAGGTTGGTGAATACCTGGAGGTACTGGTAGAATGGGGCCTCTGGAGAGAGCATGGAAGCTTCAGGGCGTTTCCCCATGTCAGCCCCATGCACCTCTTCCATCTGGCTGTTTCTGAGATATCCTTTCATGATAAATGGTAATCTATTCTGGATACTGAGAAGTCCAAGATAGAGATGCCAATAGATGTGGTGTCTGTCTTATAGTAGAATAAAGGGAACTCAAAAATTTATTTAATTTTTTAAGTAGTGGGGTACAAGCCAGAGTCATGAGGGGGTGATAATTAATTCACCAGAGAGAACAGGGAGCAGAACAGGCAGATGTACCGAAACACACTGCTGAGGGGAGCAGCCCGCGAGACAGGGGAGGTCTACCAGGTAGCCATGTAGGTTGCTCCTGCCTGGCCCAAGAGCGAACTAGAGCCAGAAAGGCCACAGACAGCCTCACAGCGCTGCACTCAACCCCTTGTACCACCAGGGAGGCCCAGCTCAAAAATTTAATAATGTTCACCTACAACTACCTGCATCTCTGGCCAGCCTATACTGAAGACAATGTTAAAAGTGCCTTTTACAGACTGAATTGAGGCTTACTCAAATCCACATTTAAAATCCTATCCCCCAATGTGACTGTATTAGAAGAAAGGGTTTTTAGGAGGCTATTAAGGTAAAATAAGGTCAGAGGGAAGGAGTCCTATCCCAATAGGATTGGTGACCTCATAAAAAGACATTGCTCTGTCTCTGTTGGCACAAATCAAAGAAAGTTTATGTAAGGACACACTGATGACTGTTTACAACCCAGGAAGAGGATCCTCACTAGAACCTGACATGGTGATACCCTGATCTTGAACTTATTACCTCCAGAATTGCGAGAAAATTAATTTTCTGGTTTTTTTTTTTAACAATTTTTTTTTATAGAGGCATGTTTTATTTATTTATTTATTTATTTATTTATTTGTTTGTTTGTTTTGTTTATACATGCACTGGGTACAGTCAGAAGCACGGGAGGGTGAGAGAATTCACCAGAGCCAGAGCTAGGAGCAGATCAGGCAGAAGGACCGAAGTACACTGCTGAGGGGAGCAGCGGGCGGCAGGAGAGGTCTGCGCGCCATGTGGGACCCTCCAGGAGCAGCCGGGGACCAAACTGGCACCGCAGAGGCCGCAGGCAGCTTTGCAACCCAACGCTCAACCGCTGCGCCACCGGGGAGACCCAATTTTCTGGTTTTTTAAGCTACCTTGTCTAAGGTATTTTGTATGAAAGCCTGAGCTAATACAGAGGACCAAAATAAAAATCCTGCTGAATCTAGAAAAAAAAATGTCTTTTTTCCCCTAACATTCACTTGGCCCTAGCAGTGAATGAATTGACTCTGGTGAAAGGCTCATTTCTCCTCCAATGTCAACATGTAACCAGTAGAAAATATGGCTTACCTTTTAATCCCAATTACATAAATACTGAAATAAGCACATTCTAGGAATCCTTTAAGGCTTGCCTTGGCAATTTTTGTGGAAGGGTAGAAGTTGGGTTGTAATCCTTATATTTTAGTTGTGCTTTTCCTTAAACTTTTCCCTAGAACTGTTCTGTTAGCCTGAATTCCTCTGTCCATTTGATCCTTTAATAGTAATTAATGAAGCATAATGCCTGTTTTCTCTTATTTGTTATGCATGTTTATTCCTCTTAGAAATTGAAAATGTAATCCTTGTTCCTATTTTCCACCTACCAATTCATAACCCTTTTTACATATTAGAAAAAAAAATCATTGACAGTGAAAGTCACAGACATGACTCCCAGTTCTCAGCTTCTCAACTGGAAGCTATAAAACAGTATTTTTACATTACTTAACATTATTTATTTAATGGCATTAAAATTTATTCTCTTGCAAGGTCTGATGAGTAATAATCATTTTACAACTGTGATAACAGTGATATATGCCATTGCCAATTTCAGTTTTAACTGTTACATAATATTCATCTTTTTCATTTCAGCAGAAGCAATTTTTAATTCTACTTTAAGCAGAACACTGCAGTAGTCACCCAGATAATTTAAGGCAATGATTGATTTTATTCTGATTCAACACATAAGATAGAGGATATTCAGGTATATAACATTTCTTTAAGCAAATCTGAGGATACTTGAAATTCTCAGCCACCTAGCTATATAACTCCATTTATTCCTCTCCCACTCAAAAAGTACGTTATTATACAAGAGGATGAATATGACAATTAAAAATCCAGTGCATAGTATTAACACCATAAATAGGTTTTAATTATTTTAAAGCGAATCAGCATATTGATACTTAAATAAAACTTTTAAAGCACTTAAAACTTATATAAATAAGGAGATTATAAAGATAATATAGAGATCCATTAAAAGATCATAAGCAATTGTGTAAGACAGATCTTTCACTCTAGGCAGTAAAGTCCATAAACCCAGTTTTACAAAGAGGTAAATCAGGGCCAGGAATATCAGTTTGTTGCAGCCCAACAGTTACTGAATAAGAGATTAGAATCATAATAATATCCTGCCATTAAATTTTACCTATATAGTTTATAAGGTAACATTTTTGAGTGATTGAGTACCAAATGACTAGAATCTCTATTATATATATTTTAAAAAGGAAACATACCAGGTAAAGACAAAAAAGACATTAAATTAATTCTGAAAATGTCATTGAAAAAGAACCCAGTATTACCAAGGAAAATTATGAAAAAGTAACTTCTGAATTAATTTCTTCTACCATATTTAAAACAACCTCTACTTGTAATATATAAGCTATTTAATTGAGTCTTAGGTTTAGTAAAAATTGAAGATTTCAACTTAACATCTTTGAACTAATCCAAAGACACTAGTTTTAGTAATATTAAATCTGTTGCCTAAAAAAAGGGTAATCAAGTTTTATTTGAAATATTTGTAATTATTTAAAAAAATAAAAAATTCCATATATAATTGGAATTAAGCTAGTATAGAGAGCTGATTATGAATTTAAATTAAGATGTATATAAGATACCCCAGAGCAACCAAAAAAAAATTGTGACAAATTCACTAGGGAAATCAAAATGCTACATGAGAAAATATTTAAACAAAAGAAAGCTGTAGAGCCTCCCCGGTGGCGCAGCGGTTGAGCGCTGGGTTGCAAAGCTGCCCGCAGCCTCTGCAGCGCCTGTCCATCCCCGGCTGCTCCCTGGCCACCAGAGGAGGGTCCCTCATGGCGAGCAGACCTCTCCTGCCGCCCACGGCTCCCCTCAGCAGTGTACTTCGGTCCTTCTGCCTGCTCTGCTCCCTGCTCTGGCTCTGGTGAATTCTCTCACCTTCCCGCGCTTCTGACTGTACCCAGTGCTTGTATAAATAATAAATAAATAAATCTTTAAAAAAAGAAAAAGAAAGAAAGCTGTAAAGAATAAGCAAAAAAGCATGCAATGCAAAGAAACTAAGATGTAATGGCAGATACAAATCCAGCTATATCAATAAAAAACATTAAATGTGAATGCATTTAACAAACCAGTCAAAGGGCAGAAATTATCAGACTGGAGGGAAACCTAAAATTTGGCTATATACCACCCACAGGAGACACATTTTATTTTTTGTTTGTTTTTTTTTAAGATTTATTTATTTATGCATACAAGAACTGGGGTACAAGCCAGAGATGCAGGGGGTGAGAGGATTCACCAGAGACACACTGGGGAGCAGAACAGGTGGATTGACTGAAATACACTGCTGAGGGGAGCAGTGGTCAAGACAGGAGAGGTCCACAGCAGATACATTTTATATTCAAAGATACAGAAAAACTGAAAGTTAAAGATTATAATCATGCACAAATCAACCACAAGAAACCTATATTAACATCAGACAAAACAGACTTTTATTAGAGATAAAGGGGAACATTATGTGACAAAAACAGGGTCTCTGCATGGAACAGCTATAAAGATATATAACAGGACACCAAAATATATGAAGCAAAAATTGACAAGAATGAAAAGAGAAACAGATAATTCAATAACAATAATTGCAGACTTCAAGTCTCTACATTCATTAATAATTCAACAACTAAGAGAGAAGCCCTTGATAGGTCAAGGAAATATTTGAGTAAGACTATAAACCAGCTACATTTTACAGACATCTACAGAATACTCCATCCAACAACAAAATATACATTTCTCTCAAGCACACACATGAACATTCTCTAGGATATACCATACGTTAATTCATAAAACAAACCTAAATAAATTTAAAAAAACAGAAGTGATACAACTCTGTTTTCCAATCATAATGGAATGAAATTAGAATTTAAAGTAGCAAAGGAAAAACATTTGGAAATCACAAATAAATGGAAATTAATACACTCCTATACAGCCAATAGTGTGGAATCCTTCCAGTCACCCTAGCTTGTGCTAGACTATTATACATCCCAAATTCACATGCCCACCAAGCACATTCTTCCACGGACTCACCCACCTTCCTTGAACCTGACCCTCAAATAAAAATGAGACTTGCCATGGGGGAAGGTGCCACATCTCCAGAGATGTAGCCCCTCTAGGTGTCTCTCTCTCTCTCTCTCACTACTTGGACCTTGAGTTATTTTTTCCTCTGTCCCGCGATGCTCCCAAGATTGCTGACTGGCGAGGTGACATATAGGTCAAAGAAGAAATCAAAAGGGAAATGTGAAAATAGTTTGAAATGAATAAAAAATGAAGAACAATATACAAAACTTATCAGATGCAGCTAAAGCAATGCATAGTGGGAAAGTTATAGTTGTAAAGAACAATAATTTCATGCAAGTCAATAACCAAACTTTCCACTTTAAGATACTGGAAAAAGAACAACAACAAACTTGAAAGCAAGGATAGAAATAATAGTGATCAGGGAGAGAGTAGTGAAATAAGGAACAGGAAAACAACAAAGAAAAATCAGTGAAACTAAAACCTGATTCCTTGAAAAGATCAACAAAAAAGACAGGAAAACAGAGAAGACTCTACTAGAACCAGAAGTGAAAGAGGGGACATATTACCACTGAACTTAGAGAAATAAAAAGGATTCTAAAGGAATATTATAAACAACCATAAACTAAAATCAGATGACTAAGATAAAATGGAAAAATTTCTAAAGACATGAACTATCAATACTGACTCTAGAAGAAATAGATCTGGATAGTGATGAAATTGAATGAGTACCAAAAAAAAAAAAAAAGACAACAAAATAAAAACTACTCACAAAGTCCAGGCTCAGAGGGCTTTTTACTAAATAAAAAAAAAAAATTGATATTAATTCTTTCAAAAAACAGAAGTAGCATTGTTGGTATATTGGTAAGTATAGCTGCCTTCCAAAAAACCAGAAGTAGGTAATATTAAGCTGATACCAAAACCAGACAGGGACATCAGAAGAAAAGTAAATTACAAACAAGTATGTCTTATGAATATGGATACAAAAATCTTTAACAAAATACTAGCAAACTGATATATAACTGTAGCTACATATACTAAGTGAAAGAAGTTAGTCATAAATGGCCATGTACTTCATGATTCCTTTCAAGGAAAAGTCCAGAATAGGGATATCTAGATAGAAAGCAGATTATTGGTTGCTTAAGACTGGGGATTGGGAGAGGTTAGGGACTGGGAAGAGCAGATAAAGGCTTCAGTGAACATGACTAAAACATTTTCTGGATGTGCATTAGTACACTATCCCAGGTCCTTAGCCATCCACTGAATCACTCTTAGGTATCCAAATAGAATTCTGTATTATTGGCAACACAAGGACTCTTAAGCAGCTCTCTCCTCTTTTAGGGGCTCATCTTCCTAAGGCTATCCTCCCTAAAAAGTAATTCTTGCCCATCTGTCAGTGACTCAATACTCTATGTATTATTGCTAACTTTTGTTTTTGATTTTTTAAAAATTTTAATTTTGTGTAGAACTGGGGTATAGGCAGAGGATTCACCAGAAATAAGAGTGTGGGAGCCAAACAGGCGGTTTTACTGAGATACACTGCTAAGGGGAGCAGTGGACGAGAGAGGAGGTCTGCTGCGCCATATGGGTTGGCTTTCTGGCTGGGGATCGAACTCAGGCCATAGCAATGATAGTGTTGAGACTTAACCTCTAGGCCACCAGGGAGGACCCCTATTATAACTTCTGATAGGCTATGTATAATAAGGGATATATACCTTTCTGTATTTCTACCTTTTGGGTAGAATGACCAAATGAGGAATGAAAAACTGAAATGGTGGCTTGAGGAGTAAGCAGCACTTTGTTTTTAATGGGGGGAGACAGCAGCTATGGCATCATGAAAATTTTTTCATACTGTTTGTTGGATGGTTATTTGGTTATCTGTAATAATGCTAAATAAATGTAATGAAAGGCAAGAGACAAATTCAGATTTGTTCACACAGAGATATAGCAAAAAGAAGTAAACACAAAATTCTAGAATTGATCTGCTACAAGAGATATGTTCCCTTGGACAGGGATCTTATCTGGTGCTCCATTTTATTAGTCTATAAATTAAGTGAACTGCAGGAACTAAGATTCCTTTCAAGTCCAAAATTCTGTAATTCTAGGCCATAAAAGATTAAATCAAATGTAAAAACAGCATACATATAATGGTAGTAAAAACTCTAGTTCTCAACATATGCAAAATATAAGCCCCCCAAACTAGCTACCTTCAAAAACCCTAGGTTGTTGAACGCCTATGAAATGCCACTTAGTCTTAGCGATTTTTCACAGTCCAGTAAGGTATGTTTGTGTGCAAGAATGTGTCAAGGATTTCTTGCTTCTTGTGCCAAGCACTTGGCTGTGTGCACATACCCACAAAATCTAGGAAACAGCTCTGTTGGAGTATTAGTACAGTTCTAAATTCAGTAGAATCAGAGAAAGCAATCTTTCAAATTGATAGCTAATAACTTTCTTTTGCTTTTTTTTTCATTTTAGCAGTTTTTAATGAAAGTTGTATATAAGACTATTTTATTCCTGCATCTTCTCAATTGTTTCTTCCTTGTGTTTGCCCTTTTCCTTTCCTACTTGGCAAGATGTGGCTTTGCGTTCTAGGACCTTTTTGCCATCTTTGTCCCGCTTTAGTATAACCACCTTACTGGGGTGAATGCCCACATGAACGATTGTGCCATTTGCCTTCTCCCGCTGCACTCTTTCAATGTAGATGACATAGCTCTTCCTTTAAACCTGGACTATTTTGCCAATTTGCTGTCCTTTATAATGTCCCCGAACAACCTGAACTTCATCATCCCTCTGGATGAGCCTGGAATGGACATTTTACTTCTGCCTCAGCTCTTTGGAAAGAGGGGAAGACATGATCTTCCTACGAATGTGGGAAGATGCATTGAAATGCCTTGTACGATTCTTGCTCCAGTCGGAAGTCACGAAGGGATTGAACTTCATTTTTGGCCGCAAAAGGTCTTACTCTCCTTTTAAGATTCATGACTATCAACACTGGTCAAGTAGCTAATTCACAAGCCAAAAATAAATCAAATGTAATTCCAATGACTATGCTAACCAAATCTCAGAATATTAATCACGTTTAAAGGTATTAATGATTAAACCTGAACTTGAAGGCCTCCCTGGTGGCGCAAGGGGATAAGCACAATACTGTGAAGCTATCCGTGGCCTAAGCATCCAAGTTTGATCCCCCGCCAGGAAGCCACCCACATGGCAGAGCAGACCTCTCCTGTCTCACCCACTGCTCCCCTCAGCAGTGTATTTCAGTCAGTCTGCCTGTTCTGTTCCCCACTCTGTCTCTGGTGAATCCTCTCATCCACTGCACCTCTGGCCTGTACCCCAGTTCTTGTATACATAAACAAATCTTAAAAAAAAATAACTGAACTTGAACAGATTATGCTATAAACAGTATGTTAAGTTCTTCCGAATTGGATGGCTTCTTGTTTATGTATTTGGCTATTTTGCTTAAGATTTTGCATAGGCTTCAGCTAATCTCAAATTATTGCTCAACTGTTAAGTGCTGGAAAGCAATGCCACTTTCACTGGTATAAATATTATAAAATAGACCATCTAATTCCTGTACTTATCTACCTAAGTGGAGAGTACGAAATTATTATCTGAGAGTCAAAGAAAAAAGTTATGAAATTGTAAACTGTAGTCTAACCTAAACTATACTTTTGTTTAGTAGAGCATGCAATCAGAAGCATTAATGAATTAGTTCAAGCAAAAGTAGATGGTTCTTATATACTGCCTTTTGATGGTCATATATCTGGCATTGCATACTTTAAGAATAATATTCTTTACAAATTTAAAGCCTACACCTTGATTCAAATCTTGTCTTTGTTAAGAAACAGGTTTCAAACATATGTACATTCAGGACTGCCAGGTTACAGTTTTGTTTTGCTGATTATATTGAACATAAACTTCAACACTAGAAAAAAATGTAAAAGCTCTTGGGTGTTAAGTTTAGTTGGAACTGAATTTATTAATTTTTATTCAACAGGTTCAAGCTTGAGTAATCAAACTTCTAGGTACCTGATAGTCTTCTATTAAATAAATACTTACATAGATATATGTCTATATGTATATATAGAGGACAACATTAGTGCACATATTGTCAAAAAGAACTCATTAGAGACATAATAAACATTTTATACTTTTAATAGAAAAACAGCTTTTATAACACAGCTAAATATACACAGTAAATTTAATTGTCAAAGGATACAGCAGAATTCTATGGATAAATGCACTGAAATACTATTGGAATAAATTATATCTAGAGTAAATATTAATTCATGACAAATTCTATTAAAGTGCACAAAAAGCAAATTTATTTTAGAACTTATACCAATGGCACATCAAAAATACATGTTATTCTGATATAGTAAGGCAGGAAGTCTGGCTTTAGTAATACAATCTTGTTTTTTAATGTAGTCTGCCTCTTAATAAGTGCCTCATAAATAACTGGTTCCAAAAGTTAAAAATTATAGGCAATTCTCTCTGTTGACAGTTGCATGGATAATTTTGGGAAGAGTAAAAATGTCTTAATTCTTATTTTGCTAATTCTCTAAAGTCATGTTAATCTCACAAGAAATATCTGATTATTGCTTCAATGAAAACTGACAGAAAATGGTTATTTTTCAAACATTTAAACAAATTAAATAATATTTAACATATATAAAAATAAAAATAAATTTTTAGGGCATGTAATTTAACAGATAATTTAAATCATTAAATCCTTTTACTTTAAATGGTGAAATAAAGTGATGGAAAGAATTACTTGCACAGCCAACTGAACAGTTACTTTCTTAAGACCAAATAATGAAACAAATGAAATAAGAACCACACACAGAGATGCTGAATGGACAATCCAACCAGTCACTTAAGCCATGAAGCTTCTTTTAAAAAGTGAAGTAGCTATAGTCCTTTTAATGCTTATTTTTCTCATTTTTAAAACCAGCTCACTTGTAAAACAAGTATCAGCATGCAGTCATTCACACATGAATACGTACATGTTGTTCATGACCTCACACAATGATTCTAATTTAGATTAGCCAAACAGATGCTGATGGTTTTAGCAAAATAAAAAAAAAGAGAAAAAGATGTAGTTTGAGAAGACAGAACCCATGAAAAGACTACTAATGAATTCTTTGAACACAGAGAAAATCAGCAACAGATTTCCACTATTACAGGAAACAATTTATCAGTATCTATAATACTACAAAGGGATATGATAAATGTTTTCTAAAATAACCAACTCACTGACATGAATCGAGTTACCAAATATTTATAAATTATTCAGGTAGGGCCTCCCCGGTGGCGCAGCGGTTGAGCGCTGGGTTGTGAAGCTGCCCGCGGCCTCTGCCGCACCGGTTCGATCCCCGGCTGCTCCCTGGCCACCGGAGGAGGGTCCCACATGGCGCGCAGACCTCTCCTGCCGCCCGCTGCTCCCCTCAGCAGTGTACCTCGGTCCTTCTGCCTGCTCTGCTCCCCGCTCTGGCTCTGGTGAATTCTCTCACCCTCCCGCGCTTCTGACTGTACCCAGCGCTTCTGACTGTACCCAGTGCTTGTATAAATAAATAAATCTTAAAAAAAAAAAAATAAATTATTCAGGTACTCTCATATGATTTTTATTTTGCTATTCATATTTCTGTTTTTCTGGTAATAGCTTTTCCCTACTCTCACATCAAGGTCTTCCCATCAATCTCTGGAAAGTCACAACTATTAGTATGGCCATGGTAAACCACAAAAGTGGAAATTCACCAAAATCTATTTTCACCTATGTAATAAATAAATCTGTTGTAAAGCTACTTTCTCCTAATTTGTACAAAAAACAATTTCATTATTCTATGAAAAATAATGATTATACTGATTTTACTATGACTCAAATCTTAGGCAAATATCTGAGTACCAGTTAATGTAAAGGAAACTGAGTAAATTTTATATTCATATTTAAACTATTGAATAGCTGTAAAAAGTATCAATTATTAAAATAGAATATACACTTAATTTATACTAAATTCCACACAGATTTATGCAACTATTTCATTCTTAGTTTTTAAATACACACATCATGATTTTTTCCAAACATTATCAGGTATATACAAAATTGAAAAATGACATCCAAGTCAGACGGTGATTTTAAAATAAGGAATCTCTAAACTGCTAGTAATGTACAATGTGTAAAATTCCAACAAAATACAGATAATTTTCTTATAGAAATGTTAGTCCTATAACACCGAGCGATATTTACAAGCAAACATGATCCAAACAGCACATGCAGATTCAGGGTAAGTAAACACTCGGACACGAACTGCCAATCGCACTTGGTCTCCACGGCAACAGATTATTTCTTCACAAAAAGGAGACCTACAAAAGAAAAATAGTATTCAATTAAGAAGGGAACACAGGTTATACTTTCTCATTCCCAAGTCAGTATTTCAATTGAAAAAAAAAACCTTATCTCTGCTACTAATGACTAAATTTGGTTGAGCTATTCAAACTATAGACTATTTACCTATAATCTATAAATTAAAAAAAAAAATTACAAGATCCGAGATGCTAAACTGAGATTGCATCAAAATCAATGGGAAAATTATCCCAGACTAATTAAAGAAATATTTCAGACCTAATGAAATCTATGACAAAGGCCAAGTTATTATAAAAGCTCCTCCCTGTGATTCTGAAGTCACGCCTGAAAAAACTACCAGATAAATAGCTAAGATTCCTAAGCTAAAAACATTTAAGTATTCATAAATTCCACTTTACCGAAGACAAGTGGCAAATGCACGTCTTGCATTCCTATACACAAAATGTATTGGAAATCCTTTAAATGTGTGACCATCAGGTACAGCCCTCCTTATGGCATCTTGAAATTCTTCATTGCCTGCAGATATACTTGTTGTACGCTCAAATTCATAGGAAGCCAAAGCTGGTGATAAAAGATAGGAAAGCTGGTCTTCCCAAACAGTAGTGAGGCCAAGGTCCTACAGCAACGAAGAGAGAAAAAAGTAGTGAAAAACAGTGCCCCTTGAACAACTTAGGAATTAGGGGCACCAACTCCTTATACAGTAGAAAACCAATAGCCTGCTGTTGATCCCAAAAGTCTTATCAATAACATAGTCATTAACACATATTTTTATATTATATTGTATAAAGTATCAGGTTATTTTCAAACACATACTCTTAATGAGTAAGGAATATTTTAGAAGCCAAATTTATTATGTTCTTAGGAAGCCCTGACAACATACTTGACAAATCAGTTTGCCTTTGGTGGCCTCAAGAAATATAAAACAGGGATCACCCAAGGTGGCATTTCTATTGGGGAGATCCAGAAGGTGAATTAGAATTGAATGTTCTGCAGGACTTTTGGATGCAAGTCCTCTGTTATTTGTATATGTCTTTCAGGCTTATTTTTTCAGTATCTTAATGGCTAAGTTCTTAAAATATACTAATCTTTTCTTCTATAATTAAGGCCTTTTATGTCTTCTTTAAGATACATAAGAAAAAATATAAATGACTAATAAACAAGAGATTCGATCTCATTAGCAATCAGGGAAATGCATGTTAATGAAAAATGAGGATCTTATTTTATATCTCCCCAATTTAGTATAACAGAAGAACAAATAAAGCCAACCTGGAAAAAATATATATAATCCATTATCTTTTTTTTTTTTTGAAGATTTATTTATTTATGCATACAAGAACTGGGGTACAGGCCAGAGGTGCAGGGGGTGAGAGGATTTACCAGAGACAGAGTGGGGAACAGAACAGGCAGACTGACTGAAATACACTGCTGAAGGGAGCAGCGGGTGAGACAGGAGATGTCTGCTGTGCCATGTGGGTCACCTCCCTGACCTGCAGTAGCTGCAGACAGCTTCATAGTGCTGTGCTTAACCCCTTTAGCCACCAAGGAGGCTCCTATAATCCATAACCTTTAATGAGTAATGACTTGAATAAGCACAAAGAGAAAAGTGAAATATTGGTATTCTGTCAAAGTCTAAACAAATTCACCATTCTTTATTTTTACAGGAAAGTAAACAACTATATAAAAGAATGGTGAATTTGGAAATTTTTAAGTCTCAGATCTTAACTCTCATAACTTTCAAAACTATAAACTTCATAAAGATAGGGTTTGTATTTATTTTGTTCAGAGCTATAATACTAACTAGCATTTTTAAAAAATTTTTAAAATTTCAGTATTAATTACCTTCCTGTGTTCTGACACTAGCAGCCTTAGCTGCATTTCTATCTCATTACTTGTTACTGAAGCATCAATTGAGGATGCACACAGAGGTGGAAAGGGAGGAAGGGACGTTATAGCTCTTGGAGCACAAACTGATTTAATTGCTTCTTCACTCATGGGTTTCCATTTGGATTCATCATTCAAATCAAATACACAGATTTCTACTGAGTCAGAAGGCTGACAGTTTCCCAGAAACATCTGATGATTGAAAACACAACCAATTGTTCGATATGGATATAATGGTTTGGGTTGTTCAGCAACTGGCGCTTCATCAAGATTGGCAGATTTGTGGATGTACCTAAAAAAATGGAATCATAATTTTATGTAAGAATTAAAAATTATGAAGGCAGCATCACCCAAAGGAAATATATTATTCTAACACCTAAGGGCATAACTATTTCCCAGGACTAGAGTTTAATACTAGATTAAATACTAGATTTAATACTAGATTTAATACTAGAGTTTTTCCATATGATATTCCACTATTTACAAGAGCTGGGTAGAGGCCAGAGGTGCAGGGGGTGAGAGGATTCACCAGAGACAGAGTAGGGAGCAGAACAGGTGCATCTATTGAAATATACTGCTGACGGCAGCAGAGGGCGTGACAGGAGAGGTCTGCTGCTCCATGTGGGTTAACTCCCTGGCCTGGGATTGAACTCCTGCGGCAGTGGATGCAGACAGCTTCACAGTGCTGAGACTTAACCCCCTGTACTCCGAGGGAGGCCCAGGAACTCCAAGACAAGATCAAAGAGAATTGAGAACAGTCAAGGAGGAATAATGAAAACACATGGAGGAAGAGAGCATTTTCAACTCTTTTAAAATCTGAAGACAGGCAAAAGGACAGGAAAAAATGTCTAGTGGACATTTTTCTGTGGACAATTGATGTGACACCACATTAATTTTCAAAAGAAATCAAGATTTCAAAAGTTTATTTTTAGGCTTAGGGATAGTAGTTAGAAAAAGCATTTGTCAACAACACAAAATTTACAGTAAACATTTCTTTTTACCAATATCATGTTGGGATAGAATATTCGGGTGTATAAATTTCTTTAGAGCCCATTTACATAGCTCTCTTGAGTTAATTTTTTTTTTAAAGATTTATTTATTTATTTATACAAGCACTGGGTACAGTCAGAAGCTCGGGAGGGTGAGAGAATTCACCAGAGCCAGAGTAGGGAGCAGAACAGGCAGAAGGACCGAAGTACACTGCTGAGGGGAGCAGCGGGCAGCAGGAGAGGTCTGCATGCCATGTGGGACCCACTGGTGGCCTGGGATCGAACCAGCGCTGCAGTGGCTGCGGGCAGCTTTGCAGCCCAGTGCTCAACCGCTGCGCCACCAGGGGAGGCCCCATCTTGAGTTAATTTTTTATATAGTCACTGAAAGGCCTTAATAAACTAAAATTAGTAATGTGTGCCCTTCAGTACCATCAATATAAACTAAGAATCTGACTATATTAACAGATTAAAAGATTTATTGAAAATTAGAGGAAAAATAAATGAAATGGAAATCAAAAAGACAGTCCAAAGGTTAATGAAACCAAAAGCTGGTTCTATGAAAAAACAGACAAACCTCTGGCTAACCAAAAAAAAAAAAAAGGGGGGCAGGGGGAACTCAAATAGGATCAGAAAAATTGAAAATTATGAAACCACAGAATTTCGAAGAATAGACTACTATGAACAATTACATGTTAGTAAGTTTAATAACCCAGAAGAGATGGACAAATTCTTAAAACTACACAACCATCTGAGATTGAATGGGAAAGGAATAGAAAACCTGAACAGACCAATCATGAACAAGGAAATTGAAACAATAATCAAAAAATCTCCCAAAAAACAAAAGTCCAGGAACAGACGGCTTCACAAGTGAGTTTTATCAAAACTTCAAGGATGAACTAATACCCATGCTGTTCAAACTCTTTCAAAAAATTGAGAAGGAACACTCCACATTTTGTGAGGTCAACATTATCGTAATACCAAAACCAGACAGTTACAACACAAAAAGAAAATAATACACCAATTTTCCTAATGAAGACATACAAAAATCCTCAATAAAATCTTGAATCCAACAATGCATTAAAGGGATCATACACCATGACCAAAAGGGATTTATACCAGGAACACAAGGGTGATTCAATAACCAAAAATCAATCAACATAATTCAACACAACAACAAAAAGATAAAAATTATATGTAATATCAACAGACACCAAAAAAGCCCTGTTAAGATTCAATATCCTTTCATGAGAACCCTTGCAAAAATGGGGATAAATGGAACCTATATCAACATAATAAAAGTCAATAAACTCACAGCTAACATCATCAAAATGTTGAAAAACTGAAAACCTTTCTACTAAGATTTGGTATAAGGATGTCCACTCACCACTATTGTTCTATATAGTACTCGATTAGAATCCAGTACTATATAGAACTATATAGCTACAGAAATTAGACAAGAGGACATAAAAGAAATCCAAATTGGGAAAGAAGTAAAGCTATCATTTGCAGACAACATGATAATATATACCAAGAAGCCTAAAGATGCCACAGAAAAAATTCATTAAAACAATAAATCAGTTCAGCAAAGTGGCAGGTTATAAAATCAATACACAAAAATCTTTGTATTCCTATATGTGAATAATGAACTAGATGAGAAAGAAATTAAGAAAATTATCTCTTTTAAAATCATACCAAAAAAAATACTGAAGAGTAAACCTAACTCAGGAGGTAAAAGACCTGTATAAAGAAAATTATAAGACATTGTTAAAATAGAAGATACAAAGAAATGGAAAGTTATTCCCTGCTCACGGATTAGAGCATTAGGGTGCTCTAATGGATAGGGTGGCCCTACAACCCAAAGGCATTATACAGATTCAAAGCAATCCCAATAAAAACTTCAATGGCATTCTTCAAAGAAATGGAATAAACAGTACTTAATTTCATATGGAACCACAAAAGATCTCAAATAGCTAAAGCAATCCTGATGAAAAAAGACTTCAAACTATACTACAAAGCTGTAATAATTAAAACAGCATGGTACTAGAACAAAAATACACATAGGAATAGAATTGTGACTCCAGAAATATATCCACATCTATATGGTCAATCTTTGGCAAAGTAGCCAAGAGGATACATTGGAACAAGACAAAAATCTTCAATAAATATTGCTAGAAAAACTGGACAGCCACATGCAAAAGAATGAAACTACACCATTATTTCACACCACACACAAAAACCAACTCAAAATGGATAAAAGGCTTGAATATAAAACCTGAAACCATAGAAATAGGTAAAACACTTTGCAAGATAGGCCTCAGTGATATCTTTGCAAATTTGTCCCCAGCAGCATGGAAAGCAAGAGCACATAAACAACTGGGATTATATGAAACTGAAAAGCTTCCAAAAGCAAAAGAAACCATAGCTAAAGTAAAAAAACACCCCACTGAATGGGAAAGCATATTTGCACACTAGCTATCTGACAAATGACTGATATCTAAGACATATAAAGAACTCATATAGCGCAACAAAAAAGGACACAAATAACTCAATCAAAAAATAGGCAGAAGAGCTTAACAGACACATCTCCAAGGAAGACAAACAGATGGCCAAAAGGCACATGAGAAAATGTTTATCATCATTTATCATTAAGGAAATGCAAATCAAAACCACAATAAGATACACCATCTAAGCTATGAGAATGGCCCATATCAAAACACCAGAAACAACAAATGCTGGCAGGGATGTGGAGAAAAAGGAACTCTCTTGCACTGTTTGTGGGAATGTAGACTGGTTTAGTCGTTAAGGAAAACAATTTGGAGGTTCCTCAAAAAACTGGAAACAGATCTCTCAAACAACACAGCAATCCCATTCCTAGTTATCTACCCAAAGAATACACAAAAGTACTAAATCAAATGTAAACTTGCATTCCCATGTTCACAGCAGAACTATTCATAACAGCCAAAAAATAGGGAAACATCCTAAATGCCCCCAAATGGAGGAGGAGTGGCTCAAGAAGCTGTAGTACTTATATACAATGGACTACTACTCAGCATCAAAAAAGAAAAATTCATGCCATTCACAGCAACATGGCTAGAGCTGGAAGGGATTAAGCTAAGTGAAGAACATCAGAAGGAGAAAGACAAATACTGGATGGTGTCATTTACAATACAGAACTAAACAAAGGAATAGGTAAAGCCAAACTTAAAACTAATCCTGGAAAACTGATTACAGAACTGAGGATTTCAGAGGGGGAAGAGGAGGAAAGGGGTGAGTAAACCATGGCAATAAAAGTTGAAGGGGACTTGGGGGCCCTAGATTGCCAAAATACAAACCATGATGTAAACCATTACCTAAATAAAAATAAATATAACATGAACATATTCACCTTGTAAATTTAGTGGACTAACCTGTGTCCTGTTAAACTTTCCCAAAAGGTGATGGTTCCATCAGTTCCACAAGTCATAACCCAAGCATGAGGTACTCCCTTTGCCTTAGTCCCAACACAGACAAAGGCTTCTAGGCCATATCCAAGAAGAAGGCTGCACAGAAGGTTGGCATGATCTTCACAATCACCCTAGAAAAAAATACAATGAATTAAAATTAAGTATTCCTTCATAAGGTTCCTTGTTACATACAGTAGTTTCCCTTTATCCAGGGGGAAACCGTCCCAAGGCTGTCAGTGGCTGCTTAAAACTGAGGATAATACCAAACACTATATATTACTATGTTTTTCCTTATACGCACATACCTATGATAAAGTTTAATTTCTAAATTAGGCAAAGTAAATGATTTGTAACAATAATTAATAATAGAGCAATTATAACAATATACTGTAATAAAAGTTATGTGAATGTGATCTCTCTCAAAATATCTTACTGTCTGTAGTATTTTCAGACCAGAGTTGACCCAGGGTAAATAAAATTTGAAAAGCAAAACCACGGATAAGGCAGGATACTAATGCATTTAAATATAAAATAACAATTAAATTTTTCACTTTTAATCATTAGTCCAGTGATAAGCTAAATAGAGGGAAAGAGAATACTAATTTTAGAAAGGCCTAATTATTTTACAAAGTCAGTGTTCACAACTCTGAGTCATAATGTACACTTCAGGAGGAAGCATATGGATTTGAAAGTTTATAAAACCCCTAGATGACACAGAAAGAAAAGCAGTAAGATTTAAAGATAAATAAACGACATGCTGACAAATCATATAACAGCAGGAAATCAGCAAAAAAAAAGGAAAGTACCCAAGACTTAAACAATGAGTTACAGTATCTACCTACCCATGACCATTTTAAGGAAATAGATAAATACAAGAAAATGATTGGGGGGATAAACAACAAAGTGCCAATAATGGCTATAATGAGAGGAGCTATATAGAATTTTCTATTTTCTAAATTCTCTTTGATGTTTTATTACTTTCACAATTTAGAAAACTAGAAAATACCTTTGTGTTCTATGAAAAAAAATCATTAAGATATTAAACCATAAGGAACAATTATGTGAAGGCACAATTAAATGAAGATATGTACTTAAGTGTAAAATTATAGGTAATATGAAAAAGGAAAAATAACTATTCAGCCTAGTATTAGAATTTAAAATAGTGTTTTGTGATTACAAAACTGATTTTTGAAAAATGTAATGCCTAACATTTTAGACCTGGTAACTTCTATACTGAGAGCTTACACTACAAAAAAATTTTCAAAAGAAAGAATCACCAAAGATACAAAACTTCAGTCACAATGATTAAAAAAAAAAATGGAAGACTAACTTTACCAAAATAAACAGCTCCTACAATGGTGAAATAGTTAAGTAGATTTTGTGTATCAACTCAAGAAATATAACAACATTAAAAAACATAAATTGTCAAGTTTTACAACACATGGGAAAACATTCATATCATAATGCTAAATTATAAAGCAGCACCCAAAGTTTTATTTATAATTATGGAAAAACAATAGTCATAGAAGAAAAACAAAAAGACAATCGGTAACACAATTGTGGGTAAAATTTCATCTTTACTGTTACAATGCTACTATATGTACAAGAACATACTTTAAATAATTTTAAAGCTGGGCCTCCCTGGTAGCACAAGGAGTTCTGATCTCAGCACTATGAAGCTATCCGCAGCCACTGCAGCATGGGTTCAATCCCCTGCCAGGGAGGTGACTCATACAGTGCAGCAGTACTCTCCTGTCTCACCCACTGCTTCCCTCAACAGTGTATTTCAGAAGATCCACCTGTTCTGCTACCCACTCTGTCTCTGGTGAATCCTCTCACCGCCCCTTGCCCCACCTCTGGCCACCACCCCAGCTCTTGTATAAATAAATCTTAAATGTATAAATAAATCTTAAAAAAAATTTCTTAAAGCTTCAAATTTAAGATGTGCTTTGTCTTCAAACAAGGTTGGGTAAGCAAAATAAAATAGTGAATAAAATGGTGATTATTTGCTTTAAAAAAGAATCATTCACCTTAAATATTTACCACACTATATTCTAAATAAAAACATTAAATCCATACAACACACAGCTTTTGAGAACTATGGCTTGAAAATAACAATCTTTTTGGAAAAATGTTTGCTTTCAATTATCTTTAATACAAAAATTTTTCTAAGATAAATACTGATGGTTTCACTTATATGTAGAATATAGAGAAACCAAACAATGGATTAAAGATAAACATTAAAACCAACCCTTGAAAAACCACTTGACCATAGATCTGAAACATCCAGGAGGGAGAAAGGGGAAGGGAGGAAAAGGAGGTGAGTACAGCTGATGATGGTGGAAGATTACAGGTGAATTGGTGGTGGGAGAACTATAGTGATTACACCTGTGGGGAGAAATCTTTATTGCGAAAAATGTGAACAAGTATGTAAAATAAAGGTAGTTCAATGAAAAATATATTATTATTATTATTATTTTTTAAAGATTTATTTACTTATTTATACAAGCACTGGGTACAGTCAGAAGCGTGGGAGGGTGAGAGAATTCACCAGAGTCAGAGCAGGGAGCAGAACAGACTGACGAAATACACTGCTGAGCAGAGCAGCAGGCAGCAGAAGAGGTCTGCGCACCATGTGGGACCCTCACCCTGTGGCTGGGGATCGAACTGGCGCTGCAGAGGCTGTGGGCAGCTTCACAATCCAGCGCTCAACTGCTGCGCCACCGGGGAGTCCCAATGAAAAATATATTAAATAAAAAAAAAATCTTTCTAACTGATAAATGAGTCTTTACTAATCTAAATGGTTTCTTCCATTGTGTATGCGTTGCCTCGTGAATATACATACTCTTTAGAAGACTAACATTATTTCAAAACATTTTTCTGTTCTGTTTCAACAGAACTGGAATACTTACGATAGTTTGATTGTTTTTATAATATTCTCAACATTTCTGAATACAGAAGTGTAGAAATACCTCATAACCTATAAAATTAGTTTAATGAAATGAATTTATTGATGTTAATCAGTCCACCACCAATACATACATGTAAACTAAGCAAAATACCATGTAATCCAAGAATTTTTTACCAGTATTTATTTTGTACTGCCATTTTTAAAAAAAAGATGGATCATCTAATCAAATTTTAACACATGACTAGAATACATGAGAAAATAGATGTTATAATTTTTCTTTATGTATTGACATATAAATAAGAAAAATGGTGAAAGCATTCTGACTTGTTCAAGTTGACAATAAACATTTTGTAAGTTAATTTTTTTCACAAATGTTTAGAAACAGGTAACCATGATCTATTACTACTGATTTCTATTTATGTGTAGAATACCTTGTTTCTACAGAGAAAGGCCAGCAGAGTGCACCATTGCTCCTGTTTACCTCCTCCTCCAATAACAGGAGCTCTTTCATAACCCAGAACATTAACAAATCTTGCTGCTTGCCTTGGCGTGTCCAGAAGTCTCCCAGCTCGAAGTGGTTTAACATAGGAACAGACTGGTCTATTTATCCCATTTTCATCCTGGAGAAGAATGGGAAAAAAATTATCTAAAATGAAAGATTAATCATTCCCCATTTTAAAACCTTTTCTTAGAATGCAGCTTTTCCCTGCTATCTGAAAATAGAGCATTTCTATTTGGTATGATTTTGAGGTATGGCAACAATTTTCAAGTGATTGCTAACATTTTCTTAAAACTGAATGGCCTTGGGGCCTCCCCTGGTGGCGCAGCGGTTGAGCGCTGGGTTGCGAGGCTGCCCGCAGCCTCTGCAGCACCAGTTCGATCCCCGGCCACCAGCGAGGGTCCCACAAAACAAAAAAACAGAAAAACAAAAAAACCAAAAAAAAAAAAAAAAACCCAAAACCAAAACAAAACACCTTAATGGCCTTGGGCCTCCCTGGTGGCACAAGGGGTTAAGACACAACTATGAAGCTGTCCGCAGCCACTATAGCACGAATTCAATCCCTGGCCAGGGAGGTGACCCACATGGCACAGCAGACCTCTCCTGTTTCACCCGCGGCTCCCCTTAGCAGTGCATTTCCCTGGATCCATCTGTTCTATTCCCCACTCTCTCTCTGATGAATCCTTCCCCCCTCCCCACCCCCACATCTCTGGCCTGCACCCAAGCTTTTGTATGCATAAGTAAAAATAAATCTTAAAACAAAACAAAACAAAAAAAAAACAACTTAATGGGCTTTAGGCAGTACTAAGATCAGTGGCATTAACTTAGCTGTCTAAGTATTACTAGTTGCAATCAATGGTTACTAGAAAAGAAGGCAGAATTTTACAATAATTTTTTCTGGGTTCTGACTAATGGGTATACGTTTTTTGAATTGACCAAGCCAAAATTTTAGCATACACTAAAAATGCTTTACAATAAAAAACAAAACCAAAACAGTACAGCTGCTATACTATTGAATGTTATGTGCAAAAATCATAATTTCAAATAAGCTTTAATGCAAAAACAAACCAAAAAACCTTAATAGTTTTAAAGGTCATACCCTAAAATTTAAATTTAAATTTTCTCACATTTAAAAATAAAAGCTATCATTAAGTGAATCACTACTGTAGTACAGCAAAACCAGTTAGAGGGGGTAAAAAAGAACAATGGATTACAAGCTTCCCCCACTATCCCAAGAAGAATGTTCCTAGTTGGCATAATTTGGTAGGTTCTTTTTTGGAACTGGAAACACTACTTCACTAATGTATATAGAAAAATTTTGACATTCCCAGACCCCAAAAACAAGCCTACTAAATCATAATCAAAGTGGAACAAACACCTGAGGGGGGAGGAGAGGAGCAAATATTGTTTAAAAATGAATGATGATATAAAAAATATATAAAGAAAAAGAAAAAAAATTGGAACAAGACTGCAGGCGAAATCTATATTAAGCATAATGACACTACGGTTTGGATAGATGTTTGGTCAGAATCAATGTAAATACTTAGTTCTCATGTGGGTCAGTTAGTCCTACTCTTTTAACTCTACCAACAGGCAATAAAGTAGATACATTTGCCCAAATTAATTATCAATAGTAGCATCTCAAGATATGTTTCATTACAGCAATATTTCTAATATTATCTAAATATAGCTCCACAAATTTAAATGTCTTGAAATTTTCAGTATTACAGCTTCAAAATCTGCACTAATAAGAATACCACTAACTACATGTGGTTATTTAATTTTTAATTAAAATGAAATAAAGTTTAGAATTCAGTTCATTAGTCACATTATCCACAATTCGTGTGCTAACTAGTCATACCTGGCTGATGGCTAGCATATCAGAGAGCAGGCACAGAACATTTCCATCAATCTACCTTTACTTTGCTGAAAACTATTTCCTCTTGTTGCTGATAGCATTGAAAATTCATTTTCAAGTATGTATAATAATTTCTTGATTTAAAACTGTTGTAATTAGATTTACTGCCTTAACCATTGCTCCTTTATTTAATAGCTAATTACATGCAGGAAGCAGTAAGAAACAGTACTAGGGAATTTAAGTAAAACATTTTACTTACTTTCTGTTTTTGGAAAAAGTGGGTGAAAACAACAAAATATTGTCAAAGCTGCAATTTAATAGTCTATGACTAAGTTGCAGTTTGATCTTAGAAGACTCTTCACTTCTCTATTCTTCATATTGTTTATAAAAAGTGGCAATGCCTGGGAACTTGACAATCTCAGATGGTTACCAAGAGATTAAATGACCTTATATGATTCAAATCTTCTCATGACAAACTCTAAGAGACAAGAACTTGTTAAAGTAGTATTTCCAGGGCCTCCCTAGTGCCACAAGGAGTTAAGTCTCAGCACTATCAAGCTATGGGCAGACACTGTAGTAGGAATTCGATCCCCCACCAGGGAGCTAACCCACAGGACACAGCAGACCTCTCCTGCCTCGCCCGCTACTTCCCCTTAGTACTGTGTTTCAGTATATCTGCCTGTTGTGCTTTCCACTCTGTCTCTGGTGAACTTCTCCCCCTCCACACACACACCTCTGGCCTATACCCCAGTTCTTGTATGCATAAATAAATTTTAAAAAGTAGTATTTCCTGAAAGAAAATCACAGTTTCTTGATTTCCTTAATTGCATACTCCATCCTATTTCACTTTCTCCTCTTTTACCTGCTACTTCTCTGATCTTTTCTCTCCCAAACCCTACCCACAATCCTCTCTGGTCCCAGATTATGCATGGTAATGAATAACTTCACCTCAGACAGAAGGGAAGCAGTCATTATTTCCATTGTTTCTCTTTGCTTTGTGTGTACAACATTTTTGTCTTGCCTACCCATTCAACGTACAGACAATGCTACCAAAAAATAAGGAGCTATTTCTCTTTTACCTATCACTGGAATCTCTCATTTCTAAGCTCCTCATGGAGAAACTGAATCATTTTTACCCTGTCCTAAAATCTAGGAAAAGGAGAATAAAGCTAGATAAATGTAAATCTCTGATAAATATAGTTGAAAACTACACTATATTCACATGAAACAATCTACATGAGACTGAGAACATATAAAATATTTGAATGGCTTCTCAAAAGATAGAAAAAATATGGATTTGATCATACTTTATGAAGGTTTGTTAATGTGAGAAATAGGCTTAATATACAGGAACAAAAGAGACAGATTTATGCAGTAAAAATGCTGGAGGTAAATATTACTGGTCACTTGCTCAGAGATCTTGGTTATATATAAATTATTACATGCAATATCATCTTAAAAAATACTCTAACAAAAGAACACATGCCCAGAGTCCTAGTTCTACACAAGAAAAGCTGAATTCATATGTAAATTGCAGTGTCCGAGTATTTAAGTATCAATCAAGTATATACTTCAAATTAAACAGAATGGGTTTCCATCTACTCTAAATCAAATGTTAAAAAAAAAGGTTTTAAAAAATAATGGAAAATAAAAAGCAAAATATCACAATAATTGTATTATGTTACTCACTCAGTGAAACAAAGTTACTCAAAGCCATCAGTCTATCTCACAAATAAACTTTCATTTGTCTGGATATACACGTTACAAATTCAAATTTAATGAAATTTACATTAAAAAAAATCTCAAATATAGGTGTGAAACTTTTCTAATACAACTTACAAACCTGTGCAAAAATCTTAACCAGTCGTGAGCTGTGTGAGGGTCGAATTTGCAAATATTCTCTCCACCATTGCTTAGCATACACAAGAAATAATCGCTCTCTCTCTGCAGTTTTCTGTCGTTCCAAAGCAAGCTTGAAATTTAAAAAAAAATTAAGTTTTTTAAATTTATATTCATTCTCCTTAATTACTACAAAACATGCACTTCTCTCCCACCACTCTCTCATCTAAGCCATCATTTCCTTTTGCCTAATAGAGCCTCCTGATTTCCCTTTTCCTACACTTTCACAGTACAATCCAGCCTCCATACAACAGTTAATGTGATCCGTTTTCTTCCAAGACAAATTTTTACATTATGCTATACTTATCTTACCTAAAATATGTGATTTTCTAAAAAAGAGTACTTTCCAGAATCAGCACATAAATATACTAGTATGAAAACAAGAGAGCTTCAGAATTATTTACCTGCGTATTCACCACTTCTTGAGATAATGTTTGATTGAGTGGTGGGTACATCTCAAGTTTTATATTTAAAATTCCCACAGACACTTTTGATTCTGTGCCTATAAAAATAAATTTTTAGAGCTTCAGAGGTTTCAATTTATTTAGTGTAACCAAAATAACTTAAGAATTTTATATTTTCCCACTTTCACAGAATAACAATAATGTCTACAACCTTTAACATTCACATTAAAAATGAGACAAACTGGTTTTTATTTTGTACAAGGGCCTTTATCCAGTTATACGGAAATTACCTACTTTCTTAGTTTCCAATTCACATTTTAAGGTACTTTTCAGACCTAAAGCATTTCAGTTTTTTTTAATCTGTATCTTCATTAAACATGTAATACCAACCACGCTTACATTAAATTCCAGGTCACAGCAACTGTTAACATCTCAATCTCAGAAAATACTTATACCCTTTGTTACATGTAATAATTTCTACCTATACCTTCCCTTTTTTTTCACATCCACGCGCACAAATTTTCAATCCATGCCTGGGTTTAATGAATTAGAAAACAAATGCATTTCACATAATAATTAACATATCTTTGGTGAATCAGAACATACTTGTTTCTGGGTCATTACTGATCACGTTAGGTTTGTATCTGAAGACAAATACTGGGCATTATTTCTTTGAAAATAAACTTTTTCCTCTCCCTTCTATTTAAGGAAAAACACATTCTGGGTCTCACTTATCAAAATCCAAATTACTAAGGTTATACTGTCTACTGGGCAGGTTTAACTCTGCAACTGCTGGTGGTGGACTAGCCTTACTGATCTTTGTACTTCTAGGACCAGGTTTAGTTATTAAGTAAATGAATCAGAGATGTTTACTTTGTAAATCCATTAGTAAAGTTTAAAGAAAGGTCTTATAAAGGGAATTATTTTATCTTTAATTTTCATGTTTAGAGGTCATGTTTTATAGTTTTTTGCTCAGCACACCCGTTCACATACCTAGACATTTCTACAACTTAAATAATTGTTATTTGAGCAAACCCTTATATTTTTTTCTTTTTGCCTCAGTTCACCATTTGTCATTTGATTTTTACTACATTTGTGAAAGTTTAAAAAATGTAAATTGGGAGGGTGGTGTTTGTGTCTTAATATTTTTGTCTCCTGAATTATTTAAGTAAACCTCAGTCGGTTTATTAGTAGGTTCTTAGTTTATTAGTAGGTTCTCTGTATTGTGAGAAAGGTCTAAAAAGCAACACTCAAAATCTATACACAAAATATTGGTATATTTTGTTGCTTTTCAATGTATTAGCAAATAAATTCATTCTCCTTAATTACTACAAAACATGCACTTCTCTCCCACCGCTCTCTCATCTAAGCCATCATTGGGGTAGACTATAAGATTCTAAGGAGACAATGGTTAATAAAATAGGCATTATTTCTATCTTCAAGAAGTACCATTCACTGGTGCTGACATGAGCATGTTAGGACCTGTCTGAGTCCCACTTTCCCACACGTAAAAGGTGAGAACAATGCCTACTCCATAATCTTCAAGAATCATTACCACAGGAAGTGAAAATCTTAAATTTTCTTTATAGTCTTATATATAGTCAAATTAACCTGGAAGGAAAAAAAGCCCTCAAAATGTCCATATTCATTTTCCAGGGAAAAACAAATTTAAGACAAGTCAGATTTAGTGAAGTGCTACACCCATAATATTCTTCAAAACATTTACCAAGACAGCAATACTGGAATCCAATTGTAATTCTATGAAATTCCTTTCACTTGTCTCATTCTTGGTCTACATGTTTATAAAAAAATGAGATGCATTTACAAATGAACTATAGCTATGAAAGGGTAACAGTGATATTAATGATCATACCTACACCCATAAGTTCCACAGTAAGATTGGTCACTCCATTTTCAGAGCCCAAAACTGATCGCCACTCAAGAAAATAGGATGCAACTAAAGTGGTTTCACCAAATATATCTGTTTTGATTAGCACCATATGAATTGAATCACTTATTGATAACATTGTTGTTGAATCAGCCATTCTAGTTCCATCACCTAGCAACACAAGCGAAAAAAAATTATACCACACTACATATTTAGTTAGGTCAATATAAAATAATACCTTTATTGAAAACAACACTGAATAATACTTTTATAAAATCAAAGAGAATAATTTGATAATGTCTCACAAAGTATTTAACAGACTGGCAATAAAAGTACATTCCTATTTCTATCACCAACTTTTGAGTGGACTGGTATAATTTTAACAAGCTATCAAGTTATGTAATGCTTTTCAGTGTTTCTTGATGTTTAAGAAATAAGTCTGTTCTTTAAAAATACTTGACTAGGGCCTCCCTGGTGGCCAAAGGGGTTACGTCTCAGTCCTATGAAGCTATCTGAAGCCACTGCAGCACGAGTTCAATCCCCAGCCAGGGAGGTAACACACATGGTGCAGCAGACCTCTCCTGTTTTGCCTGCTGCTCCCCAGAGCAGTTTATTTCAGTAGATCTACCTGTTTTCTGCTCCCCATTCTGTCTCTGATGAATCCTCTCACCGGTCCTCCCTCTGCCCCCCACGCCTCTGATTTATACTCCAGCTTTTGTATACATAAATAAAATAAATCTTTAAAAGTACTTGACTAGGGCCTCCCCGGTGGCGCAGCGGTTGAGCGCTGGGTTGCGAAGCTGCCCGCAGCCTCTGCAGCGCCGGTTCGATCCCCGGCTGCTCCCCGGCCACCGGAGGAGGGTCCCACATGGCGCGCAGACCTCTCCTGCCGCCCGCTGCTCCCCTCAGCAGTGTACTTCGGTCCTTCTGCCTGCTCTGCTCCCCGCTCTGGCTCTGGTGAATTCTCTCACCCTCCCGTGCTTCTGACTGTACCCAGTGCTTGTATAAATAAATAAAAATAAATCTTTAAAAAAAAAAATTTTTAAATAAAAAGTACTTGACTAAAGTATATGCTATGACAATAAAAGCCTTTATATATGCCAACATTAATCCCCAAACTACCTCAATTCCTACATCTCATGAAATGATTTCTATATTCACAAAACTGAAAGATCTAGCACCTTGGAGCCAAGAATATAAGTCACTAACTTATTGAGCCATTATGCCTTATTAGGATAACAATTTTTACCAGAACGAAAAAATTTTACTTGTATATTAACCATATTAAAATTTTAAAGTATAAGTCTACAACTTTACTACATGTGCAAATATAAAGATTTCTATATTGACAAAATATATAAAATACCTTTACAGAAACAAACATTATATACTAGGGAATTAAAATTTGACTTGGCCTTTTAATCTTTGTGCATACATTTGTAATATGTTGAGTAAATGCTAGAGGTACCAAGGAAAACTGTCAATAGTTATAATGCTTATAGACAACGGAATTTACAAAGTAAAAACAGACTAAGTGTGTTAAAGAATTCCAATTATAATCATTTGTGAGAACTAGCCCATGTGAGTCTCTATATGTCACTTCTCTCATTAAGTATATTATTAAATATGTATCATTTTATCTTAATTATAAATTATTTGATTTAAAACAAACGGTATAAAACAATTATAGGAATTGTGTATCATAACCTTGAAGTTATAAAAATGAGTTATATTTTCACATCTAAACTGACTTATTTAAAAGTTATCAAACATCATACATTTAACCATCTTTCATAAATAAGAAAAGATGATGTTTCATTCTCCACTATATCCCCAGCACTTGCCTTAGCACAGGACCATGTGTCTCAAAGGCCTTTAAATCTTACTAAAGAACAAGTCACTAAAACTGTCAAAAATTAAGTTTCAGAGAAATTGGCAGAAAATAAACCAAAAAGGTGGGCAGTAGTAGTTTATACAGAAAAGAGCAATGGGGGAAAATTTTTAAAAAGACTAGAGAAATTCATGAATTGTAAATCATTCAACAAAAGATAGTTATTCTGCAATGAAACCTAACAAAGATTTACTCAAATGATTGTATATTACTACTTCTTACCTAAACTTTCTCTGTGTACTTCAAGTAAAAAGCCATCATGAAAATCTGGTTCACAGGCACATGGAACAGGTTTAGAACGAAAACGTTGATTCCGAAAATGTAAACATAAAGTAAAGGTTGAACAAACTTGTCCCGGTAAAGGCTCAGGTTCTTGCAGATGTTCCAAGAAAGCTTTTCCACCCAAAACCTGAAGGTAAAGATACCTCCGAGTTGGATCAATATTAGCTGTAAAGTGTAGCAATAAATATGAGGAAACTGCCAAATAACTTAGGGAATGTGATCAATACAACAGGAAATAATAACTTGACAGGAATAAAACCGAAGACCAAAAAAAATAAAAATAAATAAAAAGTGTAACAAATTTTACTGCATAGCAGGACTATATTTGCACTTTGGGAAGAAGAGATACAAAATGTATCTTTTTTGAGTGTACATTCTAGCTACTTTCTCCCACTTATAAAGATGTCAAGGTCAAGTTTTAGGATACATTTACTTTTTATTTAGTATCTAACTACCCTTTACCACAAGCCAACTCAATAATTATCAAGTCAACAAGCATATTTCTTAGAAAACTATAGTACCATTACAAAAGTCAAGGCTATATGGTTTTTTATAAAAATTACTAAACTATAAGAAACAGATTTCTCTTATACTCTGCTATATATTATATCTTCTGAAATATTCCATGCAAAAGTCTTAATTTTTTCACTGATTAACAAAAATATAAGTATTTCATCCTGGGGGAAAAAAAAGGAAATTTTTTTTCTATCAAATACCAAAAACTAGAGCACATCAACATGCAATACTATCCATAATTAATGTTAAAAAAAAATTACACATACTTTTTTTTAACAATGTTGACTGTCTCTCAGTAAAACAAACAGATTGTTTTGGAGAAGAGGGGAGTTCTTGATCAACACTGTCCTAGAAAGGTAAAAAAAAATCAAAACAAATTAGAAAACAAAATATACAGTTAATCAGGACATGCCAATAAAGGGAACCACTGATTCAAAAAAGAAAAAAACCAAAACTACATACCACCCTTAATTTCCTATAATCAAAATAACAAAGCCCTGAATAAAAGATGGTGTAATTGGTCACTCCTGAAGACCCATAGCAAGGAACTGTCGACAAGGAATGTCCAGATTGCTAAAAACAAATCCTTACTACCTTAAACAAGACTAAACTTTCTCAAAATCTCATGTAACATTTGGTTTATGATTCTACCACAAACTGATTTTATTAAGGAAATGATAAGTCACAGAGAAGCTAATATGTCAATTTTTATAACAAATGGGTTCATAAGCCTCAAAAACCAAAAGAGGATTCTGTACCAAAATACTTATTCCCCTGGTGTATTCCCATCCAATTTTTACATTATAATACTCAGGTTTTGAGGTCACAGTTTCTCATTATTGCCTCATTTCAAAAGGCCTAGTTAGTAATTTCTGCAGAGAGGCTATCCCACTATTGACCTATTTGTATGAAAATATTTGAAGGTTCTTATATGCAATTATTTTCTTACAAGAAAGAGATGCTTGCTAATCATGTAGAAAACAGTGCCAAAGTGTTTATTTTACAAGTAGGCCTAATCTGGGGGAAAAAACCCACAAAACTATAGTGAAAAAGAACTAGGTTCTGAACTAATTTCACTAAAATATATGTACTTAAAAGTTACAGACCTAGAAAATGACAAGAGAAAACACTACTCCTCTAGAGAGGAGTAAGGTCTATAACTCCAAATTTATTGATACATAAACCTACCTGTTATATTCAAGAGTAGTTGATATTGGAAAAAAGGGGGGGAGGGGTATTACTAAACAAAATGGTTTTATTTTAAAGTGGTTTTATTGAAAGATGAGGCTTCAAATATGGACTGCATAAGCAGCATTAAGTATACTTAATACTCTCAATTTTTCCCCTAAAGGATTACTCACAGAAACAAAATTAAGTTCTTTCATCACATCATCAATGATTCCACGACGTCTAAGGGCTTTCATCAAATCTTCTGTTGATAACTGTTGTTGATCAGGCGCCAATTCTTCCCGTATTGTCTCAGCAAGGATTTCTCTTATTCTACCATGTACATCCATCTACATAGAAATTCATATTATAATTTACAACATTTCAAAGCAGTCAAATAGCTAATTTCTTTCAAAAATACCTCTCCCCAAAGACAATGGGAGAACATATAGAGTAAATTCAGAAAATCTGAGGTTTGGGCTTCTCAAGCTAATAGTAATTATAAAATCGTTACAAGAATTCCGTGAATAAATTTAAGTTTTTTAAATGAAACAATGTTGAAATATGACATTTTTAGTGGAAATTCTAAAAATAATCTCTCCTTGTCTATTACCTTTGTTATCATTTCCCCACAAATAACACTGAACCAAAAGAAATGGAAAATTATACTAATATTAGCAAAAGAACACAGACCTGGAGCACAGCTGGTGTGGATGTCAGCGTTCAACTTAATACATGTAACCCTGAAATAACTTATTTTCCATTTAGCTTTCTAGTAAAAAAAAAAAAAACAAAAAAAGTGGTGCTCTCTCGGGTGTATTGTGACAGCTAATCTCTGGATGCTAAACACAGCACAAAGTCTGGCACACAAGTGCACAATAAACCATAGCTTTTATTACTTCAGCTTACTGCATTTAGACTGAGTGCCTCAAAGACAATGCCTTCTTGAACTTTTGAAGTCACAAATGCTTCACTCCAAAGTCTTCAGTAACTAACTTCTCTTTCGTGACTTCTTTGGGAACTGCTGTTTAGGTTCAACCTCAATTACATCCAAATCTCACCCTCAAGGTTAATTCCGATTCTTGACCTGTGCATACGAGCCTGTTCCAAACTCAACTTACACTCGAGCTGCCTCCAGAAACCTCTCCATAAACGGTTTGTTTTCACAACCGTTCTGAACACTAACGCCTCTGGATCACTTTCAGACTCTTAACAGAGCACTCTGCGCTGTTCTCTCTCACCCAGCTTAGGAAGCTCCTCTGGTTTCAGACCCGAAATTTCTGTCCTTACCACGTAAGTTCGCGTCTCACACTCTTTGCTAGAGTCCCGGCAAACGTGAGCTGCGGGCCGGTCCCGGTAGGGCCCCCGGGCTTCCGACTCTGGGCCACAAAGCGGGCAGGGGGCTCCGGCCTCTCTCGGCGCCCGCGGCCCCTCACCTTGCTCAGTTGCTGGTGAATGAGCTGCTTGAGCTCCGAGGCTTTCTCCGGAGGCAGCGACATGCTGGGGCCGGCACCTCGATCCGCTTCTAGCGCGCGGCCCCGCCGCCCGGCGGGAACGTCGGTCCGTGCTGAGCGCCTGGTCCCGGCCGCCACGCGCCGCGCGCAGCTGTGGGGCGGGGTGGTGGGGGGGGCGCACCACGCAGCGACCAGCCCCGGGCCGAGCGCGCCCAACTGTTGTTTTCAAACGGCGGCGGAGCGCAAGGCCCCGGGGCTGCCCCTCGCCCTGCCTGAGCGTCTCCGTTTGCCGTTCCCTCTATCCCGGGGTTCCTGCCCCGCGAGTTCAGCGCGTCCCGTCACCCGGCCTTCCCAGGGTCTCGGGGTGCGCTGCCCGCCCCTGTCTCTCTCCCGGATCCGGTCCCGATCTGCGTTGGTGCCCGGCAGGGAGGCAGGGAGCTGGGCGGAAACCTCAGGACCCCGCGCCCGGGGACTCGAAGGACCCCGCCCGCGGGTCCTCGGCGAGCGGCGTCGCTCTCGGCCCCAGGGACCCCGCGTGGGGAGCGGCTCTTGGGTCGTGGTGCTGCAGTGTCAGCGCTCTAGTTTCTGCCAGGCCGACACACAGCCCCTCCTTCCCACCTCGCTGCGACCATGTTTGTTCCCTGTGAAGAATCGGTCCCCGACCTCTCGGGTTTCACCCTCCTGATGGTGAGTCCTCACTTTCTCGAGCTCTCCACTTCGCGTCTTGACTGCTGCCTCTCAGAGCGGGTGCGGTGTGGTCCCCACCCCAACCCGGGGTTTTCATCCGACCCTGGGATGGAGAGAGCCCGTGTTTCTGTTCCAGGTTTTTAGCCTACACTGAAAACGGGGAGGTTGTCGCGCGGGGCCGCGGTCCCAATAGAACTCTTGGTTGGCGCATCACCAAACGTATCTAAGACTACGGTCTTTGTTGACTGTAAAACTTAATGTTGGGTAGTACAGATAAATTGCACTTACGGTATGGGGGTCATTTTCCATAGTTTTTATCCTAGAAAACCTTCAGCTAGTTTTAGAATCAGTCGTAAGTTAGCAAGTCATTGTCAGTAACCAGGAAACTATAGATAATAAAAGTAATGCTTGCCAGTACTGGCTAACACTGGGTTTTATCGCTTCTAACCACTTTCTTTTGGTTCTCTGTCAGAAGTTACCTTAGACTTGTGGCAAGCTTTGGGCCTTCAGCCCACCACTTTGAGCAAGGTTTATTTGGCTGCATATTTGCCCGTGAGGGGAAACTATTATTTCTTCGAAATCCATTTTTTTTCTCTCTCTCTCTCTCATGCAATGTTATATGTCAGTTATATCACCACTTAAAAAAATATGGTCATGAGAAAATCTTTTTTGGTGGTTTTCATTGTAATTATGCACACAAGAAATATCAGTGCTAAAATTAATGGGTGACAGAGTACTGAGGAGTAAGATTTTGCATAATTTCAAAATATCTTCCTGAGAAATATTTATTAATCATCAAAGTGAAGAGGGATCTTTGTGGAAGATATCTGGCAGAAAAGAAAAAGAAAATGTTGATAGGGGAAGGCTTGCCTAAATGATGGGTGTGGTTGGAATTAGTGCATTTCAGAAAGATGTATGTCATAGCAGAGGCACAAATAAATGCTTGGGAGACCTGGGCAGCAAGGATTCTAGAATTGCACATTGAAAAAGTATGGTCTGGAGGCGCTGTTAGCCCAGAAGACACGGTTGCCCAATAATTTAGAGTGATATAATGCCGGGGACCAGCCTCCGGCAAAATGTGTCAGGGGTTCCTGAAAGGATGAGACAGCCTCGGCGACTTGTAAGGGGCTGAAACTCAAGGGCTGAGGGGAAGGGGATGAGGTAGAATGAGGAGACACCGACACTTGGTGAGGTGTTAGTATCTTCTGCCCAGAGGCTCAGCAGGTTCTTTATTTATACATTTTTTGCAAGCAGTGAGATTACATTATCATGTGCATAGAAACAAAACAGAAACAATCAGTGCATCTCTTTTTCCATAAGCTTTTGGCCACTACGTGCTCTCAGTAAGAAGGCAACCTTCAAGGTTAATAAAAAACTAAGCCTTACACTAGAACTCATTGTTTCAGCTAAACAATAACCTAAGACAGTGGATAGCCGCCAGTACATCCCTATCAGCCAAAGCCTAAGCAAGAAAAGACTCCTCTTATTCGTGTGGCCTTCAGCCGGGACCGGCTGCTACTCAGCTATCAGAACTTTTTCTACTTAGAAACTCCTAACTCAAATAGCTTCATTTAAAAACTTTCCCAAGAAACTTCAAAAGAAGGCAAAAGAAAGACCCACTACAACTGTTGTGCTGGATTGCTGCACAACAACCGCTTCCCATTGCAAAGTGGGCCAAACTGCCCAACAACTAATTTCTAAACAAACAATTTTCCATGCTATTTACTTACAGTATGCTGATACATATAATTTATTGCCTAATATACTTTCTGATAAATTTTTCTCTCTCTATGACCAAGAACAAAAAGCAAAGGATGCCAGATCTTCAGCCCCACGGTGTGAGGCCCTTTAGCTTTGACCCCATGGTGTGAGGCCCCCCTCTCTTAGCTGCTTGTCAGTATCCTATCTGGCTGGGGCAGCAAGGCCCCCTGCATTATAATGGTGAGACAAAGCAATTATTCTTCCCTTCATTAAATGTCAAACACCTAAATCTAGAGAAGAAAGTATTTCAAGAAGGAATTGGCTACCTGTCAGAAATCATCAGGGAGTTTGTGAAAAATAAAGTTTTGATGTGTAGATTATTGGCAATAACCTTGACAATTACAATGGAAAAGAGGGAAGCCACATTGGAGCAACTTCAATGAATGAGAGGAGAGATCGTTATGTATATGTATGTATATATTCATACATTAATTCAGAGTTAAAGTTCCTGCTTATGTTTTACTAGGCAGATAGAACAACGTTGGCTGTGTAAGGGAGGCTGAGAAGTGAAATGGTATCTAAGGGAGTCTGTAGGATGTAAGGCTATATTTGTTAGAGAAAATGTACATGCTAATGGGAAGATCCAATATGAAAAAAAGGTGATGCAAGAAAGGGAGGATCTAACCAAAGTGGCAAAGTCTTTGTGACAGGAAAAGGAAATTATAGGAGATAACCAAGGGTTTAGGTTTAGTACATGAAAGTAATGAGAAATGGAGATCACTTGTATGCTGAAAACCAAAAACAGAAAAATGCAATTGCTGAAAGAATGTAAAGAGAGAGCCACATTAAAGAGATACTTTGGAAGATAGAATCAATGTGGTTGGTAAGGGAAAGGCAAGCTTTCTGCTTTAGATAATTAGGTGAATGATTGTGTTCTTTTCTGAAACAAAATATATGGATGAGTTTGGGCAAAAGTTTTGTACATGTTGATTGTGTATTGCCTGTGATACAACTACGTGGAAATACTCATTAGACTCTGGAGTTCAGTTGTGTTCTAGGCTGTAGGTAGATATTTTATAGTTGGCCTATCTAAAGTTGTGGTGGGGGGCCTCCCCGGTGGCGCAGTGGTTGAGCTCTGGGTTGCGAAGCTGCCCGCAGCATCTGCAGCGCCGGTTCAATCCCTGGCTGCTCCCCGGCCACCGGAGGAGGGTCCCACATGGCGCGCAGACCTCTCCTGCCGCCCCCTGCTCCCCTCAGCGGTGTACTTTGGTCCTTCTGCCTGCTCTGCTCCCGCTCTGGCTCTGGTGAATTCTCTCACCCTCCTGCGCTTCTGACTGTACCCAGTGCTTGTATAAATAAATGAATAAATATTTTTAAAAATTTAAAAATAAATAAATAAATAAAGTTATGGTGGGGGGAGCAAGGGAGGGAGGGAAGGAGAGAGAGAAAGAAAGAGGGAGGGAGAGGGAGAGAGGAAAGGAGCGGAGAGAAGAAGAAGGGGTACAGGGGGGAGAGGGGAGACTGGGGAGCATATTTGTGTGAAAAGATGCTCACTCCAACCTTTAGCCACTAACAAAGCAAATGGAAAGAATACCCAAAAGAACTTCTTTGTTCATACCTCTAACCTTTACACTTGTTTTCCCACTGCCTGAAATAGTTTTTTCCTGGTCTGTATGTGGCATTCTCCCTTAGTTCTTTCAGGTTATAGTTACCTGTCAACCTGGAGTGAGACTTTCCTTGATCAACCTATGTAAAATTACCACCAACCACATATGTGCACTACTCAGTTTTTCTCCATAGCACTTACTACTGTATGTTTTATATTTATTACAGGTAAGCCATTCCCTCACTAGAATGGTAAGCATCCCAAGGGCAGGAACTTTTGTCAGTTTGTTTTACTGTGTTCCCAGAGTATAAAGCAATGACATAGTAGGTGTTCAAATAAACATCAAATCAGTACTCTCAGCTAGAACAATTAGGCAAAAGAAGGATTTAAAAGGAATGCCAACAAGGGAAGGACAAAGCCATCATTTGTAGATGATGTGATAATATACATAATATACATAAAGAACTCTAAAGACTCCATTGGGGGGAAAAAAACACTAATTGAAGCAATAAATTAGTTTGGCAAAGTGACTGGTTATAAAATCAGTACACAAAAATCAGTTTCTATTATGCAAAAATTGAGCTAGAAGAGGAAGAAATTAACAAAACATCTATTCACAATTACTCCCAAAAATTAATACCTAAGAATAAAAAAATTAAGACCTAGGAATAAACTAACAAAAGATGTGAAGGACCTGTGCCAATAAAACTATAAGACATTGTTAAAAAAAATAGAAGAAGACGTAAAGAAATGGAATGATATTCCCAGCTCATGGATTGGAAGAATTAGCTTTGTAAAAAGGGCCATCCTACCAAAAACAATACACAGATTCCATGCAATCCCTATCAAAAGTTCAACGGTA
Source organism: Talpa occidentalis (assembly GCF_014898055.3). Classification (NCBI taxonomy): domain Eukaryota; kingdom Metazoa; phylum Chordata; class Mammalia; order Eulipotyphla; family Talpidae; genus Talpa; species Talpa occidentalis. The sequence continues at coordinate 52,317,254 of NW_023601322.1, forward strand.
TTCTTCAATGAAATGGGACAAACATTACTGAAATTCGTATGGAAGTGCAAAAAATACTGAATAGCAAAAAGCAATCCTGACATAAAAGAGTAACAATGGTGGTATCGCAATTCCAGACTTTAAACTGTATTCTAAAGCTATAATAATTAAAACACCCTGGTTCTGAAACAAAAACTGACACACAAACCAGTGGTATAGAATTGATACCCCAGAAAGAAACCTACACCTATATGAAGAGTTAGTCTGTGACAGAGGAGCCAAGAATATATGCTGGAGCAAGGAAAGCCTCTTTGATAAGTGTTAGGAAAACTGGACATCTACATTCAAAAGAATACAACTATCTCATACCATGCACAAAAATCCATTCAAAAATGGATGAAAGACTTGGATGTAAGACCTGAGCCATAAAATACATAGACGAAAACAAAGCAAAATACTTCATGACATAGGCTTCAGAGGTGTCTGCAGATTCATTTCCAGCAGCAAGGAAAACAAATTAAAAATCTTATGCACAGTGAAAGAAACCATAACTAAAACAAAAAAGCAACTCACTGAATGGGTGAAAATATTTGCATACTATACTTCTGACAAGGGGCTGATATTAAAGATATACAATGAACTCGTGCAACTCAACAAAAGAAAACAATTGAAAAATGGGCAGAAGAACTAAATAGGCACTTCCTGAAAGCAGACATACATATGGCCAACAGACACATGAGAAAATGTTCAGCCTTTATTGTCAGAGAAATGCAAATCACAACGTCAGTGAGATACCATCTCCCATCTGTGAGAATGATCCATCTAAAAAAATAAAGTGCTAGTGAGGATGAGAAAGGGATTTTCTGCACTGTTAGTGGGAAGATAGATTTGTCCAGCCCATATGGAAAACAGTGGCCTTTTCTCAAAAGATACAAATGGATGTGCCGTGTGATCCAGCAGTTATCTAGTTATCTACCCAAAGGATACAAAAACACTAATTCAAAGGAAAACCTGCACTCCCATGTACATTGCTGCACTATTTACTATAGTCAAGATATGGAAACTACCTAAATGCCCCAAAACAGGTGAATGGATCAAGAAGGTATATAAACTCACATCTGCGAGAATGGCCCATAGTAAAAAAACAACAACGAAACACAAAAACAAGTACAAATGCTTGCAAGGATGTGGTGAAAAAGGAACCCTGCTTATGGAAATGCAGCCACTATGGAAAGCTGTGTGGTGGTTCCTCAAAACACTAAAAATGGATCTACCATATGGCACAGCGGTTCCACTGCTAGAAATCTCCCCAAAGACCAGAAAAACACTAAATCTAAAGGAAACTGTGCACCCCTATGTTTATCTCAGCATTATTTACAATAGCCAAGCTACAGAAACAATCTAAATGCCTCCAAACAGATAAATGGATCAAAAAGATGCAGTATATATACACAATGGAATGCTACTCAGATCAAAAAGATAAATTCATGCCATTTGTGGATAGAACTGGAGGGATTATGTTAATTGAAGTAAGTCAGGAGAAAAAAGAAGTATCAGGTGGCCTCACTTTTATGAGAAACCAAACAAAGTGTCAGGAAAAACAAAGAAAGGCAAAACTTGCATAGATCTGAGGCTTACAGCAGGGGAAGGGGAGGTAGAGGGGTCAAAACAGGGTAGAGAAGAGCACAAGGGACTGTGGTGATGGATCAGGGCTGTGGTGTTGGGGCTTCAGGGACAACACCAGAGGGAAGAAATCAAATACTATCCAAAAGCTCACAAAAATGTCAGAAAATAAGTAATTAGGTGTGGTACATACACACAGTGGAATACTACATAGTAATCAAAAAAGATAAACCATGCCATTTGTGGCAGCATGGAAAGAGCTGGAAGGGATTATGTTAAGTAAAAAAGTCAGAAAAAAATATGTGTGGGATGGTTTCACTTATATGCAAAATATCTGACCAAGCAAAGGGTCAGATAAGCCAAACTCAAAAATTTGCCCTTGAAAGCTGACTATAGAGTGGAAGTAACCAGAGGGAGTGTTCGGAGAACAACACACCATGGTGTTGGACTATGGGTGCTTTGGTGGTGATTATGCTCTGGCAACAACACCTGAAGGGGGTAATCCTGTACATCTAAAATAAAACAATGATGTAAACCAGTGTTAATTCCATAAAATATACTAAAAAAAAAAGCTCTACTGTGGAGGAGACCCCGGTGATACTTCATCTCAGCTAACGTAAGTCTGTAAATAGCTGTGATGCTGTGAGCATTCAGTACTGGTGCTGTGATTATTTTCCTCTTTCTAAATTTAAAAGTGATGTTAATTTTAATTACTTATTGAACATATTTTCTAATGATTTCAGCCAGCTGTATCTGTTGGAAATGTTGGCCAGCTTGCAATAGATCTGATTGTTTCTACTCTGAATATGCATAAAATTGGTTACTTCTATACTGATTGTCTTGTGCCAATGGTTGGAAACAATCCATACGCAACTGCAGAAGAAAATTCAACAGAACTCAGTATAAATGCTGAAGGTATGTGTATTTTATTTTACTGCAAGGTAAAGTTGTTTTGAATTAGAAATAGACTACGATGGTGCTTTGTAGGAAACATTTAATGCCAACTTTGTGCAGCATTTGTGGCATGGTTCTATTTTTTTCCGTCTTAGTCATTTCTATCTTTTTTTTTTTAACATTTGAAAGGACTGGAAAACACCTACAAACACCTACATAGCCACAGGCGGGGCAGGAGTGCCGCGCACAGCAGTGAACGATGAGGCTGTCTCAGGGTTGAGAGACTGCGCAGGGTGGTCAGGGATTCCGCTGAAGAAATGACAAACAGACACACTTCAAGAGAGAGTGTAAATCTGAGTGCGATTTTATTTAAGTTAGTTGCCAGTATATATATGTTTCCAAAAGCACAGAACAGTGAATGGATTTAGCTTATCACTGAGTGATTTACCTCATTCCTAAGTAGATAGACCATTAGTTTTGTTTTTAAACTATATGATCGCATTTTTTGTTTTACTAACTACTTTTTTCACCTAAACTATATTTTAATTATAACAGGGTTTAGTAACGTTTCATTTGAGTCAGCCTTGTGTTAAGGATTTCATATGATTTTTTAATTAACAACAAATGACCTTTATAGAAGAAAGAAGGAAGTTTAGAAAGACAATAAAGGGATAAAGTTTGTAGTTCTAGAAAGACGAGATAAGGTTTTTTAGTTCCTGGTGGTCATAATCTTTTGATAAGCTTCTGTCTTATCTATGTCTTCAGGGAACTTTGCTGTACTTCCCCTGCTTCAGGGAGTTTTGCTGTTCTCCCCCTGTGCGCTGGTTCCTTGCCCAGCCGGACCTAGGGACCTTGGCGAGAGCCATTAGCCCTAAAGGTCACTGCAGGGGGAGGTGCAGCACAGGAGAGCTGCCTCTTTAGCCGTTTCTTTTTTTTTTTAATGCATAGAACTGGGGTACAGGCCAGCAATGCGAGGAGTGAGAGGATTCACCAGAGACAGAGTGGGGAACAGAACAGATGGACTGACTATAATACACTGCTGAAGGGAGCATTGGGTGAGACAGAAGGTCTGCTGCGCCATGTGGGTAGCTCCCTGGCTGCCGGGATTGAACTCAAGGTGTAGAGGCTGTGGATAGCTTCACAGTGCTGTGCTTACTAACCCTTTGCGCCACCAGGGAGGCCCCTGGTTAGCTATTTCTTAATGGCAACTTTTATGAATGATGCAATTGTACTGGTATCTTTAAATAGAATTTAAGATTTCCTTTTTTTTTAATATGGGTTTTTTCTCCCTTTTTATCTTAGTTGTGTTTTTTGTTCTTATTTATTTGCATAAGTAAGCATGCAAGAAGAGGGAGGGAAAAAAAAAATTCCAGAAGATTCAGTTCTATCAACGTCAGAAGAAAAATAATTGTCAATATATTCTTACAGGGAACTTTTGAAAAATGAATCTTTCATTTCATAAAATAAAGCCAATAGATGCATTTGAAAATACTTCTAAGATATTTTAACCAAGTGACAGTCCATATGTTGTATATGTTTTTAAAAAAACATTTAAATAAAATGTTCTTATAATTCAATTTTAATTTTTGTCATTAATTTCACTTGTATAATACCTTCATTTTATTATCATAATGATTTCATTTTCTTGTTTCTGTAGTATATTCATTACCTTCAAAGAAACTCATGGCTCTTCAGTTAAGATCCATTTTTATTAAGGTTGGTATGTTGTATTTGCCTTTCTAAGGTTATTAATACAAAATATAATTAAAAAAATACTAATCATTCAGAGTTAAGATTCACAGCCTTTTCTGTTCCATTTACAGTTAAGAAAGGTCTGATTCTATAGAGGAAAAAAATTCATAAAATTTCAGCAGTGTTACCATTATATCATGATTGAAAGGAATTAGGACATATAACTTACCTATTGTTGATTTGGGTAGCACTGGTGAAAAATATAAGCATATGAATGTTGTAGGTTTATTTCATTTGATTACATTTCAGCCAGTGCCATTAGCATATAAATTATTTACTAGAATGTATTTTAAATCCAACTTCTTTCCTCCTTCACTGCTACTGTGTGAGTCCAAACCACTGTCATCTGTCATAGCTGGGATTCTACCCCTTGTATTATCCCACACCCCATAAACAGTCTGTTCCAAAGAGCACCACCAATGAACTTTTAAGCCTATGAGGTTCTTCCTCTATACTGTCTGATACAGTAACTACTAGCCACATATAGCTATTTTAATTTTTTTAAAGGATTTATTTATTTATTTATACAAGCACTGGGTACAGTCAGAAGCGGGGGAGGGTGAGAGAATTCACCAGAGCAAGAGCAGGAAACAGAACAGGCAGACTGACGATATACTGCTGAGGGGAGCAGGAGGCAGCAGGAGAGATCTTTGTGCCATGTGGGACCCTCGCCGGTGGCCTGGGATCGAACCGGCGCTGCAGAGGCTGCGAGCAGCTTCGCAACCCAGCGCTCAACCACTGCGCCACCAGGGGGGCCCTTAAATTTTGATTCATTAATTAAAAGTTGATTATATTAAATATTCAGTTTCTGTGTGACACTTGCCACATTTCGAGTTCTCGGTAGCCATACATGGCAAGCAACTGCTATTAAGGGCATTTCTGTTATTCTGCTGGACAGCTGATCTTGCAGCCATTCCTGTGTGCTCATTGCCTGTTCTACTTTTTGCTCACACTGCTTCAGCCGCACTGCTCTCCCTGTGTTATTCAAATAGGTTAAGATCACTCCAATCAAAGTCTTTAGGTAAATTTCTCTGCCTAGAATGCTTTTTCCCTATTACCTAAATGCTTCACTTACTTTACTCCTTGCTTAAATATTACCTTATAAAAGCTTCTCTGAACACCTTTTTGATCATTTATCTTATCCTGTGGCAGTTTTCTTCACCATTCATCACTACCTGGCCTGTCATTATCTGCATCTAATAAAAATGACTTATGCAACCCTTGTAACTCTTAAACCCCCAACTTCTAGAATAGTGCCTTCCATGTGGAGTAGCTCTCAATAAATGTTTATTGAATGAATTAAGGTACCATCTGTTCAGGAAGTTAGAAATTGATCAATATTCCTCCTCCATGCCCAACCTAGTCTTTATATTATTATAAAAATGGAATTTTACAATACATTCTTCTTTTTTTGTCTTGCTTCCTTTACTCAGCATTCTATTTGTGAGATTCATCCATATTGGAAGTTATACTAATTCATCCATTCTCACTTCTCTTTGGGATTCTGTTATAAAAATAGATCATAATTTACCCATCATACTGGTGAGGGAACATTCAATTTTTAAAAAAAATTCAGGCTATTGTGAATAGTGCTATGATTATTTTAATGTATTTTAGACTTTTCAGTTAATAATATCTAGAATATCATACCCAGTGTTTTATAGTGAGAGTTGCTAACACTTTTCCATTGTGCCACATTACTCTTGTTCTCTTCCTAATAGCATTGTAAGTTCAAGAATTAAGAGAGATGACTCAATCACTTCTAAATGAAATGTTTGGTAGATGGAAATCTAGTGATTTAAAAATAGCGAATATTTATTGAGCATTGATTCTTTGCACAAATATTGCACACACACACACACAGTTTCCTTCTCCAAACAGTCCAGTATGTTTGGCATACAGTAACAACAGTATGATATTTCACCTCTTAATATTTTAGTACACATCTTTCCAGACAAGGACATTCTCCTTCACAATCATAACACCATTACCACACCTGAGAAAATCAGCACTCAATGAACTATTTAGTAGTATCATCAAACATTTAAATTCTCACAGTTGTCCCCAAAATATCCTTCAATTCTTGATCCAGTCAAGGTTCATTAATTGCATTTGGCTCTTACGTCTTTTTAGTTGTATCCTTAAATGTAGATTTAACCCTGCTTCTCTTTGTTTTTCACAAAATTGAAGAATCAAGGCCAAATGTTCAGCATTTTAATTTCACCTAATTGTTTTCTCATGATTACATTCAGGTCAGGGGTTTCTCATAAGAATGTCTCATAGGTGACCATATGGCAGTCTTAAAATAGATTATTTAAATAGAGAACTGGGCAATTTTCCTTTCTCAGTCAGTATAGAATTTTTTTGATACTTAGATTGTTTACAATTTGTTCCTTGATTGTAAAGAAATAATAAATAACTGCCTGCTCCTCACTTTTCATCTTCAGTTTAAGGACAGTAAGTATATCTAAAAATACTTATAATTATTGTACATACATTATATAACATATAAATTTGGCAAAAATATTCTCTAAAATCTAACTTTTAAATTTTCTTTTCTTTCAATGGTTTAAACAAAGTATAAATCGAAGTCATTCTGTGAAAAACTGCTTTCCTGGGTGAAAAGTAGTAACTGTGCCAAAGTTATTGTTCTCTCCAGCAGTCATTCATATCAACGTAATGATCTACAGCTTCGTAGGTATGTATTTGCCTTTTAAAAATTATTTTTATGATTTATACAGTATTATAATTTATTAAAAAGTTAAAAGAAGGGTTAAAAGAAGTGATGAGATAAGAGGGAGTACTGTTAAGCAGATTCTTTTAGTTCCTATGGACCACAGGGAAAGTTTTGATGTAAAGATAAAAGTAGTTCTGGAGTCTTACTTTGTTTGATTGCATGGCAATAACACAGAGCTATACTGATGAAGATAAAGAGGAGCAAAGGTACTTAAGACTTACTGGTTAATTTTTGAAAAATTGGATTGATATTTCTATTTCCAAATGTTCAACCATTTGTATTTATAGAAATCCAGTTGCCTTTAAGTATAGCTCCTGTGCATGTCAGACTGACGACTTATATATAAGAAAAAGTATCCAAGAGCTGGAAGTATAACTATTGAGTGACATTATCGTTCATATACCTATAAAATCATGATGAAAGAATATCAGCTAAGAGTAACCTTTCAAAACTGTTACTTTTTTCTAGAAATACCATAACAGGCTTTGTGTCCAGAAGGAAGCTTAACTGTGGGATATAGGTTTGTCTTTGTGATGACCTTGTCTTTGTTAAGTTTTCTTATCTCTTTACTTTTTTTTACTGTGGACACTTTTCTTTTTGCCTTGTGCAGCAGAATATTAGACAGTAAGATAATTTCACATTTGTGAGTTTTTAGAAAGTTAATTATATGATTGTTTCTAGTACTCCCTTTAGGTACCTACTGACACCCTCCATACAAAAAGGTGTTCAAAATAAAATAAAGAGCCTTAACTGGGAAGAAATGGAAAAAATCCCATGCATTCCTGAAATAGATGATTCTGAATTTTGTATCCGTATTCCTGGAGGAGGTATCACAAAAACACTCTATGATGAAAGGTAGGTTTGTTTGCCTGTTTGTTCATTTGTTTCCCACTATGTTTTAAAAAGAAATTAAGATAATTGATAGTATCTTAGAATACTAGTTAGAACTCTGAAAATATATTTTACAATTAATACTGTATTAGAGTTCCTTATATTCAGGGGAAAGGTTAAATTTTGGTTATAGGAGAATTGGTTCCTAAATACCCACACATTTATGCTTTTTTTACATGTGGTGTGTTTTGGGGTCTTAGGTATCCTCTATGGTCGGTCTTTTTTTAATTGTGAAATATACATTCAATTAATCTTTTTTATTTTTATTTTTTTTTTAATAATAAATTTTATTTTTATATTCCCCATACAATTGCAGCCCCCCCATTCTGACCCCAAACCCTCCCCTCCCACCCCCGCCCCCCTAAAGTGTCTCTGGTTCGTAGTTTTTTGTTGATTTTGATTTTCACTTTCTTATAGTTATTCGTTTTCCTGGTCCCTTATTTAAGTTTTCTAGATTCCTGCTATGAGTGAGACCATCCGGTATTTTTCTTTTTCTTTTTGGCTTATTTCACTGAGCATGATCCCTTCCAGCGCCATCCATGTTGCTGCAAATTGCATGTGTTTATCTTTTTTGAATGCTGAGTAATATTCCATGGTATATATGTACCACATCTTCTTGATCCAGTCATCTATTTTTGGGCATTTGGTTTGTTTCCAAAGCTTAGCTATTGTAAACAGTGCTGCTATAAACATAGGGGTGCAGGTGTTCTTTGGAATGGATGTTTCTGTGTCCTTTGGGTAAATACCTAGGAGTGGAATTGCTGGATCATATGGAAGCTCTATGTTTAGTAGGTCCAGAAATCTCCACACAGCTCTCCACAGTGGTTGGACCAGTTTGCACTCCCACCAACAGTGCAGAAGAGTTCCTTTTTCTCCACACCCTCGCCAACATTTGTTGTTGCTAGTTATTTTAATATGTGCCATTCTCACTGGTGTAAGATGGTATCTCATGGTAGTTTTGATTTGCATTTCCCTGATGACAAGTGATGTTGAACATTTTTTCATATGCCTGTTGGCCATTTGCATTTCCTCTTCAGAGAAGTTTCTTTTTAGCTCTTCTGCCCATTTTTTGACTGGATTCTTTTCTTTGTTGTTGTTAAGTCTCATCAGCTCTTTGCAGATTTTTGTGATCAGTCCTTTATCATTAGTGTTGGGTGCAAAAATGTTCTCCCAGTTGGTGGGGTTTCTCTTTGTTTTTGTTATTGTCTCTTTTGCTGTGCAGAAGCTCTTTAATTTGATGTAGTCCCAGCTGTTTATCTTCGCCTTCACTATCACTGCTTTGGGTGATGTGTCTGTAAAGATGTCTTTGATGTGCAAATCACGTAGTGTTTCGCCTATATTTCCTTCTATATATTTTATGGTTTCAGGTCTTATGTCTAGTTCTTTAATCCATTTTGAGTTGATTTTTGTGTATGGTGTGAGGTAGTGGTCAAGCTTCATTCTTTTGCATGTAGCGACCCAGTTTTCCCAGCACCATTTATTGAACAAACTTTCTTTGCTCCAATGCATAGTCTTTGCTCCTTTGTCAAAGATTAGTTGACCATAAATCTGTGGGTTTATTTCTGGATTTTCTATTCGATTCCATTGGTCTGTATGTCTGTTCTTGTTCCAATACCATGCAGTTTTGATGATTATGGCTTTGTAGTAGAGTTTGAAGTCTGGGAGTGTGATGCCTCCATTCCCTTCTTTTTTTTTTCAGGAGAGCTTTGGCTATTCGGGGTTTTTTGTGATTCCATATGAATTTCATCAATAATTGTTCTATTTCTTTGAAGAATGACATTGAAATTTTGATTGGAATAGCATTGAATCTGTATATTGCTTTTGGAAGGATGGCCATTTTAATAATGTTTATTCTTCCAATCCATGAGCAGGGGATGTCTTTCCATTTCTTTGTGTCTTCTTCTATTTCTTTTAACAGTGTTTTATAGTTTTCTTTGTATAGGTCCTTTACCTCTTTTGTTAGATTTATTCCCAAATATTTGATTTTTTTTGTTTCAATAATAAAAGGGATGGGTTTTTTTTATTTCTTCTTCTTCAGATTTATTGTTTGTGTATAGGAAGGCTACTGACTTTTGCGTGTTGATTTTGTATCCTGCCACTTTACTGAACTGATTGATGAGTTGAATTAGTTTTTCTGTGGACTTTTTGGGGTTCTCTATGTATATTATCATATCATCTGCAAATAGTGATAGTTTGACTTCTTCTTTTCCTATTTGGATTCCTTGGATGTCTTTCTCTTGTCTTATTGCTCTGGCTAGGACTTCCAGTATTATATTGAAAAGCAGTGGTGAGAGTGGACATCCTTGTCTTGTTCCAGATCTTAATGGAATTGCTTTCAGCTTTTCACCATTGAGAATGATACTGGCTGTTGGCTTGTCATAGATGGCCTTTATGATGTTGAGGTATGTTCCTTGTATCCCAAGAATTTCAAGGGCTTTTATCATGAATGGGTGTTGCACTTTGTCGAAAGCTTTCTCAGCATCTATTGATATTATCATATGGTTTTTATATTTCTTTTTGTTGATGTGTTGGATAACATTGATTGATTTTCGGATGTTAAACCATCCTTGTGTCCCTGGAATGAATCCTACTTGGTCGTGGTGAATTATCTTATGGATGCATTGTTGGATTCTGATAGCTAAAATTTTATTGAGGATTTTTGCATCAGTGTTCATTAGGGAGATTGGCCTGTAGTTTTCCTTTTTTGTGTTGTCCTTGTTTGGTTTTGGTATTAGTGTAATGTTGGCTTCATAGAACGTGTTTGGTATTGTCCCTTCTTTCTCAATTTTTTGGAAGAGTTTGTGAAGGATAGGCACTAATTCGTCTCTGAATGTTTGGTAGAATTCATTTGTAAATCCATCAGGTCCTGGGCTTTTGTTTTTGGGGAGGTTTTTGATTACCATTTCAATTTCGCTGCTTGTAATTGGTCTGTTTAGGTGTTCTATTTCTTCTTTATCTAGCTTTGGGTGATTGTAGAGTTGTAGGAATTTGTCCATCTCCTCTAGATTGTTAAACTTGTTTCCATATAACTGTTCATAGTAGTTACTGATTATTCTTTTGATTTCTGCTGTGTCCGTTGTGATTTCTCCTCTTTCATTGATAATCCTGTTTATTTGTGCTTTCTCCCTTTTTTCCTTTGTGAGCCTGGCTAGGGGTTTGTCTATTTTATTGATTTTTTCAAAGAACCAGCTCTTCGTTTCATTGATCTTTTGGATTGTTTTTTTAGTTTCAATTTCATTTATTTCTGCTTTTGTTTTTATTATTTCTTTTCTTCTACTGGTTTAGGCGTTTTTTTGTTGTTCTTTTTCTAGATCTTTGAGCTTCGAGATTAGGTTGTTTCTTTGAGTTCTTTCTTGTTTCTTGATGTGAGCTTCTATTGCTATATATTTTCCTCTTATTACTGCTTTTGCTGCATCCCATACATTTAGGATATTGGTGTCCTCCTTGTCGTTCAATTCAAAGAATTTTTTAATTTCTTCTTTGATCTCCTCATTAGTCCAGTGGTCTTCCAGTAGTGTGGTTTTTAATCTCCATGAGGTAGGAAGTTCCTTGCCTTCTTTTTATGGTTTATTTCTAGTTTGATGCCTTCATGGTCAGAAAAGATGGTTGATATGATTTCAGTCTTGGTGTATCTGTTGATGTTTGTCTTGTGCCCCAGTATGTGATCGATCCTGGAGAATGTTCCATGTGCGCTTGAGAAAAATGTGTACTCCGTTTTTTTGGGGTTTAGTGTTCTATAGATGTCTGTTAAGCCCAATTGCTCTAGGTCCTTATTTAGAGCTTTGGTTTCTTTACTTATTTTTTGTCTTGTTGATCTATCCATTGTTGATAGTGGTGTGTTGAAGTCTCCCACTACGTATGTGTTTTCTCTGATGTCTTTTTTCAGAGAGGACAACAGTTGTCTGACATATTTTGGTGCTCCTTCGTTTGGTGAGTATATGTTAATGAGTGTTATTTCTTCTTGAAGTATTGTCCCCTTGATCATAATGTAGTGACCATTGGGGTCTCTTTTTATCTTTTTGAGTTTGAAATCTGTTTTATCTGATATAAGTATAGCTGTTCCTGCTTTCTTTTTTGGTCCATTTGCTTGTAGGATTGTTTTCCATCCTTTAACTTTGAGCCTATTTTTATCTTTTGTAGCTAAATGTGTTTCCTGGAGACAGCAAAAGGTTGGGTTTTGTTTCTTAATCCAGGCTGCAACTCTGTGTCTTTTTATTGAAGAGTTTAGTCCATTTACATTTAGAGTTAATATTGATATGTTAGCATCTGTATTTGCCATTGTGTTTGTCTTTCCTTTGATTTTATTTATTTATTCTTTTAATAACTTTTTTTTTTTTTTTGGCTTTCTTTCATTGTTATTCGTCCCTCTGAGGTTCTGGCTTTAGGACTCCTTGTAGTATTTTTTGGAGTGGGGGTTTAGTTGCAATGAAATTCCGGAGTTTCTGTTTGTCTGGGAAGGTCCATATTCTTTCTTCAAAGAGAAAGGAGAGCTTTGCGGGATAGAGAATTCTTGGTTGGCATCTGTTTTCTTGGAGTCTGTTGACTATGTCCCTCCATTCTCTCCTTGCCCGTAGTGTTTCTTTGGAGAAGTCTGATGTCAGCCTGATTGGCTTTCCTTTGAATGTTATCTGTTTCTTCCCTCTTGCCAGCTTCATTATTTTTTCCTAGTCCTGGATTCTTGGGAACTTTACTATTATGTGTCTTGCTGTATTTTTCCTTTCGTCGTGGAAGTTTGGTGTTTTTCTTGCTTCTTGTATATCAATTTTCATCTCCTTCTTCACATTTGGGAAGTTCTCTTCAATTATCTCTTTGAATATTTTCTCTGTTCCTACATCTCTCTCCTCTCCTTCTGGTATTCCTATAACTCTTATATTTCCTTTCCTCATGGAGTCAGATAGTTCCCGAAGTCTTTCTTCGTTCTTTTTCCTTCGTACTTCTCTTTCCTTTTCTGTTTTGGTTCTTTTTATTTCTGTGTCTTCAAGATTACTTATTCGTTCTTCCATTTCATCTATTCTGCTTTCATTGCTTTTCCCAGAATTCTTTAGTTCTTCCATTAATTCTTTGATCTCCTGCATTTCTTTTACTTCCCTCTTTAGGGACTCAATTTCATTCTTCTGACCATTGTTTTCCCTCTCTAGGGACTCAATTGCATTCTTCTGATCGTTGATTATTTTTCCCTTATCATTGTTTTCCTTTATGACTTCTGTCAGTTTTTTAATCACGGCAATTTTAAATTCTCTTTCTGGAAGGCTCAGGAGTTCTTCCAAGTTACTGTCGTTGCAATCTGGGGGCTGGTTTTCTTTTTGTGGTGTGCTTTTTCCCTGGGGAGTTGCTAGGTTGCGTGTGGTTCTTCTCCTCCCTACTGTCTGTTTTCTAATTTGCCGTATGCGTTGGGACACTGTGTAGTTGGGACTGGCCGGCATCTTGGGTGAGCTTCTCTGCTCTCCTCTGGTTCCTCCAGGAGTCATCTGTCAGTTTCAAGCAGTCTTTACTGGAGAAAGGTCCCTGTTCTAAAATGCCGATGTGGGGACACACTCCCCTGTGCGCCTGGTCTGCCCCGGCGGTGGGTTCCTGCTCCCCCTCTGGGCTTGGACTGCAGGCCAGAGGGGGTCTGGCGTGGGCGAACTTCCCCCGCTCACCTCTGGCTCCTGAGGAAGCCTTCTGCAGGTAGTCTTTACTGAAGAAATGTCCCTGTTCTAAGATGGTGATATGGGACACACTCCCTGTGCGTCCGGTCTCAGGCACACTCTTCTGCGCGCCTGGTCTGCCCCGGCTGTGGGTGCTCGCTCCCCCTGTGGGCTCAGGCTACTGGTCGGAAGGGGCCCGGCGTGGGCTAACTCCCCAGCTGGCCACTGGCTCCTCTAGGCGCCTCTGCTGGCTTCAAGTCTCTAGGTGGCGCCAGAGATCTCTCCTGGAGCCCTTGGGGAGCTGATTTTCCACCCCGTGGGACAGGGAACAGAGCGGGAATGGTAGGGTACACCTCAACGGCTTTGGGGTGCTGTGTCTGCCTTGTGCCCCACCATCGTGGGGAACCCACGCCCCTAGTTTCGTGCCCCGGGTGTCAGTTCCAAAGCCCTCAGTTCCAGGACGCAGGCTGTAGCCCAGTTCAGTGGCGCGGGAATGGCGCCTTTTGAATCCCGCTCCCGTGCCTGGGCGCCTGGGCCTGCTCACTCAGTGAGGGCCTCCGCGCGTCTCCCCGCAAGCCTAGGTCGCAGGCGCAGGGACCTGGGCAGCTGTGATCTGGATCCGCGTTTGCTTTTCAACTGCACTGCTTTTCCGCGCGCGATCCGGATTCTGATCCGCACTTGGTTTTCCAGCGCGCTGCTGTTCTGCGCAATCCTGACCGCGATCCGCGCCTGTTTTTCCAGCGCGCCGCCTTTCCCCGCAGGCTTACTGGGCAGCCCGGGGCTGTGTGCTGGTGCTGGTCTCCTCCCCGGGGGCGGGGCCTCTCTTCAATGGCGCCCGGAGCCGTTTGCTCACCTCCGGGGTGGATCCTGGGGGATTCTCCACAGCTCCCGTTCACGGGGTGTGGTGGCTGAAATAGTTCCTTTCCACTCACAGTCCCGCTTGCTGCGTCGTTTGTTCTTGTTGGCCGTTTTGGTTTGTTGTTTTCCTCCTCTCTGCTGGTCGGAGAGTGCGGCCTCTGTGGGCGGGGGAAGGGAGCAGGGTTCTGCGCTTCCCTCCCTTCTGGTCCTTTTTTATGGCCACTTTCTTCTTCGGGCAGTTCGCTGGCGTCACCCGTTTATCTTCCGTGTCCCAGTTCTCACTGGGACCTGCCGCTTTTCCTCCCTATTAACTTTTTTTAATGGGAGATCTTACTCGCAGTGTCTCCTCTCCGCCATGTTGCTCCGCCCCCCCCCCAATTAATCTTTTTTAAAGTGTACCATTACTACGTTCGGTGCTGTGTACACATCACTACTATCTACTTCCAGAAGTTTGTCATTGTTCTAAATAGGAAATCTGTACTCATTAAATAATAATGCTTATTTCTGTAAAATCGGTAATAATGTCCTTACTTTCATATCTAATTTTAGTAATTTGAGTCTTTTATTCTTAATCAATTGTGCTAACCACAATTTTGTTGATCTTTAGAGAACAAACTTTTTGGTTTTAATGATTTTCTCTATTGTTTTTCTGTTCTTTATCTCCATTCTGATATTTATTCTTTCCTTCTGCCAGCTTTGGGTTTAATTTGATCTTTTTTTTTCTGTTTCCTAACATGTAAACTTAGGTTATTATTATTTTCCTTTCTACTTTATTTCCCAAAATGTAGCATTTTAACTCCTCTGTTACCATAGCTTAGAAATTCTGCTTAAATTGTAATCTGTCCTGTGCTATAAACCACCAACTTGTAATCATTCTTTTGCTTTATTCAAACCCCATTATGTGTTGTCTAGACTGATATATTGGTCTGCTCAGGCTACTGTAACAAAATGTTACAGACTAGGTGACTTAACCAATAGAAATTTATTTTCTCATCGTATTGGAGACTGAAAGTCCAAGATTGGAGTGTCAGTTTGGGTGGGTTCTGGTGTGTACCTAAACTTGGAGACAGCCCCCTTCTCACTGTATCCTCACATGGCACAGAAAGAGAGCTTTCTTTCTCTTCTTATAAAACCATAGTTATTAGATTAGGGCTCCACTCTTATGACCTCATTTAACTTTAATTGCCTCCTAAAGACATTCAACAAGTAAATTTTGAAGAGTCACAGTTCAGTTCATAGCAACTGCTATCAAGTTTTCTTAATCCTCCATCTCTTCTATTCCGTTCTCAGCAGCATTGCTAGAATTAACCTTTTACAGTACAAAACTTTACAAGCACTCTCTGAGAAAAGTCTGTCAGCAGTTTTACTTGCTGTTTTCAAAATCTGGCTCCATACTCCTTACTATGCCATACAGGGCCCTCCAGAATCTCCTCACTTGCCTCATTCTTTGGTGACCTCTCTACCTTGTATTCTGTGCTCCAGGTAAACTACTGATAGTCAGGATTTCCCAAAAGCTGTCTCATTCTTCTTTGGTTTTGTTCTCTGTGCTTTTCTCCTCTATCTCCCTTGTAAAACCTTGCCTAGTTTCCAGGAGTTACTCATATCACATCTTCATCATTCCTTCAAACTGACTTATTTACAGATCATCCTCCTTTGCTTCTGACTATGTCAGAGTAACTTGCCTTCCTGCCATGAACAACTAAATTGGACAAAATAAATGATATAACTGTTCTCAGACATTGGACAAGTAGCGCATAGCTGTGATTCCTGAGAGAAGGCAAATAAAGTCAGTCCTACATTTGACCCAGCTTTTTACTTGGAGTTAACTTCTAGACATAACAAAAGGAGCAGGAGGAAACCCAGCAGAGCACAGTAGTCTTGCCTAGTTGAGGAGGCAACAGATTAGCATTCGAAAGAAAAAGCACCTGGAAAATTCTAGGCAGAAAACCAGAAGTGGGCAGGAGCTACTCAGAAGAACAGCTCTATGTATATATCTTCCTGATTCTTTTTCTGAATTCTGAGCCACATGCATGTGGCCTAGATGAGGCCAAAGAATAACTTCTGGGTAGCTGTAAACTTGCCCAAAAAGTTAGCAACAATATGAAGAAATAAGTAAGACATACCTATCATAGAATTTTTGGAAAATACCAAATATTCAAAAGAAATATAATTTAAAATGTTCTGTAACTGAACACAGGTATAACTACTACTACTTTTTTTATGCTTTCTTCCAAACTTGTTTAAAAATATTTGAATCTAAGTATCTGCAATATAATGT
Source organism: Talpa occidentalis (assembly GCF_014898055.3). Taxonomy (NCBI): domain Eukaryota; kingdom Metazoa; phylum Chordata; class Mammalia; order Eulipotyphla; family Talpidae; genus Talpa; species Talpa occidentalis. Next base: position 52,333,893 of record NW_023601322.1, read on the forward strand.
AATTCTAACATTGATAACTTAAATTAGAATTCAGTGTCTCAAGGATTTCTCACAAAATTGATTTTCTTTCACATTTTGAACACAAATCTTTTATATATTTATAGCCAAACCTATAACCAATGTTCAGTGCAACTGTATTTTCATTGCAATAGAGAATTTTTGAAATTGAACAAAAAGATTGAGATCATATGGGTTGTACAATGTTGAGTCCTTTTTTTCTTCCTCAATGCGTAGATGAATGTTTACTAAAATATGTATAGTATACATAGTTCTTATTCCCACTATGAAAGCATGTACTCTGGTTTCTGCAAAAGATAATTTTAATTACTTTAATAATAAACAGTGGCATTAATATGACTGACCTGAGATCTTGTATGGCCAAACCTTAATTGGAATAGAAGTTTGTACTATAATAATGGATATAGCTCATTTTAATACATGCATAATGTATAATATATGTATAATGTAATATAATAATGGCTATATCACAGTTAGTAGTAGTCATTAGTGTCACAGAAAGTAATTAGTCATTTTTCACTGTTTTTTTACAGAGAGGACTAGAGGAGGATATTAAAACTATTATTCTGCTCTTTATATTACAGAGTTAAAGCTTAGGACTGTACTCCTGAACTTTACAAGCTAGAACCTTTTTAAATGAAGGTACAGCCAGGGAGGTTAGCCTTCTCCAGACACGAACCTTTTCTAATGCTATCGTAACATGAGTATTTTATGAACTAAAATCAGAGTCTTCATAACTTACAGTGGTTCCATGCAAAACTTGAGAGCAGTCCTTAAGATATCAAAGAACTGGGGGCCTCCCCAGTGGCGCAGTGGTTGAGCGCCGGGCTGCAAAGCTGCCCGCAGCGCCGGTTCAATCCCCGGCCACCAGTGAGGGTCCCACATGGCACGCAGATCTCTCCTGCCACGCCCGCTGCTCTCCTCAGCAGTGTACTTCGTCACTCTGCCTGTTCTGCTCCCCGCTCTTGCTCTGGTGAATTCTTTCACCCTCCCACGCTTCTGACTGTACCCAGTGCTTGTATAAATAAATAAATAAATTTTTAAAAATTAAAAAAAAAAGATATCAAAGAACTATGAGCCTCCCTGGTGGCGTACGGGTTAAAGACACAGCACTATCAAGTGATAGCCACTGCAGCACAAGTTCGATCCCCAGCCCGACAGGGAGCAACCCACATGGTGCAGCAGACTTCTCCTGTCTTGTCCACTGCCCCTCAGCAGCATAATTCAGTAGATCTGCCTGTTCTACTCCCCATTCTCTCTGGTGAATCCTCTCACCCGCTGTACTTCTAGCCTATACCCCAGTTCTTGTATGTATAAATAAATCTTAAAAAAAAAAAAAAGAATGACGTTCTGAGATGGTAAAGTAGTGCTAACGACTTCCCACTTCCTATTTTTACCAACTGGTAACACTGGCAAACTGTTTTGCTACCATCTAAACCTACATTTCAAAGTTTTCTCCACATATTAAATCCCTCAGAACCCAATTCACCTTTATTTCTTTAAGCCTGTCAGTCATGTGCTGACTGGCTTAGCGTCAGTCAAGCATTTCATTTTTCTCAAAGTTACTGTTTTTAGGGTGTGAGAAATGATTTTTACTTTTGTTGGCAAACAGGAAACTTTTTATATTGGTGTATTTCCATCTAGCTGGAAGCATTTATAGTGTAACAGGAGACTGTGTTTTGGAGTCATAAAGACCTAGGTTCAAATCCCATCTGTTTACCTCGTAGGTAGGGCTTTGAGTATGTTAACCATATTTCATTCCCCTTAAACCTTAGTTACCTCATAGTAGTAGCTAACATTTACATAAGTTGACTGTACCTAGGGCACTGTTTTAAGCATGTTGCCTCCATTACCTCCCCTTAACTTCACAATAACTTGTGAGATAGGTTCTGTTGCAATGCCTCCCTTATAGATGAGGTACAATAAAGCCCTAAAGTAAATTGCCCAATATCTGGTAAGTGGCAGAGCTAGAATTTGAACCTTTTTATTCTGTCCTTGTTTCTGTTACTTCAAATTGATCCATTTATAAAATAGAGATGATAAAACTTTCTGAAGGATTGTGCTAAGGATTGAACCGTAAAATATGCGGTCAATACTTGGTACATAATGGTATCTGTAAGAAGTTATATTTTTCACCATTCTTTTGCCTTTGCTGCTTTAGATTATTAACAAGAGTGTATTTTTTTCCCTCAGTAATCTTTGCTGTGGTGCTTCTAAAAATCATTGTCTTCTATAATAACTTTTGGGACATGAAAACATACCTTACATGTTATAGCCAAAGATAGAGGGAATGATTTTCATGCAACTTTGCTACAAGGCTCAAACATTCATATTCTCAGAGTGGACATAACATGGCTTCTAGTCCTGTCCCGCAAAATAGAATGTATTTGGGACAAAGGGAGATAAATAAGTGACTTTATGATGTCATGTTTTCTCCTTGCCTAAAACCTGGCAGATTATCTTAGATATGAAAACAGACATCACCATCTTATATCAGTGGAATTATACTGAATTATTCTTTCTATTTGTTATAGCTGTTCTAAAGAAATCCCAATGGCAGTCCTGCTAAAATTTGTTTCAGAAGGAGACAACATCCCGGATGCATTAGGTCTTGTTGAGTACCTTAATGAATGGCTTCACATAATCAAACCATGTGTAAGTTTTACTACAATGTAAGCTTCTGATTTTTCTTCATAACCTTGCTTTTGTCTTTTCTGCTTATCTTTCTCTTTTTAAATCAAAGTAATAATTGCATTATGACATAACAAGTTTCAGGTGAAACTGACAATCAACATGTGCACATACACTGCATTAAGTTCAACACAAAAAGTACAATACTAGCCTTTTATCCTATTTAACCATTTGTTTTCTTTCCCTTCTGGTAACCATTAATTGGTCTTCTAAGCCAAAAGTTTATTTTTATTTTCTTTCATTCATCCATTTGTTTGTTGTCAATGAACTTACATTTTGTGTACTATAAAAATAGGCCAAGTGAGTGAAAATTTATATTAAATATAGATGTATCTTCATATGTTTAGTTTACCTGAACTTTTTAAAAAGGGCAGTTGACCACCTATTGCCTACATTTGTTTGAGCGAGGCTAATTTTTTAAAAAAGGAAACTCTTAAATAACTTCATTGTATTCATTGTTAGTATTTCATTACATGAAAACAGCTTCTTACAAAAATAAACAAGTCCTCATTGGAAGTCAGGATTTTTCTTTTTAGGAAAGCAAAAGGTAAGCAATGCTGTAGCTGTTATAATTAAAATACTTTTAATACTTGCATTATAATTAAATACTTTATTATGAAATAAGAGCATTTCACTCAGGGAGATCACCTAGTCTTTAGATTAATCTAAACAGGAGTACTTTTAAAGGTTGCATTATATGGTCCATAACAGTTTTTTTAATTCATGATTTTGTGAAGAACAAATTAGTACAAATCACATAGCACTGGTTTTTTTTTTTTTAAAATCCTGGTATCTTTTGTGCTTGTTTTTACCTGAAGGACTCCATCTGTATCCTTTTTGGCATATCTTGATGATATGGAACTTGTGGTAACTTATCTTCAGTTGATATAAAGACACAAAAACTTGTTTTCCCTTATGAAACTCAAAAAAGATTCAAAACAGGGCCTCCCCGGTGGCGCAGCGGTTAAGCGCTGGCTTGCGAAGCTGCCCGCAGCCTCTGTGGCGCCGGTTCGATCCCCGGCTGCTCCCCGGCCACCGGAGGAGGGTCCCACATGGCGCGCAGACCTCTCCTGCCGCCCGCGGCTCCCCTCAGCAGTGTACCTCGATCCTTCTGCCTGCTCTGCTCCCTGCTCTGGCTCTGGTGAATTCTCTCACCCTCCCGCGCTTCTGACTGTACCCAGTGCATGTATAAACAAAACGAACAAACAAATAAATAAAGAAAGAAAGAAAACATGCCTCTATAAAAAAAAAAAAAAAAAAAAAAAAAGATTCAAAACCAAAACAGAAAACTAGAGAAAGGAGAATTTTGTTATACTTATATGTTTAAAAAAGATATACTGGTAAAATTGAAGGATTATTTTTTTCTTCAAATTACAGAATGATGACCCCACATCGTCTGCCTTGCCCTGGAAAATGCCAAGTTCTTGGAAGTTACTCTTTGGCAGTGGCCTTCCTCCTGCGCTTTTTTGATCCATTCTTAGTTTCATACCTTATGTCCCAACACAACTGTTAACCATTGTACATAGAAAGTTGTATTATATGAGAACATATAAGGAATTAAATCTTTACTTTTTACAAAAAATTAAAAAATGGATTAATAAAATGGATTTTGTTAATGGAAAATCAATTATTTTGCCATGCTTTTCATTATATGCCACAAATGTAAATTGTGTACAATAAAATATTTCCTAATTTCTTTTTAAATTCAGACTTATTCAGCAGTTTTTTCTTATTGCTGTAGCAATTATTGCTGGCTTAAACAGCACATTTATTATCTTACAATTCTGGAAGGCAGAAATCCAAAAGTAGGCCACGCTGGGCTAAAATCAAAGTGTTTGGAAAGGCTTTGTTTCCTCTGGAGACACAGAATGATTCACTTTCTTATCCCTTTCCAACGTCTAGAAACTCATTTGTTTTTTTTAGCATACACCTCTTTCCTCCTCTTCAAAGCCAACAACTTAATAAAGCCAATAACATACATCTTGAGATCACTCCTCTCTTCTACATGTAAGTATCCTTGTGGTTACATTGGACTCACTGCAATAATCTAGAATTACTTTCCCATCCCAAGAATTCCATATCAAAGAAATAATAATAAAAAAAAATTCATGCCAGTCCCTTTTTACAGATGATCTTGTGTGCCTGCCATTTGACTGGTATTTCTGTTACCTGTAAAAGTTTTTAATATTAATGATACATTACTCAATAACACTTAATTTTGATATGTAGTTAATTCTGGGATAGTCTGTTTCTATTTCCCTTTTTAATCTTAGAGGAATGGGGATGAAATAAGCCAGATGATGGGAATAAGAAGTTCCAGCTCTTGTTCCCCCATGGAGGTACCAACTTGTCAGTAATCTGTGGACTAAAATATCTTTTTGAGGACTCCAGAAACCAGTTAAAAGTTGAGAATAACTGCATTGAAACAGGTAAGAAGAGCTGTTTGAGTTTACCCAGAAATTTCTCCCCTATGCTGACAGTTCACCATGGTTGGGAGAAAAGAACCAGCTCACTGCTTGGAATGAGAGGCATTAAAGAAGAGTGGAACAGGCTGGCTTTTCCGATGGCTGCTGGGAGTGAATGGTTACTCACTCAAATGATTTGATGAATTGGAATAGTTTAGGTGCCTGTGAGCCACTGAAAGCAAGGAAGCATGTCTTGTAACAAGTCTGTAGTGCCAAAGATAGGTAATATTACCAAACTTATAGTTTCCTCCTCATGAATGAAAGAATAAAATGTAGACCCATCATTCTATTCAGAGAGCTGCCCAAGGGACTCATCTCTCTACTCAGGTTAAGGGAACTGGAATATTCTGGATGTCTGGGGACCACTGAGAACAAAGCAGCTTGCTGCTATAACCCCAGAAAGCCAGCAGAACCACTAGAGGGCGTAAGAGATCATGAGCTTCTAAAATGAAACTTAAAAACTTCTCTAGTTGAGGAATTACACATATAAGCCCAGAGAAGTGATAGCCTACAAAAAGGATTTCAGAGACCCCCAGAATCTAATAGCGATTGCAGATGGATGAAGGCCTTCCCTTTAAGAAGACTGGAAGAATAGTCTTACTTCAAATGCAAAAAACTCAGAAAAAAGGCACAAGAAGAAACGGAAGCATGGCTCAAAGGAACAAATGTTCAGAAAACCAATCCAAAGGAAATGGAGATCTACAAACTACATCATAAAGAATTCAAATTGTCTTACAGAAGCTTAATGATATATAAGAGAGTATAGACAACTAAATGAAATTAGGACAACACATGAGCAAAACAAACATATAAGCAGTATTAAAAGCCACCATGCAAAATTTCTGGAGCTGAAGTGTACAATAACTGAATTGAAAATTTTACTAGAGGCTGAAAGCAGATTTTAAAAAGGGACATATAGGATCGCACAAAATAGACCGATGCATGCATTTGGAGAGTCCTAGGAGGGAAAAAAAAAAGCATATTTGGAGAAATAACTGACTGGAAGTGCCCTTTATCTGATTAATGAAAATGGATATCTAAATTTGAACTCAGTGGACTCCAAATAGAATGAACCAAAACAGCCCCATGCCTAAAATACCTGATGAGCAAAAAGCTGTGAAAAATCAGTCTTGAAAGCAACAGGAGTAAAGCAACAGGAGTGAGTCATCACACTCCATAATCGATAGATTTCTCAGCAGAAACCTTAGAGGCCAGAAGGGAGTGGTTTTATATATAGAATCCTGCATCACTTAATGATCAGAATATGTTCTGAGAAATGTGTTGTTAGGTAACTTCATCATTGTGTGAAAAACATTTACAGAATGTACTTAACACAAACCTAATTTGTGTGACCTACTACTCACCTAGTTTACAGAGCCCACCATTATATAATAATGTGGTCTGTGATTGACCAAAACATCATTATACATTGTATTCAAAGTACTGAAAGAAAAAAACACCTATCCAACAAAAATGAAGACGAAATACTTTTCCCAGATGAGCAAAAACTGAGTATACATCACACTTGGATGTGCCTTATAACAAACACTGAAAGAAGTTCTGCATGTTAGATGTTAGCAACATGAAAGCATAAAAATTTAAACTTCCTGATAAAGGTAGACAAGTACAGAATCTTGTAATAGTGGTATATATATATAGCACGTCTAATTCCGGCATAAAATTAGAAAATTTAAAAGAAGGGTATAAAAATAAAACTCAATACATAATATATAAAAATTTAATTTGAGAATCAAAATGGGGTAGAGAGAAGAATTTTTTGCATATGATTAAATGTACATTTTCAGCATAAAATAGATTGTGGTGTTTTATGTAAATCCCGTAGTGATCATAAGGTGAATATCCAGAGCATTCATAAAGTAAGAAAAATAAAGCATGTCAGCACAAGAATATCAATGAAATACACAAGCACCACTCAAAATATTTAACAATGTGGTCATAGCAAGTGCTCTGTGTCATATATTGACATAGTAATGACCATGATGAAAAGGTGGGGACAATTGCAATAGAACAACTTAAGTTATCAATAGAAAGTAACCACTTGTTTAGGAAGATACCAATCAGAGGAGTGAAAGGCAAGAAGGCAAAGACATTAAAAACCTGAATGTGCAAAGTTTCCCCTTCTAAAAATTAAGGACGGTCCTAATAAGATGCCTCAGCAAAGTGGCAGAAATATAGGCACTGAGGTTGTGGCAATTTGAGATGCTTATGGACTCCATGCTTCTGGTTTTAAAGAGTACCCTGAGACTCTTCCTCTGAGAAGTGTCACCCTCTACTTGTAAGAGGGATTCCTGGAGTTTAGGTCCTGGTCACTCTTTATCACTAATCTCCTGGACTTTATTAAGCTCATTACCTTCCCCTCTCCTTTAGCTACCAATTTAATTGTATGCTTATATTATTGTAATTGGATCCCTCTGCTCCCCACTCCCCATAAATTCATGCATTCAACGTGAGTCAAGTTAAACCCCATTTTGTAGGAACTACCACTCTAGAGATACTGAATCTTATAAAACACTATAATCTGAAAGTTTGTTTTTCCTCAAATTCATATGTTGAAATTCACACACACACACACACACACACACGTAGTAATATTATTAGAGTCCTTTGGGTGATGCTTAGGTCATTGATGAGGTTGGAGCACTTGTAAATGTATCAGAGTCCTTATAAAAGGGACCTCAAGGAACTAGCTTGCCCTTCCCACCCATGTGAAGAGAGCAAGAAGGTACCCTCTATGAGAGTGTGCCCTCACCAGACACACTGCCAAATCTTATACTTCCCAGCTTGCAGAGCTGTGAGAAAAAAAAAAAAAAAAATCTATAGTAAAGCTGGAAAATGCACAAATAAGTTGATATTAAACATCATATTCTTGAACAATGACTCAGAAAAACTCACAAATGAAAATAGAGACAAGTGAAAATTATAAAGACAACATATCAAAACTTATGGGCTACAGCAAAAGCAGTATTAAGAAGTTTATAGGAATGTAGAGGATCCAAATAAGGGATCAGGAAAAAAAAAACTATAAGTAAAAATCAAAATCAACGGCAATTAACCAGAGACATACTGCTGAGGGGGAGAAGGGAGTTGGATCAAAACAAGGGTGGAAAGAACACAAGGGACCATGATGATAGTTCAGATATATCAGAAAACACCTACATTAAAATAGAATTTAGACAGACCGACTCCTTGGGAATTGGCACACACCCCACTCCAGGTCATGCAGGGCCCACCTGACAACATCCACCCTCAGGGAAGATCCTGACTTCAGGCCTGCTCACGATAGACCTCAGGAACTGGCACACACACTACTTCTGGGTATGCAAGGTCCCACTTGGCAACCAGGACCCTCAGCTGCCCTCCAGGAAGCATCTCCTATCTGGGCACACCCACCATCACCTCAGGAAATAGTGTACACCCCAATAAGGACTTCTCAGGGCCCCAAATGACAGCAACCACCCTCAAGTGATTGCCTGGGAGGGGTGGAGACATGCCTAGTAAAGGCCAAACCCACAGCAGTGAGGTCCTGAAATCAATAGGAAAATAGAATAGGACTCCTGAGGGGAATACTTTACCACAGAAAGAGAACAAATCTCCACAATCCAATCACAAAAACATGGAAGGTCTATTGCTTTTGTCAGACTTGAAATTTAAGCTTGCCACCATAAGAAATTTGAAGAATTCATAGAAGACTCAAAGCAGATCAAGGACATACAAGAAAACTCAAAAAAACAACAACAACAAAAACCAAAATGAATGTCCTGAGAAGCAAAATCAATGAACAGAAGATTGAAAATGATTCTCTAAATAAGGAAATAAAGTAGTTGCAGCATTAAAAAAGATTAAAAGAGGAGATGAAGGGCCTCCTCTGGTGGTGCAGGCAGTTGAGCGCAGCGCTGTGAAGCTGTCCGAGGCCTCTGCAGTATAGATTTGATCCCGGCTGGCGAGAGTCCCATGTGGCGCGCCGCAGACCTCTCCTGTTGTGCCTGTTGTTCCCCTCAGCAGTGTATTTCGTCAGTCTGCCTGTTCTGCTCCCCGCTCTCTCTCTGGTGAATCATCTCATCCTCCTGCGCATCTGGCCTGTACCCCGTTCTTGTATAAATAAATATGAAATAAAGATGAAAAATACTGTCAAATTTGTAGAAGAAACGTAATGGAAGACCCAATCAGTGAACTTGAAATACGAATTTACAAAAATCAAGGATCCTTTTTAAATATGTTTTTAAAACATTTGAAAAGTCAAAACTGATAAATGAATTCAGCAAAGTTTCAGGACACAAAATCAACCTTCAAAAATCAGTTGTGTTTCTCTATACTGTTTTTTAAAAGATTTATTTATTTATGCATACAAGAACTGGGGTATAGGCCAGAGGTGTGGGGAGTGAGGGGATTCATCAGAGACAGAATGGGGAGCAGAACTGGTGGGTCTACTGAAATTCACTGCTGAGGGGAGCAGCAGGCAAGACAGGAGAGGTCTGCTGAGCCATGTGGGTTAGCTCCCTGGCTGGGATTGAACTCATGTTGCAGTGTCTGGCCATAATTTGATAGTGCTGTGTCTTTAACCCCTGTGCCACCAGGAAGGCCCATGTTTCTCTATACTATCAATGACCAATCCAAAAAGGAATTTTTAAGAATCCTATTTACAATAGCATTAAAAGGAATAAAATACTCAGTAATAAACAAGGAGGCAAAAGATGTATATAGTGAAAACTAAATGAAAAGATATCTTGTGTTCATGGATTTAAAGATTTGATATTATTAATATTATCAATCTTGATACCACCTAACCAACTTTCATACTCACTGCAATCCCTATCATAATCCCAATGGCATTTTTTTTAAAAAAAGATTTATTTATTTATACAAGCACTGGGTACAGTCAAAAGCACGGGAGAGTGCGAGAATTCACCAGAGCCAGAGCTGGGAGCAGAGCAGGCAGAAGGAGCCCAGGACCGAGGCACACTGCTGAGGGGAGCAGCGGGCGGCAGGAGAGGTCTGCGTGTGGGACCCTCCTCCGGTGGCCGGGAGCAGCCAGGGATCGAACCAGCGCTGCAGAAGCTGCGGGCAGCTTCTCAACTCAGCGCTCAACCGCTGCGCCACTGGGGAGGCCCCCAATAGCATTTATTTATATGTCCAAAAGGGCAGGTTTATTGTAAAAAGGGAGAGAGAGTAAAGAACACTTGCACAGACACAAGCAGGCAGAAAGAGCTGCCCACAAAAGGGACAGGCTTGCTAAAAAATGAGGCCTGCATAGTCACAGGGGGCAGCCTTGGGAGGAGAGCTGCAGCTGCTGCTTTGCACAGGGAGGTCAGTGAAGAGAAACACCTGCATTGTCATAGAGAGGCAGGAGAGCTGCTGCCCCAACGACCTTTTTTTTTTTTTTTTTTTTTTGCAGAAACATTAAAAAAAAAATGCTAAAATTCGTGAATATCAAAGGACCTCAAACACTCTTAAGAACAACCAAAACACTCTTAAGAAAGAATAGTGGGACATCTCACACTTCCTGATTTTAAAGCAAATTATGATGCTATAATAATAAATAATAGTAATATGGTGCTGGCATATAGACACCTATATAGACCAGTGGAACAGAACAGAGAGCACAGAAATAAACCCATGAATTTATAAGCAAAGGATCTTTCACAAGGGTGCCAAGATTACATAATGGGGAAAGAGTAATATTTTCAACAAATGGTCTTGGGAACACCGAATATCCTCATTGAAAGAATGAAGATGGACTCTAAAATAATACGATATACACAGATTAATTAAAAATGGATTAAAGAACTAAGATCGTGAAATTACAAAATGTTTTGAATAAAATATAGGGAGAAAACCTCATGACATTGGAATGGGCAGATTTCTTGGATATGACACAAACATAGACCAACATAAGCAAAAATAAATAGGTCTACTTCAGGCTCAAAACCTGTGCAACAAAGGAAACAATCCACTGAGTGAAAATACAATTTATGGAACTGGAGAAAGTATTTGCAAAGCATATATCAGATAAGGGCTTAGTAACCAGAATGGATAAAGAACTACTACAATTCCATATCCAAAAAACAAATAGCCTGATGAAAATATCAGCTAAGGACTTGACTAAGCATTTCTCCAAAGAAGCAATATAAATAGACAATGAACATACGAATAGATATTCAACATCTGTCAGGGAAATATAAATCAAAACCACAATGAGATATCACTCATACCTCTTAGAATGGTCACTACAAAAAACCTCAAGGAATAACAATTTTTGTGAGATTAGGGGAGAAATTGGAGCCCTTTTGCACTGTTGAAATTATAAAATGATACAGCCACTTTGGAAAACAGTGTGAAAGTTCCTAAAAATTTTTAAAATAGAACTAATCACACCATCCAGAACTCCCATTTCTGGGTATAGAACTAAAAAAATGGCCTTTCCAGGTCACATCTGTTGGGAAATGTACTGTGTTTATGCCAAAATTCATTTTTATTTCTTTTCAGAAAATAAATCAAGAGAAATAAAATATTTGAAACTCAAAGTTATACCAAAAATAATGACATCTATTCTAAGCTTTCTTCCTTACCCTCCTTTTAGAGCTATTTTCAGCTCCCTGTGGCAGATAAAAAGATAAAAATCGTAGGCTTAGGGAGGAGGTGGCCAGAAACCAGGATACTGTCCACAATGAAGTCCAATGACCCTGAGACCTGCAGAGCAGCTTAATGTGGATGCAGGTGTTGAAAACACAACAGAGAAAACTGAACATAACGTAAATATTGGGAGGCCTTGCTTGGTCTGGCAGGCAAACAAACAAGCCATCTTCACTGCTGACTGAAGCTGTAAATCTTGTAACAAAGGATTTAACAATAGTTTCCCAACGTTTAGCTGTTTATTGTAAAATATATCACACAAAATTAGGCAAACTTTATTGGAGTTGCTTTACAATCAGATTGTAGTCATGGTAATTTTAAAGTCTTCTTATGTATGAAGTTATGCTTTGTATTTACAGAAATTCACAAGAAATAGATTTTGAAAGATATTCTGGAAATTAGGTTTATCACCTGCAGAACTGAGGAAAGAATTGCAGAGTTTATAGGAAAAAACTGGACTTATAAAAACTGCTAACAAAAGATCAGGATTTGCTACATAGGACTGAATGAACAATGAAGGACTAATATAATTTTAATGACTTTTGAAATATTAATTTTGAATATTTTGCTTTTCCAGAAAACTCTGGCTTTTTTTTTTTTTTAGCTGAATTATGATCTGCAGCACTGGTAAGTTTCATGAACAGAAACTGAACAGAACTGAAAACTTTTTTTCAGTTTTTTGTGAACAGAACTGAAACGTTTTCTTTCTGTCTCTCCCTAACACACCCAAAATGTTACCTTTTAGTACTATTTTTCATGGCAATGCATTTATTTGCATGAACCAGAGAAGACTTTTTTCTTTTTTAATATAACAGACTATTGGAAACATGATTGTATTACTGGGTCTTATATGGAATGTATCAGACAGCTTCCAGGGATCTAGATCAATTTCAGTCTTCAAAGAAAAGACAACCTGATACCTTGCATTCAGGGTTCCAGGCCTATCAAGACAAAGGGTGAAAAGATCATCCACTGGCAGACCTGGAAACTCCTGGACATTTTGGGGGACTTCAAGAAGAGAAAGACAAAGACACAGATATTGTCAGTAAGGCCTGATGGTGAGAACTTGGCATATTCCTCGTCCTGGAGAGGCCATTAAAAGTTTAATCTAAGATTCAATATGAGAAGTTGCAGCAAAATAATCTGTAACAAGGTATATGGTTATATTTTGTTCTTATTGTACTTAGCAAAGGAAATGTCTTTAGTCCAGGTGTTTTTACATTTTTCACCTTTAATTTCCTCTTTGATTCAATAGTTGTTCATTAAGATACTGTTTATTTTCCACAAACCTGAGGTTAATTATTAGAGGAATGATCCACCCTGCCAACGTTTTGACAGACTCTTCCATCTTCATACCAAAGACATTTCAGGCACCAAGAATTACAACTCCCAGCATGCCATGAACCCGACTTCCTCAATGAGGTGTTACTGGGAACTAGGGACAGAGTTAAGTAACCATGTTTGGACTTGTTTTCTCAACTGACTTACACCCTGGTGAAGAAGAGATGTGGAGAGATATGGAGACATATTGGAAGAGATTAATGGAGAGTCTGCTCCTGGTCCTTGGCAGAGACAATAGCAGCCATTACCTTGATATGGTATAGTTCTAATTTTGAGTCTCTCCTTCTGTCCTAGCTCTCCAGGACCTACCTAACCCCTTTCTTGTGGTTCCCTACCAGAAATTACCTTAGACTTGTGGCAAGTTTTGGGCCTTCAGCCTACCACTTTGAGCCAGGTTTATTTGGCTGCATATTTGCCCATGAGGGGAAACTATTATTTATTTGAAATCCATTCTCTCTCTCTCTCTCCCCAATCCTGTTAAAAATCTATCAGATGAAAAGTCTTCTCCCTTTGTGCATATGGATGGCTGAATTCCTTTTTAGAGTGGTACCCCTTAACTGGTTGGGGTCCCTGGGTGTCCCTCAGACACATACTAACAATTTTCTCCCTTTCTTCTTTTTGGGTGATTTCCAGCGTTGGCTGAAATAAATTGAAACAAACAAAAGTAAGACAGTTTATTAAAGAATCATGACTGAGGACTCAAGTCCAGGAATAGCGTCTAGATAGTTCTGGGAAAGCTGCCCAAATTCTGAGCTCTCAATGAAAATTATATACCATTGCAAGGAGGTTACATGTAGCCTTTTCAAGTATTTCTTACAAAAAAAATCCAAGTAAAGGTTTGGTTAATGTAGCTATCCAACATTGTCTATGCATTGAGGAAAACAAAGAGAGCTGTTAAAATTTACCCTGTCTATTTGGAGCCTTATCTTCTGGGAACTGGGAGTTTTAGCAATTTCACATTTATTGGAGTTGACATTCTTTGAAGTTATTGATTTGTCTGGAGGCAGCAGTTTCCAAAATAATGCTTTTTCACAAAGGCAGCATTTTTCCTGGGCACAATTTCTCAACAGGACCAAACCAGCTGCATCCTGACTCTTGGCTTGTGCTCTTTATTGGAACCAGAGAGAGGCGGGTACCCGCTTAATTATTAGCTTTACTTAACAGTTTCCCCTTTTATGGTCACAATAGTTCTTGCATTAGTGACAATTTGGATGATGTTCTGCCAAATCCTGCAGGTAATCTTTGTTGTCCATTGACATAATTATTCACTAATTAACCAGTCAGGGTTTCTATCTACCTATTCTATTACCTGACTACTTTCTTAGTTCCTCTTGTTGAGCTCAATGCCAGATCTCATCTTGCAATTTGATATGCAAATAATGTAATCAGTAATTTTGGTATGCTTTGGATTGGAATGTAATTAAACTTTGAACATTTACATAGTAATATGAGAAGTAACTGTAACTAAGATTACAATTCTGATAGTTGCAAACAAGAAGACATTTTAACATTTTAACTATCCAAAAAATGCAGTACATGTTTCATAATATTGTTTTACTAACTTACCGGTACATTTTTCACCTTGGCCTATAGTTACTTGCATCTTATAATAAATCTGATTGTTCTTGGATGAAATTTGAATTAACTCGTTATCACCAACAGTAAACTTTTCTTTGGGCTAGTCTTTTTCATGGAGACTATTTGCAAGGGGGATTGAGAACTATGCTCCAGCATACACAATCTTCTATATCTCTGTGTTTTTATAAATTTTGTTAAGGTCAAGGATTTTTAGTTTCAAGTAGTCATGATATTATGCCAAATATCAGTTTGGTTTAGTGAAATCAGTCTATTTGCAAACAACTTCATTAGTCACATAGTAGTATCCTTCTTCCCTTCCCAGGAGAAAAAGCCATTTCCCATATGTCAAACAATATTTTGTAAATTGGCAATTATTATTGACCAAATTTGAGATATTTCTGAGTACCAAACATTTTGCAGGTAAAGCCAAATGCCTTTTGTATTTTCATATTTCAGTAAGGATATTGGTTCCCATTTTTAATTATTTGGAAGTATGGCCCATCTACTGCTGATAACGCCAGTATTCAGTGCAGTATTGTGGTGTCATTGTGGATTTCATTTATTTCTGCTAGTTGGATTACTGGGAACTTTAATTTTCAGTTTGGTCTGGGAACCAAAGCAGTTTAAGTTCATTGATGTGAATTACAAATGTCATCAAAGATTCCTTATAAATTTGGGTTCTATAAGTGCCCCTTTTGTGTTTCAGTCTCTAATATGGTAGGCTATCTTTTTTCAGCATATTCAACCTCTACTTGTATAAGCATCATCAGTACTCTTATCTGCATCATTATATAAGTTCTTTTCCAAATTTGCATTTTGGAATAATCAGTCACGATTTATCTAGTATGTTCCACCCATTTGATTAAATTGTCATTTACTTTAGTACAATTTGTTGGAGTTATCCGAGTTTTCACCCACAAAAACAAAGTTCAATATTGGGGTGACGTGCTATTCAAGACAGGGTACATGGGCAGCTGTCATGTGAAAGTTGTTGAGTCATAATGGCCTTTCATCATCCATGCATATAGATACAGTTCTTCTAGAATTACCTTCCTCCTTAATGATACATTTGGCGGGAGACTTCACTGAAAAATTTCCCGAATGGAGTTCCTTTGTAATACAAAAACCTGGAGAAAGTCATGCTAAAAACAGTCAAGGGTAGGTTCTGATCATGACATGGAAATCAGCGTCCTCTTTATTATAGAAAATAATTTCAGTGGGTTCTTGTGTGTAAAGATGGAGTTATTCCCTATAAAAAACCGGTTATTTTCCAGGGATATAATTTTGGGTAGAAAGTATATGATGGAGTGGGTATATGTTGTATATGAAATTGCTAAAAGAGCCCTGAGAATCTTGTGATCAAATTCATATGTAAAAACTCTATTAGAAAACACATACTGTTCTTGAATGTTAATTTGCCAAAGTCGTCTACTTCCTGTCCTGTTCTGCAGTGGTCTGCATTATATTTGTGTGGGTAGGGGTTCTACCAGGTGTAGTCGATTTCAGAAGTAGGAGTGTTTTCCGATTGTAACTTCCTTTAAATGAGAAACATTAAGAGCCAACTCTTTATAATTTAGTTTCACAGGAGTTGCTAAAATTACTAAATAAAGTTCCTTCTACTCAGGTTATAAATAGTTTTTAACTTGACATCTATTCCAATATACATGATCTCCTGGTGATACATCAAGTCTTAGTCTTTCCCTTCTGGGGTAGGGATGAATCATAAACTTCAGTCATTGATTGGTTATTTTCCTTTAAGGTTTCCATTAACCTTTTATAATAATGAAAAATGTTACCTTTTAAGCGTTAGTTCTTTATCAAGGCACATAGTTCTTTCAATGAATATCGCACATGGAGATATCCGATATTTTCCAAAGAAGGAAGATGTTAGATTAAGCAATTTCAAGGGGAGGACCTTTAGCTCAGTTATTGTAATAACCATCTGCACACTTTGCCAGTTGGGTTCTGAGAGTTCCATTTGTTCTTTCCACAAATCCTGATGATATACACAATGAAAATATTACAAAATAGGCCAAAGTATGCAAATTTCCTTAATTAGTTGTCTAGTGAAATGTGTTCCTTGATCACTATGTAATTGATTGGGAAGACTGGGCTAATGCACTTAAATAAAGATTTTCCTACAGTTTGTGCCATTGCCCTCCTGCATGGAAATGCTTCTGTCCAATGAGAAAATATGCAAATCACGACTAATCCATATTAGAAACCCTGAGATAGTAACATCTGGATAATATTCACTTGACAGATTTCCAACAGCCCAATAGGAGTATGAAAAGCTCATTTGAGCTCTGGAAAAGTTTACCAGTTTTATACTGGGGACAGATCATACATTTAAAAATATATCTTTTGGGTCATTGTGGGGAAAGCCTTGTACTAGAAATCATTCTCTCATGTGCCAATGAGTAAATTTGTGGATATAATCCCAAAAGGGGTACTGGCTTTCTATAGCCAGAACAGGACATTGATGCTTTTCTCTCCAGGTCATAGGGAATCTCCAAACCCACCCCACACCAAACATACATACATACTCCTTTTGGATCTATTTCCTTCTCAGGCACAGCTTTCTGAAATTCAGAGAGGTTGTTAGTCAGTTTGGAGAGCATAAAAGAACAGGTTAATACTACATCCTGCAAATGGGAGGAGGCTGCTTGCTTAGCTACTTAATCTTACTGCCAATTTCCTTTAGTTTTTGGGAGTGCATTGTGGTAGGAATCTCTTACCAATTTTGTTTTATTAATGAGAGTCCTAATAAGTTCCTGACAGTAATAGAGGATACCACCTCTGAGGAGACTTGTGCATTTAATTAAATGTCCAGAACTTCCATTAATATTCAAATTGAAGTGACTGGTGTTTGCTAAAATACATAGATCTATTTTTCCATCATCCCAATATTTCTTTAATTGGAATTATGTTAACACAATTATTGTAAGTCTTTATGTTTCAAATAGAAAATAGTCCATTGTGAATAACATTCGCATATTACAGCTAATTTTATTTTCTTAATTAATAAATTTATTTATTTTTAACTGAGATAATATTGGAGTACCTCTATCAGGTATTACCACCAGAGTGCACCCACTCATCCATATTCCACCACAGACCATTGTACTTCATTCCCTCTTTGTTCTTCCCTTCCTCCATCCCCTACCCCTTGGTACTTCAGTTTTGTAGTCAGCTATAGGGTTAGTTTTTTAACTTGCCTTTATCTAACTGTTACTTTGTATTCCACGTATTAGTGACACCAGCTGGTATTTATTTTTCTCCTTCTGACTTATTTCACTTAGCATTATCCATTCAAGTTCTATCCATGTTGCCACATATGGCATGAGTTTGTCTTTTTTGATGGTTGAGTAATAATTCCATTGTCTATATATCTTGATCCACTCATCTTTTCTAGCGCACTTAGGTTGTTTCCTTAGCTTGGCTATTGTAAATAGTGCTGCAATAAACATGGCAGTGCAAATTTCCTTTCAAATACGTTTTGAAAAATTGAAAAATTTTGGGTAGATGCCTAGGAGTGGAATTACTGGGTAGATGCATGTTTAATGTTTTGAGACAACTCCAGACATAGGAGCTGTACTATTCTGCATTCCCACCAGCAGTGTAGGAGAGTTCCCTTTTCTTTACACCCTCACCAGCACCTTTTGTTTCTGGTCTTTTCATATGGGCCATTCTCACAGGTGTGAGAGGTTATCTCATTGAGGCCTTGATTTGCATTTCTCTAATAATAAGTGATTGGGAACATTTTTTCATGTTCCTGCTGATCATTTTAAAAGTCTTCTCGGAGAGTTGTCTCTTTAGTTCTTTTGCCCATTTTTTGGATTGCGTTATTTGTTTTGTTCTTGTAGAATTTTATGAGCTCTTTGTACATCTTTGATCTCAGTCCTTTGTCAGATGCGTAGTGTGCAAATATTTTCTCCCGTTTAATAGAGTTTCTTTTTGTTTAAGTTATGGTTTCTTTTGCTGCACAGAAACTTGTTAGTTTTATGTCATCTGAGCTATTTATGTTCTCTTTGCTATTGGGGATGAATCCCTAAGGCATCACTAAAGCTTTATGTCATAAAATGTTTTGCATATTATTTTCTATGTATTATATTGTTTCAGGTTTTATATTCAAGTCTTTGATCTATATTGTGTTGATTTTGGTGTGTGGTGTGAGATTGTGCTCTAGTTTTATTCTTTTGCATGCAACTGTCCAGTTTTCCCAGTGCCATTTATTGAAGAGGCTGTCCTTGTTCCAATGCATATTTTTGGCTCTTTTGTCATAGATTAAATGTCCATAGATGCATGGTTTTATTTCTTGGCTCTTAATTCTATTCCAATTGTCTGCATCTGTTTTTCCACTACCAGGCTGTTTTAATTATTGTGCTTTATATTATAGCTTGAATTCTGGAAGTGTGATACATCAAATATCTTTCTTTTCTGTCAAGATTGTTTTTGCTATTCTATATGAATTTTAGTAGTATTTGCTCCAGTTCTATGAAATTGATCATCGATATTTTTTATTGGGATTGCATTGACTCTGTATATTGCCTTGGGTAACAATGGCCATTTTCACAATGTTGATTTTTCCAATCCATGAGCAGGAGTATTTCTCTATTTCTTTATGTCTTCTATTTATTTCAACATTTTTTTTACAGTTTTCTTTGTATAGATCGTTTACCTCTTGTGTTATGTTTACTCCTAAGTATTTAATTTATTTAATTTTTAGGTGTATTTGCAATGGGATGTTTTCTTAATTTCTTCCTCTGCTATCCCATTGTTTGTGTATAGAGAGGAAACTGATTTATGTGTGTTGATTTTTTGTCCTGCCTCTTTGCTAAACTGATCATTTCAATTAGCTTCTCTGTGAGCCTTGAGGGTTCTCTATGTATATTATCATGTCATATGCAAATAATGAGTTTTACTTTTTCTTTCCCAATTTGGATTCTTTTTATATCTTTCACTTGTTTAACTGCTCTAGTTAGAACTTCCAATACTATGTTGAATAGCAATGGTGAGAATGGAATAACCTTCTCTTTGTACCAGATCTCAGTGGGAAAACTTAGTTTTTGTCCATTGAGAATGATATTAGCAAGGGTTTGTTGTAAATGGCTTTTATTATGTTAAGTTTTTATTATGTTACCATTTATCTCCAGTTTTTCAAGGGTTTTCAACATAAATAGATGTCGGATCTTATTGAATGATTTTTCCTCATGATGGTCTTTATCTTTCTTCTTGTTGATATGGTGAATTATACTGATTGATTTTTGGATATTGAACCACCCTCGTGTTCTTAGTATGAATCCCACTTGGTCATGGAATATGATGGTTATAATGCATTGTTGGATTCAGTTTGCTAGGATTCTATTAAGGATTTTTGCATCTGTATTCATTAGGAAGTTTGTAATTTTCATTTTTTGTGTTGTTTTTATTTGGTTTTGGTATTAGAGAAATGTTGGTCTCATAAAAATGTATTAGAGTAATGTTGGTTTCAAAAAAATTATTTGGAAGTATTCCTTCTTTTTCAATTTTTTGGAAGTCTTTGAGTAAGATAGGCATTAGTTCATCTTTGAAGAATTCATTTGTAGAATTCATCTTTGTAGAATTCACTTGTGAGACCATCTGGTTCTGTACTCTTGTTTTTTGGGGAATTTTGGTTACTGTTTTAACTTCTTTTCTGAGATTGGTTTGTTCAGGGCTTTCTTCCTTAATCAGTCTTAGATGATTGTATAATTATAAGAAATTGTCCATCTCTCCTAGGTTATTGAATTTGTTAGCATATAAATATTTATAGTTGTCTTAATTATTTTTGTAAAAGATTAATTGATTTATGCATACAAGAACTGGGGTACAGGCCAGAGGTGTGGGGGGTGAGAGGATTCACCAGAGACAGAGTGGGGAGCAGAATGGGCAGACTGACTGAAATACACTGCTGATGGGAGCAGCAGTGGGTGACAGGGAAAGGTCTGCTGTGCCATGTGGGTCAACCCCCTGGTCGGGGATCGAACTCATGCTTCACTGGCTGTGGATAGCTTCATAGTGCTGCATCTTAACCCCTTGCGCCACCAGGGAGGCCACGATAGTTGTCTTAATTATTCTCTGAATTTCTGTAGCATCTGTGTGGCTTCTCTACTTTCATTTTTTGATTGTATTTATTTGAGATTTCTATCTTATTTTCTTGGTGAGCTATGCTAGAAGTTTGTCTTTTTTTTTTCTCAAAGAATCAACTTTTGGTTTAATTTATCTTTTGGAATGTCTTTTTATTTTCTCTTTTATTTACTTCTGCTTTGATTTTTATTATTTCTGATCTAATGTCTTTTGGATTTGTTTTTTCTTCTTTTTCTAATTCCTCAAGCTGCGAGAGAAGGTTTTTTTTTATTTGAGCTTTTTCTTATTTCTTGTCTGGGGCCTGAATTGCTTTATATTTCCCTCTTAGTATTGCTTTTGCTATGTCCCATAAGTTTGGGATGATAGTGTGCTCATTTTCATTTGTCTTGAGATTTTCTTTGATTTCCTCATTAATCCAGTGGTCTTTCAGTAGTGTGTTGTTCAGTTTCCATGTATTAAGAGATTTCCCTGCTTTCTTTTGATAGCTTATTCCTAGTTTGACACATTTATGGCCTGAGAAGATGCCAGATATGATTTCAATCTTCACAAATTATTGTTATTTGTTTTTTTGTCCCAGAATGTGGTCTATTCTGGAGAATGTCCCATTTGTGCACTCTGGGTGGGGCCTGTGGGGTCTCACAGAATGTCACAAGAACTCTGTTGATCAGGGCAGGGACTGGTAGTGTCCTGTGGAATGTAGTGAAGTCTCTGGCTGCTCTGGCTCCCTCCCTGACCGTTACAGCTAATTTTAGACCTAAATTAATGGTTCCAAGCACATTATTTTTTCCAATTACATTATTTTAAATGAGAATTTATTTCAAGTCTTAATAGGACTGTTTTCTTTGTCCATAAATTAAAATATTCATGTACAGCTATGAAAGTATGTATGTTTCTGAAAAGGATTAAACTTTTCTCGGGTTTATAGATTATTTCCTAATCATAATCATATTTAACACCACTAATATTCCTTCTGCTACATTTTATGTTCCTTAGAGTAAATGAAATAATTTAATATTAACAATGCCTCAAGAAAAAAGCTTTTAAATCCATTATACCAGAACATCTAAAATTTGGAGTTTCTTACAATTTCTAGAACATGTATTTAATTTTTGTACAAATACATCGTCAAGAAGCTTCAGTAGTGCATCTTATTTGACCACACTTTTTCTTTAGCATATGAAGTTAAGTTAAGTTATTTAACATTTTTCTCTCCAGAGAGAATAATTCACTTGAGTGCTCCAGGATCCAACTGGGAAAAATCCCAAAGTTAGTTTTAAGTCAAAAGGAGTTTATTATGAATTTAACTTTAGGAAGCTTGTCCAAAAAATTGAAAGATTTAAAACATTTGAATAGATTATTATAAATAATACTTAATTGTAAATCCTTGTAACAATTTATTTGATCTTATTTAAATTGACCACATAAAGTTTCCTTCTTAAGATTCCTTTCCCATAAACATTTCCCACTTTCACAGATATCTTGTGACTTGCTAAATATTTATTTAATTCTATATACTTTTTTTCACTGAGATTGGGAAAAATTAGTGTTCCCTTTCTTTACCAAAAGAAAACCCATTCCTTTATTCCTCCTCATCTAGGTATCATTCTATTCTCCTTTTGTTACATTTTACCTACTTTCCATATACACTCTTTTTCTTTCAATTTTTATAATTCTTTTTTTTTTAAAGATTTATTTATTTATTTATACAAGCACTGGGTACAGTCAGAAGCATGGGAGGGTGAGAGAATTCACCAGAGTCAGAGGGGAGAGCAGAAGGCAGATTGACGAAGTACACTGCTGAGGGGAGCAGCAGGCGGCAGGAGAGGTCTGCGTGCCATGTGGGACCCTCACCGGTGGCCGGGGATCGAACTGGCACTGCAGAGGCTGCAGGCAGCTTCGCAACCCAGTGCTCAACCGCTGCACCACAGGGGAGGCCCAATTTTTATAATTCTTAATCTCTAATTGAAACAAAAAAGTCAAAGGAAATTTTCTAGCAGCCTGTATTTTTAAAAGAGTCAACCTTAATTTTTTCTCTAACTTTCATTTCTGTAAGGAATGTTTTTTCCATCTTCCAGGGTGCTTAATCCAAAGACTAACAAGATTTGTGACTTCCAGGGACAGAAGAGAAGGGCAAGATTTCCTAGGAGTTTCTAGCTATATTTTTCTATTATCAGAAGTCTGAGGTAATTGCTAATTTTTCCTCTTTCCTTGGAATTTTACCTCTGAGGTAATTGCTAATTTTTCCTCTTCCTTGGAATTTTACCTTACTAATTTTTCCGCTTTCCTTGGCCCATATTATCTTAATCACTCCCAACTTTTGTTATGTTCCCGGGGTTTTATTCATACAGAGTTACTTATTTGGTAGTTATCTGGTGGTATTGGGGGCAGATGCCACAACAATTAGGCAAATGCAAGAGTTAAGACAATTCCCAAAATTCCAAGACAATTTTTCTCAAATTTTTTCAAGTTTTACCATAAGTGTTTGGAACTTAGCCTGCAACTTGTGTTTTCCCATCTTTGCAAAACAGCATGCTGAGTTCTTCTTAATTCTTTTAACTTTCTAACTCAAGCTTTAGCGACTAATAGGGCATCCATGATCAGTCAAATTGTCAGACACAGTAGAGGCCAGCCCATTAAGGCAGCCACTCATTTTTCCCCCCTGCCATAGGAAGCTTATGAGACTTTATCTTGGGCAACTGCAAGATAACTAGTTTCCCCACCATTTCCTGCCATATCTTAATGTTTTATAGAGGCTATGATATATTTAGTCATTTATGCAGCTCAGATAACCAAAACAACATATTATATATTTGCAAGGTTTTCCCTTGAAATAGATTCTGAGAGCACACAGGCAGGGAGATGAAAAGCTTAAAATTGGGGCTTCCCTGTTGGTGCGGGGGTTAAGCACCACACTGTGAAGTGATCCAAGGCCTCTGCAGCACAAGTTCAATCCCCCACCGGCCGCCAGCCCGGGAGCAGCCCACACGGTGCAGCAGACCTCTCCTGACTTGCCCGCTGCTCCCCTCAGCAGTGTATTTCAGTCAGTCTGCCTGTTCTGTTCCCCGCTCTGTCTCTGATGAATCCTCTCACCACTCACACCTCTGGCCTGTACCCCAGTTCTTGTATGCATAAATGAATAAATCTTTAAAAAAAAAAAAAGAAAAGAAAAGCTTAAAATTATGTGAGTTCAGTTTGTAGGTCAAATAGTCACATTCTTTTGATTTCCTTCCCCAACATTTTCTCCCTCCTGACTGGCCCATATTATCTTAATCACTCCCAACTTTTGTAATGTTCCTTGGGTTTTATTCATACAGAGTTACTCATTTGGTAGTTATTTGGTGGCATTGGGGACAGATGCCACTACTATCAGGCACATGAAAGAGTTAAGACAATTTCCAAAAATCTAAGACAATTTTTCTATTAAGGGACACATGATTCAAACCACTGATATATAAATTTCTCTAGATTAGAAGTTGGATCATTTAAGTACTGCTTTATGCCCTCACATGATATAACAAAGATGATACATTATGGAATTCATCAGGTATTAACATATGACATTTTGTTTGCATAATGACTTAGGCATTATCCCTTATGAACACTGATGCAAACATTCTTAACAAAAATAGAAAACAATTCAGCAGTATATTAAAAAAAATATGCACCATGTCAAATGGATTGTTCCTGGAGAGCAAGGATGAAGACTGAAATAATATTAAATGTATAAAAATTAATGTTCTGTAACACATTAACAAAATAAAGGGAAGACACATGATCATCTTAATTGATTCAGAAAAAAATGACAAAATTCAAAAACCATTGTTGATAAAAATATTCAACAAACTAACAATAAAAGGAAACTACCTCAGTGCAACAACAATCATGTATGAAAAAAATACCCACAGTAGACATCACACTTCATGGTAAAAGACTGAAAGCATTTTCTCTAAGATTTGAATCAAGGCAAAGTTTCTCACATTCATCACATCTAGTCAACATAGTATTGGAAATATGAGCTAGAGAAGTAAGACAAGAAAATGAAAATAGAGAGCATCTAAAGAGATATGAACTTGTACCTCTGAATAATACACAGTGTTGTTAACCAATGTTACCCCAATATAAAGGATTTCTGGCCAGGGAACAACCCACATGATG
Source organism: Talpa occidentalis (assembly GCF_014898055.3). NCBI lineage: Eukaryota > Metazoa > Chordata > Mammalia > Eulipotyphla > Talpidae > Talpa > Talpa occidentalis. Next base: position 52,358,900 of record NW_023601322.1, read on the forward strand.
CAGCAGACTTCTCCTGACTCACCCACTGCTCCCCTCGGCAGTGTATTTCCTTCGATCTGCCTGTTTGTTCTGTTTCCCTCTCTGTCTCTGGTGAACCCTCTCACCCCCTGCACCTCTGGCTTGAACCCCAGTTCTTATATGCATAAATAAATAAATCTTTTAAAAAAGAGATAAAATAAAGGGCATTCAAATTGGAAGGAAAGAATTAAAACTATCTCTGTTCACAGAGATAGAAAACCCTAAATATTATATTAAACAAAAGGTTAGTGCTAATAATACAACAAAGTGTCTATGACAGAAATAAGTTGCATTTCTATGCACTAACAATAAGTAATTCTAAAAGGAAATTAGAAAAAAATTCATTAACACAGGTATCAAAAAGAATCAAATAAGAATAAACTTAACCAAGCAAGCATACAGTGAAAACTAAAATACTGTTGAAAGAATTAAAGACATTAATACATGGAGCGATATTCCATGTTTATTAATTGGAAGACTAAATATAGTTAAGATATCTCTACTTCCTAAAACAATCCACAAATCCAATTCAATCCTTATAAAAATCCCAACAATAATCTTTTTGGGAAAAAATATGAAATTTCAAGGGTCCTTGAATAACAAAAACAATTAGAAAAAGAAGAACAAAACTGGTATACTTAAATTTTTTTATTTCAAATCTTTTTTGATTCTTACAAATCTACAATAAACAAAATAATGTGGTACTGGAAGAAGGAGGGCCAGACCAATGGAGTAGGATAGAGAGTTTAGAATTAAATTCTCACATATGTGGAAAAATGTTTTGTAATAAGGGGAAAGACAATGCAATGGGAAAAGAATAGCTTTTTCAAAAAGATGCCAGGAAAACTGGATATCTACACCAAGGAGTGAAATTGGATCTTTCCCTAACACCATACAAAAAAACAATTTGAATGGATCCAAAACATAAGGTTTAGACCCAGAACTGTAAAGCTCTTAAAAGAAAACAAAAGGTAAAATCTTCACAACATTGAATTTGACATGATCTTGGGTTGTTACCAAAGGCATAGGCAACATAAGGAAAAATAGACAAATTGGACTTCATAAAAATTGAAATATTTTATGTATAAAAAACACTATGAACAGAATAAAATGTATTCCATTGATTGAGAAAATATTTGCAAATCATATATCTGATAATGTATTAATATCGGAATATAGAGAGAACTACTAAGACTCAACAACAAAAACTGCGCAAAAGCTTGAATAAGGATTTCTCCAAAGGAGAATTACAAATGACCAATAAGTTCATGAAAAGATGCTTAAGATCAATGGTCATTAGGAAAAAGTAAATTAAAACCACAGTGAGATAATCCCTTACATTAATTAGGATGACCACCTTAAAAAAATCAGAAAATAATTGTTAGTAAGTATATAGAAATTAGAACCTTTGTGCATTGTTGTTAGAAATGCAAAATGGTAGAGTTGCTATGGAAAACAGTTTTTTTTCCATCAAAAAATTATGGCAGTTCCTCAAAAAATTGAAAATTGAATTACCTTATGATCCTGCAATTTCACTTTTGGCTATGTGCTCAAAATAATTGAAAACAGGGTTCCAATGACATATTTTTGAATAATAGCAGTATTATACACAATAATTTAAATGTGGCTGCAAGCCAAGTGGCCGTTGATGAATGAATTTATAAACTAAGTGTGTATGTATGTATAATGAAATATTCGGTCTTAAAAAGGAAGAAACCTCTGACATATATTAGACATTGATAAAGCCTGAGAGCATTATGCTAATTGAAATAAGCTCATCACGAGAAGACAAGTACATTATGATTCCACTTATATGAAGTGCAAAAAGTAGTCACAATTACAGAGAAAAAAATAACAAGTACAAAGACAGAAAGTAGAATGGTGGTTATCAGCATTTGAGGTATAGGAGAGTGGGTAGGGGTTATTGTTTAGTGGGTTCAGAGTTTGGTTTTGCAAGAATAAGTTCTGGAGGTAAATGGTGATGACTTCTACAACAATGTGAATATTCTTAATACCACTGATCTTTAAACTTTAAAAGTGGTTTTATAAAATTTATGTTACATATATTTTGCTAGCATAAAATAATTGGAGAAATGAAGACCTTTCAGATGCACAAAAACTGAAGAAATTGTTAGAAGACTTGCATTGCAAGAAATGTTTTAAAAATGCTCCTCAGAGACAAGCAAAATGACATAGGTCAGAAACTCAGATCTACATAAAGGAAGAGCATTGGAGAAGGAATAAGTGAAGAAAAATAAAAGCCAAAGGGAATAATATTTTCTTTCCTTCCCTTTCTCCCTTTCCAAAAATGCTACTGAAGACAAATTGTAACTGTTTCTGATGACTTGAATGCAATTCTTATAAATGAAATTACTTTATAGATATGCTTATATTAGTTTCCAGAGTGGTGGTTGGTGGTGTTTATAATTTTAACTGAATTCTAGTGATATAAAGCGGTTTAATTTAATCTACAAAATTACATAAATATATAAAATGTCTTTCTCTTCCTACATACCCTAACTTGTCAGGAAATAGTATGTGTTCTTGATTTTATAATTTTACATTTGATATCTTGAATGCTGGTAAACCACTATTTTTATAGAAGGTTTTGGATTGACCTTGTTGCATTAAGGAAAATCTTTGGTGCTTTGAAGCTCTGCAAAACTGTTTTTTAATTGCATCTAAACTGATAGTTTACTGTGCTCCTTTCTTCTTTGGTACATTGATTTCCTTTACAAAGTTAGATGGGTCTAGAGAGGTTAGTAATGACCTTTTGAAAAACTACAAGATTGTATTAAATTGGAAAAGAACAGAAGTTTCTAGATCAGTGGTTTATTGTTTTTTCTAACAGTGCATTCAAGAATGTGTGTGGGTAAAATGGACTGCACAGGTCCTTTGTACTCTCTCCTGACCCCTCCCACCCTCTCAGATATGACTGGTTGTGGTGTGTAGCTGTCTCTTTCATTTAATGCTGACTGTGCTGAAGATGGGGGAAACCCAACTTGATGGAGATGTCTAAACCTTTAGTTCCTTTTTGACATCACTAAAATAATAAAATTCATGAGAAAAGCTGATTAATGCAATATAATAAGACAGCTTTAGAATGCACAAATATAGAGATATGAAAGAATAATGAAAAAGTAAAACACCATGATGTTGGGCATCATTTAATAAAGTTAAAAACTAAGCCCCTACTCTTTGTCCAGCAGGAAGTTTTGGGAGGCTTGACTAGATAAGGGAATCGATAAGGATCCTATGGGAACCAGACCATAAGACTATGAATGCAGAAGCAGGTCCAGGACACATTCTGTGTTAAAGGTCAATGCCCACAACCAGACATCCCATCACTCACTGGCCTAAATTGACTTCCCCAGTCATAAAAGGCCTGCAAAAACAGGTTATAAAAGGGACACCCAAATTTTTGTTTATGCAGACTTCTCTTGTCTTGCTCACTGCTTTTCTTAGCAGTATATTTCAACAAATCCAACTTTTCTGTTCTCCACTCTGTCTCTGGTGAATTCTGTCACCCCTATGCCTCTGGCCTCACCCCATCATTTCTCTGGCTGTTCAATGTGCTTGAAACCAATTACTATGACACCAGGTTTTGAGAAAAGAAAGTTTTATTCCAAGTCCACCGGCAAGCAAGCAGGAAGAAAATTCAAATCTGACTCCTCACTTAGGAAAGAGGTGGAATTTATACTGATTTTTAGAGAGTTGGGCTGAGAACAAAGGAGTTAAACTCTTTTGATTAAGGAGCAGGCTAAGGGTAAAGGAATGTGGACATGGCTGCAGTTGTACATTTGATTCATTTAGGGAGTTTTTTTTCCAAGCAACTGCATCTTTCATGTTGATGGCGCCCCTCCTCAGTAGTTTTGGAAGACTCCTTTGCCCAGCCTCCAGTCCCCACTCCAGCTCCAGGCCAGCAGTTTCTCAGCTTCAATAGGCTTGGGGTTGAGCTCAAGGTTAGAGTGTATCATTTGCATATAAACTGTGTAAAAGGAAAGTTAGATAAATTTTGTGTAGTCTAAGAAACTGAGGTTGTTTTGATCCCAATTTCATTACTGTTGCTTCTCCTTTCTCCTATTATCTTTAAACCCTAGCCAAATTTCATTAAATAACCTACTCTAAAACCTCTACAGTTTTGATTTTCTTGAAAATGATGTTATAAAAAACCCTCTCAGCCCCCAGGTAAAGATTTTGGAGTGATTCTTTCTACCTGTGTGTATTTGTTGTCTGTGTATGTTGATTCCAGTCATACCAAACTGCTATTATTGAAACTTCTTTCTTTAATTTACAATATAGTAAGGACATCCTCCATGTCATTTTAGCAGATATTTAGAAGAATTATTTAATTGTGCAGATTTTAATTTTTTAAGTAACACATGTTCATAGTAAAAGAAAAAAAAGAGTACAAAGAGCTGTACCTGAACCTTGCATTCCAGGTCTTCGGTTTTCCTTCCCAAAATCAACCCGGCTACTCGAGTTTTTTCTTTTTTGGCAAATTCATCTAAAGACACTCTTTGCAATTTAGCTATTAACTGATAGTCCCCCCAATCTGTCTGCAAGTTACACAATAACCATAACCCCCTGTGGTAAGATACATCCAATGCTTCAGGATTAGAATTTTTCTGAGAGGAATATAACAGAAACAACCATGTTTAATGTTGGGCTTAAAATCAAGATTTCTGAGACATTATGAAAGAAATTTTTTTTGCTAATGATAGTTGAGATTTTTAAAAAGTTTAGTAATAGCATACATTCAGTGAAGTACACAAATCCTCAGTTCACATCTGTATTAATTCTTAAATATGTTAACATCCATGTCACTCCCTCCAGGATTAAGAAATGTAACATTCCCAGACATCAGAAAGGAGTCAGTCTTTTGAGAAAGAAATGGTTCCCCCCCCACGCCCAGTTCCCAAAGGCTAAGAACACAAAGGGATTAAAAGAATAATGCAAAAGTTAAAAAAATTAAAATATCAATATTTTCCCAAAAAAGACAAAATGGGATAAAATATTCTCTATCAGAAGACATCTTTACTCAGATTCCCATTGAGGCCACGTATGGGGTTAGTAGGTGTTATGAATTGAATTGTGTTCCTTCAGAATTCACATGTTGAAACCTTAGCCCCCAGTGTGACTTTTAAATATAGGGTTTTTAGGGAGGTAAATTAAATTTAAAAGAAATCATTAGGGTGGGGCTCTAAGCCAGTAGGGCTAGTATCCTTATCAATAAGAGAGTCTCTATGTATAGGAATCAAGTGAAGGGCATTTGGGGGACACAGAAGGCAGCTGTTTGCAGGCCAGGAAGAGCTCTTCCTAGAGGCTAAAATTGTTAGTACCTTGATCATAAACTTCTAGCTTCCAGAATTGTGAGACAATAAATGTTTAAGCTACTAAGTTTGTGGTGCTTTGTTATGACAACCTGGGCAGACTAAAAGTTGGGGAGGAAAAACAGAAACCTCAAGCAGTTGGGAGTTTGAGAGAAGAGGAGGCCTATGCCTTTTCCCCAGGTACAGACTGGGGAGACTGTCAGTGTTCGAAGAGGTCACTGGGAGGATGTGATTGCCAGTTGCCCTGCAAACAGGTCCTGGGCAACAGGAGGCTCCTTATAGCCCTCCCCTGTCCTTGAAATACACAAACTGCCCACTGTTTCCATAAAAGGAAGCTACTTCAAGGACGCAGTCTTGAGGAGACAGCGTGTTACTATGACAATGTATACCGGACTGTATACATGTCTGAACTCTATTAAGGCCTCTATATAAACTCGTAAGATTCTGGTGGATGTGTGTGGAGATATACTCATCTTGCAAGACAAGCCTGTATATAAGTTTCCTTGCTTATGAAAACCACTACCTACCTGCCTATTTCTTCCATCTCTCCTTGTCCTCTGTGTAGAAGGGCTAGTGTCCCATATCACCAGGGAGCTCCTGAGATTGCATAACCAACAGCAAGCCTCCCAGAGATGTTCCTGAAACCAGCAGAGTGCGGCAGTAGAGCAGATATAACAGGAGACAGAATCAGACAGCTCCTAAACCTTCCTTGGTCAAGTATTATGGACTCCTAAGAGGTTGAAGGGGGCCACTTCAGGGCCTGCAGGCTGGTGGCTTCCAGCCTATGCACTCCATTTGTACACACCAGAGACTGGGCAGTGCCATGGAGTCTTGCAGGAGATCTACTAGGCCCATATTCTCCACTCCCTGTGTCAATATGCAGTAAGAACTTAGATGCTGTAAGAGGACCCCCTTCCCCACGCCCTGCTCCTGGGTCAAGGACAGTCAAGCATCCCCTGCTCTACACCCCCAGCTAGAGATGTCCAAACCAGAAGCAGAGCGGGTTTTCATGAACCGACCAGGTTTGCATTTTGAATCCTGTGCTAGTATTGTAAACACATCAATCAAATCTTGGAAATGGCACCAGTTTTGAGAATAAGCCAATCAGGTTTAAAGGTGGGGACCCTGAAAAGGATTTATAAGCTGGGACTTCAGACAGCTTCAGACACTAGGCCAATCTCCCTCATGGGAAGACCTTTGACGTAGACCTTCGGGACATTGACTTCAGGGACACAGACCTCTGAAACTCATCCATACTTGTTTGTTCAGAACTTTCTGCCTCTCTTCCAATTAGCCTGAGAGACTTGCCTGCCAGACTCATTGAGATCTTCACAACTGACCTCTATTTTGAATCTCCATTTACCTGCTGCTCTTGCCTCCAGCCCTGTCTCCAGCATGGCCTGCTAATTGGCACCATTGGCCCGAGCCCAGTGCCTCTAAACAAGCTGTGCACAGGTGCCTGTGCTTTGGCACATCTCTGAAAGAGCTAACTGCTGCTGGCCTGTGCCCAGCGATCTCCAAGGAGCTCTTCACCACTTCTGACCTCCTGGCACCACTGCCTAGCTGCAGTTCTTGCCTCCAGCACATTGGCACAGCATGCTGGTACTGTTACCTCTGGTGCTGTAGAGTCTGGCCTCCAATGCTTTCCAGCCCAGCCTCCAGATAGGTGCTGCTGGCTTCTGTGGTGCAGCCTCAACAGCACCACCTGTGACCATCTCCAGCTGCCACCCTGAGTTGGATCCTGGTTTATTGCTTACCAGAGTGCCACCAGCTCCAGGCTGTCATTAGAGGGACAACATTCTCTTGCATGAGCAGCTTTTGATTTGGACTAACAGATATTTCAGATGCTATCAGGGGTAGGACATCCAGTCATTTGTGGCCTTAAAAACTCTCCTGTTTCCCAAGCTCCCCTTTGCTAATAAACCTATTGTTGTACTCTGAGCCTGAGTTGTGTCTTGCAGTTGTGAGAGTTTGTGGGCAAGGATCCACAAACCTTGACTACCCTCAGTTTTTACATGTGATCAATGACACTGCAGAGTAAAGAGTAATAAAACTTTGGTTTCATATCTTTAACCAATCAATACCTTTAACCAATACCTCAATGGACCACTTTTACCTGGAAGACTAGCTTAATGTTTTGCTGTAAGGCAGGTTGAATATGCAAGTCAAAAATTAGTTCAGTTATAGGAAGATGTTAATGCTATACCTAAATTGTGATCTGTGTGTTTTGTACTAACAGCAAGATCGCTTATGTCGATGTGTATGTCCATATACCCAGGTGGGTGTCCACCTTTATATATCCCCACCTACCTATTTATAATTTTTTTAAGATTTATTTATTTATACAAGCACTGGGTACAGACAGAAGTGCGGGAGGGTGAGAGAATTCATCAGAGCGAGAGGGGAGAGCAGAGCAGGCAGACTGACGAAATACACTGCTGAGGGAAGCAGCGGGCAGCAGGAGAGGTCTGCGTGCCATGTGGGACCCTCGCCCGGTGGCCGGGGATCGAACCGGCGCTGCAGAGGCTGCGGGCAGCTTCGCAACCCAGCGTTCAACCACTGTGCCACCAGGGAGGCCAGTCTCTTCTTTTCTCTAGGGTCTGGTGTTGTCTACTCCAGGGCTGGCATCACCTCCCCTTCTCAAGAGATTGGCGTTGTCTCTCTCCTCAGCTCCCTCTGACCCTTGCTTATATCTTCTTTCAGGGTGACCCACCCACAAGTCTAACTGGACCATTTTTCAATCCTGTGGCTGATTGGACCATTTCTCAATCAGCTCATAGCACCTGATTGGTCCATTCCACAACCCAGGAAGTGCACTTTACATAAAAGGGCTCTCAGGAGCAACTGCCACAACCAACTTGTGGTGAGAGGCTGAGTCCTGGCAGCAAGTCTGATTGGACCATTTAGCACCAATAAGCTCATAACTCACACCTAACTGGTCCATTCCAAGGTCTCTGAGGAGCAACTGCCACAACTGACAAAAAAGCAGTTACTGAGCTCTGAGGAGCAACTGCCACAACAGACTTGTGGTGGAGCAGCAGGTTGAAAACACCGCTGCTCCTGAAGGCTCCCACTGCTGAGGTGGCTGGATTCTGGTAAGACTTTCTCAAAGTATTTTGAGATATGTAATCCTAGTATATAACTGTAAGCAGTGTGGTGCCTTTGGAATACATCTCCTTGACTAGACTGAACTACATTTCCCAGAATTTGTTTCCTTTTATGTTTCTAGTTGGGAATACCATGAGAGACATACTTAGGGGAGATTTGGAAGGTAGGTGTGAAGCAGTACGCATTACGTGGCTTGTTCACATTACCTGTGGGCTCACATCATGGGAAAACAGTGGGCTGCCTTGTCCACCCTCGTGAAACCAGGCGTTGGGTCAGGAATAGACATCGATCGGCTCTACGACAAATGGCACTAGCTTCTGTGGCAGGACCCCAGTAGCTGTTGTAAGCGCTATCACCAGTTTCAGTCCACTCTCCTGTGTCTAGCTCATGCTTGTGGGTTCCCATTTCCCATGCCGCCCCCTATTTTGCATGCCTGTGGCAATGCCTACCTTCTGGACTTCAGACTTCAGCTAAGTGGAGATTTAAGACAACAGCCTTAGAGAGTGCTTACTGGGCTCCCACAATTGATTAATATTAAATCCCTGTGATTAATAAATTCATTTATGCATACAAATACACTCATAACTCTGCTTGATCCTTATAGATGGCAAAATTTAGTACCAGAAATAGAGTTGTTCCGGAGGAACAAAATCTTAAAGATTCTCTGAACTGGGGCCTCCCTGGTGGCACAAGGGGTTAAGCATCAGCACTATGAAGCAACCTGCAGCTGCTGCAGCACAAGTTTGATCCCCATCCAGAGAGGTGACCCACATGGCGCAGCAGACCTCTCCTGTCTTGCCCCCTGCTCCTCAGCAGTGTATTTCATCAGTCTGCCTGTTCTGTTCCCCGCTCTGTCTCTGGTGAATCCTCTCACCCCCTACACCTCTGGCCTGCCCCTCAGCTCTTATATGCATAAATAAATAAATCTTTGGGAAAAAAAGATTCTCTGAACTGATTCTGAACTTTCTAGAATTGTTTGTCTGCATAGATTCGAAGGTATTAATGGTTATTTTTCTAGTAATTACAGGGACACTGTAGTCTGTGTCATGCCCTGGGACAATAGTTATGAATTATCATGTATAGGCTCTGAATTATCAAGTATTTGCTGTCACAGAAAACTTCAGTAAAAATGGGTACGGCTAGTTGTTTTTGTGCTAGAGAACTTAGGGTAAAGAGAGTGAACGCCAAGGTTCTAAATTCTCAGTTCAAAGTTCACATAAGAAATTTGAAAGTTCCACCGTGTGAGTCCTTTGCATATCTTTGTGATCAGTCCCTCAATCTGAGGGGGTGGGGGGAAGCAAATATTGTCTAAAAAATTAAAAAAAAAATAAGTGTTAAAATAAAAATAATAAATTAAAAAATATATGCTCTTTAAAAAAAGAAATGCTGAAGAAAGTTCTTTAGCTGGAAAGGAAATGACGTAATTTTGTAACTTGCATGTACAGGAACAGATGGGCACCATTAAAACAATAAATATTTGAGTAAATATAAAAAAGCCATATATTTTTCTATGGCTACCTAAAAAAGAAACCTTCATCTCCTATATCTACAGAGTCAAGACTTTTGAAAACCACACCCAAAGTCTAACTTTAAGTGTGGCTAGACTAGTGTGAATTGAATGTCCAACCCGCCAGGATCTCACTGTTACCAGCAGCGCACTGTTTAGAGAGAAATGGGATGCAGACAATTGAATGGGGCTCTAATGAAGTAAGTGAATCATTAAGCCCTGACAATTTTTTTTTTTACAGAAGAAGGCCATTGAGTTTGGGCTGAGGAATTTACCATCTCCTTGCCTGCAAGTCATTGCTGATCTTCTCAGAACCAATCCTGATCCCCTTGCTTCTAGATCTAGAATTCAACTCAAGTCCCAGACAGTCCAGAGGGTAAGAAACAAAGTGTGACCAACAAGGAGTGCAACAAACTTTATATGACTTTGCCCATTTATACTGACAGAAATCTGGGAAATAAGTAGGAAATAGATTGCAAGATTTGAAATTAAGTTTGAAAGGATATAATGTGTTATCAATTCAAATTTATTGATATGGAATCATCACATGAGACTGCAGATTCAAAGTATTAGCTTAAGGGCTAGGAGAGGTCTAAGAGTTTGCTTGGTGCATTGACTAAAATATGGAACCAAAGAGTGCCCACGCTAGATGAATTGGGATGCCAGAACTTCCTTGTTCACTTTAGAGTAAAATAGCCAAAGATTCCTGGAGGCTGGGATGTGAGCGGATGGATGATGTAAGATCTGCTCTGGTTATGTAGCCACGTAGGCCACTTTGCTTCTTCTTCTTCTTCTTCTTCTTCTTTTTTTTTTAAATCACTTTACACTCTTCTTCTTTTTTTTAAGATTTATTTATTTATACAAGAACTGGGGTACAGGCCAGACGCACGGGAGGGTGAGAGGATTCACCAGAGACAGAGCAGGGAACAGAACAGGCAGACTGACAAGATACACTGCTGAGGAGAGCAGCGGGCGAGACAGGAGAGGTCTGCCGCGCCATGTGGGATTCTCGCCAGCCAGGATTGAACCCGTGCTGCAGAGGCTGCGAAAGCTTCACAGTGCGGCGCTCAACCACCTGCGCCACCAGGGAGGCCCAACTTTACATTCTTCTTAACATGGCCTATGTATTTTTTGCCTGGAGAAAAACAGCTTGTATGAAAATTCGTTGGTCAGCATGGAACCAAAACAATTCCAGTGTTTGAAAGCATGTCATCCTGGTTGTCTTTCTCCACGGTGGGGTCTATTCCTGTCATGTAAAATTGACATTTCCCTCAGTGTTTTGACACTCTGTTCCATGTTTTGCTAAACTTCTGATCAACTCATTCTTTCTTTAACTATAGAAAACTAGATTGTACCAGTGTTATGTTGAGTTGGGGATCATTTTGCCTCTTTAAGTGACATTCAAAAGTTCTGACATCATACATCAAGTAGTTTGACAGTTCAATTTTCAGGGTGTGGTAGTTTTCTCTATTTCTCCCCAAGTTCTTAGAGGATACTTGACTATTGCTTCCATATATTATTTACAATTAATTATGATGAATTTGGCCAAGGGTCTCTTTTGTCATCTTTCCAGTATTTGTTTTTTCCTATCACAAAATTATTTGAGCAGGGCCTCCCTGGTAGACTTGGGGTTAAGTCTCAATGCTATCACTGCTGTGGCCAGAGTTCAATCCCTAGCCAGGGAGGTGACCCACATGGCTCAGCAGACCTCTCCTGTCTCACCCGCTGCTCTCCTCAGCAGTGTGTTTCAGTAAATCTGCCTATTCTGCTCCCCACTCTGTCTCTGGTGAATCCTCTCACCCCCTGCACCTCTGGCCTACACCTGTTTTTCTACACACACACACACACACACACACACACACATCTTTAAAAAAACACCAAATGTGCAAATCAAAACCACAATGAGATACCATCTTACATCAGTGAGAATGGCACATATGCAAAAAACTAGCAACAACGAATGTTGGCGAGGATGTAGAGAAAAAGGAACTCTCCTGCACTGTTGGTGGGAGTGCAAACTGGTCCAACCACTATGGAGAGCTGTGTGGAGATTCCTCAATCTACTAAAGATAGAGCTTCCATATGACCCAGCAACTCCACTCCTAGGTATTTACCCAAATGACACAGAAACATTAATTCAAAAGGGCACTTGCACCCCTATGTTTATGGCAGCACTAATAATGTGTATGGCAGCACAATAGCTAAGCTATGGAAACAACCCAAATGCCCAAAAATAGATGACTGGATCAAGAAAATGTGGTATATATACACAATGGAATATTACTCAGCAATCAAAAAAGATAAACACATGCAATTTGCAGCAGCATGGATGGAGCTAGAAGGGATCATGCTCAGTGAAATAAGCCAGAAAGAAAAAGAAAAATACCAGATGGTCTCACTCATAGCAGGAATCTAGAAAACATAAATAAGGGACCAGGAAAAAGGATAACTATAATAAAGTAAAAATCAAAATCAACAAGCAACTATAAACCAGAGACACACTATGTGGGGGTGGGGAGAGGAGTGATTGGGGTCAAAATAAGAGGGGGGGGTGCAATTGTATTGGGAATATAAAAAAATCATTTAAAAAAACACCAAATAAGTCAAAATTACTGAGCATGTGCCAAAAATGCACAATTTGAGAGCATCAAAAAGAATAATAGCTACATGTGTTGAAATAGATTTAAAAAGATATGAACCTCAAATGATATTTTTTAAGAATGAAGACTTCTTTTTTTAATATTTTATTTTATATAATTCTTACATCATTTTTCATTTTTGCACAATGTATGCAATTTCATTTTGGTTATATTCCCCATACAATTGCACCCCCCCCTTATTTTGACCCTAATCCTTCCTTTCCTTGCCTCTCCCCTTCACCCCATAGTGTGTCTCTGGTTTATAGTTGCTTGTTGATTTTGATTTTTACTTTGTATTAATTAGTCTTTTTCCTGGTCCCTTATTTAGGTTTTCTAAATTCCTGCTATGAGTGAGGCCATCTGGTATTTTTCTTTTTCTTTCTGGCTTATTTCGCTGAGCATGATCCCTTCTAGCTCCATTCATGTTGCTGCAAATTGCATGTGTTTATCTTTTTTGAAAGCTGAGTAATAGTCCATTGTGTATATGTACCACATCTTCTTGATCCAGTCATCTATTTTTGGGCATTTGGGTTGTTTCCATAGCTTAGCTGTTGTAAATAGTGCTGCTATAAACATAGGGGTGCAGGTGCCCTTTGAAATTAATGTTTCTGTGTCATTTGGGTAAATACCTAGGAGTGGAATTGCTGGATCATATGGAAGCTCTATCTTTAGTAGGTTGAGGAGTCTCCACACAACTCTCCATAGTGGTTGGACCAGTTTGCACTCTCACCACTAGTGCAGGAAAGTTCCTTTTTTTCTACAACCTCGCCAACATTTATTGTTGCTAGTTTTTTCAGTATGTGCCGTTCTCACTGGTGTATGTTGGTATCTCATTGTAGTTTTTGATTTTCATTTCCCTGATTACAAGTGATGTTGAACATTTTTTCATATGCCTGTTGGCCAGTTGCATTTCCTCTTTGGAGAAATTTCTTTTTAGCTCTTCTGCCCATTTTTTGACTGGCTTATTTTCGTTTTTGTGGAGTCTCATCAGCTCTTTTTTTTTTTTTTACAGATTTATTTATTTATTTATACAAGCACTGGGTACAGTCAGAAGCATGGGAGGGTGAGAAAATTCACCAGAGCCAGAGCAGGGAGCAGCGCAGGCAGAAGGACGGAAGTACACTGCTAAGGGGAGCAGCGGGCGGCAGGAGTGGTCTGCGCGCCATGTGGGACTCTCCTCCGGTGGCCGGGGAGCAGTTGGGAATCGAACCAGCGCTGCAGAGGCTGCAGGCAGCTTTGCAAACCAGTGCTCAACTGCTGCACCACCAGGGAGGCCCTCATCAGCTCTTTGTAGATTTTTGTGATCAGTCCTTTATCATTAGTGTTGTGTGCAAAAATGTTCTCCCAGTCGGTGGGGTTTCTCTTTGTTTTGGTTATTGTCTCTTTTGCTGTGCAGAAGCTCTTTCATTTGACATAGTCCCAGCTGTTTATCTTTGCCTTCACTATCACTGCTTTGGGTGATGTGTCTCTAAAGATGTCTTTGAGGTGCATGCCATGTAGTATTTTGCCTATATTTCCTTCTATATATTTTATGGTTTTAGGTCTTAGGTCTAGTTCTTTAATCCATTTTGAGTTGGTTTTTGTGCATGGTGTGAGGTAGTAGTCAAGCATCATTCTTTTGCATGTAGCATCCAGTTTTCCCAGCACCATTTATTGAACAAACTTTCTTTGCTCCAATGCATAGTCTTTGCTCCTTTGTCAAAGATTAGTTGACCATAAATCTGTGGATTTATTTCTTGATTTTCTATATGGTTTCATTGGTCGGTGTATCTGTTCTTGTTCCAATACCATGCAGTTTTGGTGATTATGGCTTTGTAGTATAGTTTGAAGTCTAGGAGTGTGATGCGTCCATTCCCTTCTCTTTTTTTCAGGAGAGCTTTGGCTATTCGGGGTTTTTGGTGATTCCATATGAATTTCATCAATAATTGTTCTATTTCTTTGAAGAATGTCATTGAAATAGCACTGAATCTGTAAATTGCTTTTGGGAGGATGGCCTTTTTGAGAATGTTAATTCTTCCAATCCATGAGCAGGGGATGTCTTTCCATTTCTTTGTGTCTTCTTCTATTTCTTTTAACGGTGTTTTATAGTTTTCTTTGTATAGGTCCTTTACTCTTTTGCTAGGTTTATTCCCAAGTATTTGATTTTTTTTTTGTTTTAATAATAAAAGGAATGTTTTTTTGATTTCTTCTTCTTTAGATTTATTGTTTGTGTATAGGAAGGCTACTGATTTTTGCATGTTGATTTTGTATCCTACCACTTTACTAAACTGATTGATGAGTTGAATTAGTATTTCTGTGGAGTTTTTGGGGTTCTCTATGTATATTATCATATCATCTGCAAATAGTGATAGTTTGACTTCTTCCTTGCCTATTTGGATTCCTTGTATGTCTTTCTCTTGTCTTATTGCCCTGACTAGGACTTCCAGTATTTTGTTGAAAAGCAGTGGTGAGAGTGGACATCCTTGTCTTGTTCCAGATCTTAATGGGAATGCTTTTAGCTTTTCACCATTGAGAATGATATTGGCTATGGGCTTGTCATATATGGCCTTTATGAAGTTGAGGTATGTTCCTTGTATCCCGAGAATTTCAAGGTCCTTTATCATAAGTGGGTGTTGTACTTTGTCGAGTACTTTCTCAGCATCTATGGATGTTATCATAAGTTTTTTTATTTCTTTTTATTGATGTGTTGGATAACACTGATTGATTTTCAGATGTTGAACCATCCTTGTGTCCCTGGAATAAATCCTACTTGGTCGTGGTGAATTATCTTATGGATACATTGTTGGATTCTGATAGCTAAAATTTTATTGAGGATTTTTGCATCTGTGTTCATAGAGAGATTGGCCTGTAGTTTTCTTTTTTTGTGTTGTCCTTGTTCGGCTTTGGTATTAGTGTAATGTTGGCTTCATAGAACATGTTTGGTATTATCCCTTCCTTCTCAATTTTTTGAAAGAGTTTGTGAAGGATAGGCACAAATTTGTTTCTGGATGTTTGGTAGAGTTCACTTGTAAATCCATCAGGTCCTGGGCTTTTGTTTTTGGGAAGGTTTTTGATTACCATTTCAATTTCACTGCATGTAATTGGTCTGTTTAGGTGTTCTATTTCTTCTTTATCTTTTTCTTGATGTGAGCTTCTATTGCTATATATTTTCCTCTTATTACTGCTTCTGCTGCATCCTATACCTTTAGGAAATTGGTGTCCTCCCTGTCATTCAACTAAAAGAATTTTTTAATTTCTTCTTCAATCTCCTCATTAGTCCTGTGGTCTTCCAGTAGTGTGGGTTTCAATCTCCATGAGGTCGGAGAGTACCTTGCCTTCTTTTTAGGGTTTATTTCTAGTTTGATGCCTTCATGGTCAGAGAAGATGGTTGGTATGATTTCAAACTTGGTGTATCTGTTGATGTTTGTCTTGTGTCCCTGTATGTGATTGATCCTGGAGAATGATCCATGTGCACTTGAGAAAAATGTGTACTCAGATTTTTTTGGGTTTAGTGTTCTATAAATGTCTGTTAAGCCCAAGCACTCTAGATCCCTATTTAGAGCTTTAGTGTCTTTACTTATTTTTTGTCTCATTGATCAACCCATTGTTGATAGTGGTGTGTTGAAGTCTCCTACTACGTATGTGTTTTCTCTGATGTCTGTTTTCAGAGATGGTCATAGTTTTCTGATATATTTTGGTGCTCCTTCATTTTGTGAGTATATGTTAATGAGTATTTATTCTTGAAGTACCATCCCCTTGATCATAATGTAGTGACCGTTGGGGTCTCTTTTTACCTTTATGAGTTTGAAATCTGTTTTATCTGATAGAAGTATAGCTATTCCTGCCTTCTTTTTTTGTCCATTTGCTTGTAGGATTGTTTTCCATCCTTTTACTTTGTGTCTATTTTTATCTTTTGTAGCTAAATGTGTTTCCTGGAGACTGCATAAGGTTGGGTTTTGTTTCTTAATCCAGCCTGCAACTCTGTGTCTTTTTATTGAAGAGTTTAGTCCATTTACATTTAGAGTTAATATTGATATGTTAGCATCTGTATTTACCAGTTTGTCTTTCCTGATTTTATTTATTTATTATTTAGTAACTTTTTTTTCTTTTCTTTTTTTTTTGGCCTTGTTTTGTTGTTATTCATTCCTCTGTTGTTTCTGGCTTTAGGACTCCTTGTAGTATTTTTTGGAGTGGGGGTTTAGTTGTAATGAAATTCCAGAGCTTCTGTTTGTCTGGGAAGGTCCTTATTCTTTCTTCATTGAGGAAGGAAAGCTTTGCAGGATAGAATATTCTTGTTTGACATTTGTCGTCTTGGAGTCTGTTGACTATGTCCCTCCACTCTCTTCTTGCCCGTAGTGTTTCTTCGGAGAAGTCTGATGTCAGCCTGATTGGTTTTCCTTTGAATGTTCCCTTTTTCTTCCCTCTTGTCAGCTTCATTATTTTTTCCTTGTCTTGGATTCTTGGGAGCTTTACTATTATTTGTCTTGCTGTATTTTTCCTTTCATCATGGAAGTTTGGTGTTCTTCTTTCTTCTTGTATGTCTATTTTCAGCTCCTTCTTCACGTTTGGAAAGTTCTCTTCAATTAATTCCTTGAATATTTTCTCTGTTTCTGTGTCTCTTTCTTCTCCTTCTGGGATTCCTATAACTCTTATATTTCCTTTCCTCATGGAGTCAGATAGTTCTGAAGTCTTTCTTCAGTCTTTTTCATCCGTACTTCTCTTCCTTATCTGTTTTGGTTCTTTTTATTTCTGTATCTTCAAGAATGTTTATTCATTCTGCCATTTCATCTATTCTGTTATCACTGCTTTTCCCAGAGTTCTTTAGGTCTTCCATTAATCCTTTGATCTCCTGCATTTCTTTTGCTTCCCTCTTTAGGGACTCAATTTCATTCTTCTGAGCATTGTTTTCCTTAATGACTTCTGTCAGTATTTTAATTATGGCAATTTTAAATTCTCTTTGTGGAAGGTTCAGAAGTTCTTCTAAGTCACTGTTGTTGCAATCTGGTGGGTGGTTTTTTTTTGTGGTGTCTTTTTCCTGAGGACTTGCTTGGTTGCATGTGGTTTTTCCTCTCCCTGCTGCTTGCTTTCTAATTTGTCCTATGTGTTGGGACACAGTGTCGCTGGTACTGGCCAGCATCTTTTTGGTGTGCTCTTTCTGGGATGTCAGAAACTAGTGGTCCAATCAAGTAAAAAAGTGTTATGTCTGAATTCCGGTAGGGCAGTAGTACCATGAATATGTTAGTAGTTGTTGTCACAGAGAATCTCCTCCTTCCGTATTTGTTTTTTTTTTTTTTTTTTAGATAATAAATTTTATTGTTATATTCCCCATAAAATTGCAGCCCCCCCATTCTGACCCCAATCCCTCCCCTCCCGCCCCCGCCCCCCTAAAAGTGTCTCTGGTTCATAGTTTTTTGCTGATTTTGATTTTCACTTTCTTATAGTTATTCATTTTCCTGGTCCCTTATTTAAGTTTTCTAGATTCCTGCTATGAGTGAGACCATCCGGTATTTTTCTTTTTCTTTTTGGCTTATTTCACTGAGCATGATCCCTCCCAGCGCCATCCATGTTGCTGCAAATTGCATGTGTTTATCTTTTTTGAATGCTGAGTAATATTCCATGGAATATATATGTACCACATCTTCTTGATCCAGTCATCTATTTTTGGGCATTTGGGTTGTTTCCAAAGCTTAGCTATTGTAAACAGTGCTGCTATAAACATAGGGGTGCAGGTGTTCTTTGGAATTGATGTTTCTGTGTCCTTTGGGTAAATTCCTAGGAGTGGAATTGCTGGATCATATGGAAGCTCTATGTTTAGTAGGTCCAGAAATCTCCACACAGCTTTCCACAGTGGTTGGACCAGTTTGCACTCCCACCAACAGTGCAGAAGAGTTCCTTTTTCTCCACACCCTTGCCAACATTTGTTGTTGCTAGTTTTTTTAATATGTGCCACTTCCGTATTTGTTTTATTCTGAGGAGGCTTTTATGGACGACAGTCTACCCTGTGGTGGCTGGATCTCCCGGTAGGCTCCAAATCACTGAATCCCCTTCTGGGTTCAGACTGGTGGCCAGACCGGTATGGGGAGGGACTGGGCTGTGGGGGCTTTTCAGCTCACCTCTGGCTGTGGGCACAGCCTTTTCCCAGCTCCACGCAGTCTAGGTGTGTTGCAGACACACAAAAGGTCTTTGATTTAAAATGGCGAGTTGGAACGGCACTTCTGTGCACACTTGGTCTGCCCCGGCGGGCTAACTGGATCCCCCTCTGGGCTCCGGCGGCCAGATTGGGACTAAGAATGAAGACTTCTTTGGGTCAACAGGCTCATGAAAAAATACTCATCATTTATCATAAGAAAATGCACATCAAAATCATAATGAGATGCCATCTCACACCTATAAGAAGAGCCCATATCAAAACAGGTGTTGATGAAACTGGAGAAAAAGGAATCTTTGTACACTGTTACTAGAAATGTAGTTTGGAAAAATGAGGAGATTTCTCAAATTATTAAAAACAGACCTGTCATATAATTCAGCAATTCCACTCCTAGGTATATATTTTAAGAATATAAAAACACTAATTTGAAAAGATATATGCACCCCTTTGTTTTCTGCAGCACCATTTACAGTAGCCAAGATATGGAAACAACACATGTGCCCACACACAGATTAGATAAAGAAGATGTAGCATATATACACTATGGAATACTACTCTGCCAAGAAAAAGTTTGAAACTTTGCCATTTATGACAACATGGATGAAACTGGAGAGGGTTATGCTAAGTAAAATACATCATAGGGAGAAAAACAAATATCAAATGATTTCACTTGTATATGGAATACAGAGAAACAAAACAAAGGAAAGACAAAGTGAAAACAAAACAAATCTTTGGATTCTGACTGCAGAAGGGAATGGGCATGGGAACAAAGGGTAGAGAGGGTAACATGGACTGTAATGGAAGGTTATTGGTGTTTTGGTTGTGGGCATGGCATGGTAACTTATTTGAACCTATATCCCCAAAACATATACAGTGTTATAAACCAATGTTACTTCAATTTTAAAAAGAAAAGTCTTCCACAGTAAGGCCAGTGACATTGTGCTTATAGGCATAGACTATACGTAGTCTATGAGTTTTAATGGGAAACAGTTGAGTGCAAGGGACTGAATGTGTCTGTCTCTTTTTATAATTTAATTTAATTTTATATATATTTTACATTGTTCTTCCTTGCTTTTTTTTTAAAGATTTATTTATTTATGCATACAAGAACTGGGGTACAGGCCGGAGGTGCAGGGAGTGAGAAGATTCACCAAAGACAGAGTGGGGAACAGAACAGGCGGACCAGCTGAAACACACTGCTGAGGGGAGCAATGGGCGAGTCAGGAGAGATCTGCTGCGCCATGTGGCTAGCTCCCTGGCCGAGGAGCGAACTCATGCTGCTGTGGCTCATGACTCATGCTGCAACTTCATAGGTTGCATCTCAACCCCTTGCGCCACCAGGGAGGCCCTGTTCTTCCTTTTTTACAAAGCATGCTTTCTCCTTTCAGGTATAGTCCCCACAAAATTCCTATCACCAATTCACCTGTGCACCATCTCCATAGTCCCTTGTGTAAGAACACACTCCCTCCCCCGTTTTGATCCCTCCCTCTCCCCCTCCTCTGCACAGTGTCTCTGATTAATAGTTGCCTGTTAAGTTTGTTTTTTAGTTTATTATTATTTTTTTCCTGGTTCCTTATTTGGTTCCACTACATTCCTCCGACAAATCAAACAATCAGATATTTTTCTTTTTCCTTCTGGCTTATTTCAATGAGCGTAATCCCTTCCCTCTCCATCCATGTTGCTGTGAATGGTATGAGTTTCTTTTTTGATTGCTGACTCTTTCCAAAGACTCAACTTTTGCTCACAGAAAAAAAATTATACAAAAAAAAAATATTAACACAGCTGAAACAATCTTCATTAGTGGGAGAAAAGATTTAATTTAGGTGATTTTCTGTGGTTGTTTGTTGCTCACTAGTCTCACACAGATGGAAGGCGCACATACTTCCCAATGGACCAAGAAACTGCCAGAGGTTTGGTTGTCCAAGCAGCAACCCTAAGATAACCAAGCATCAGGAGCTCTTTGCACCATCCCAAGGTCCAAATGAGATATGCCTTTGAAGTAGGTATAATGTTTAGTCGTGAGTGTGACAAATACTGACAAGCAGGGAGCTGTGTGCTCATTGAGAGGAGCATGTTTATCTGCCAGTGATGTTTTATCCTGAACACTGGAATTTACAGGAAGAAATAGAGTTTCTTAATGCAGTTTTCCCAGATGGAGCAGCATATTGAGTGGGATGCATGAATTCTGACTGTTGGCACGTGCATACTTTGAATTTCCCAGAGCCAGGCTATCAGTCAGCCAGATCAAACCCTGGAAATTCTGATAAGTGAGTTTGATCCAGCAGTTATGGGCTAGTTTTACAGGAAAGGCAGTGTTACCATAAAGGATGTCACTTGTGAGAGTGGAATTCATGATCTGACACCAGCTTCTGTCACTGATGCCACGCTATTCAGTCCTCGTGTGTATGCAATGAATGGAATTAAACCAGATGCAATTTATTGGACTATTCAGATCACTCCAGAAACAGAATTTTTTTAATTTTAGCTATGAAACAAACTTAAGTCAGTTCTCCTGTGATGACTTGATGAGGAATACTGTGGAAGTCTTCAAGCCAAGAAAAAATCCATGACCATCCTGTTTGTAAATCAAGTTCTAAATGCTGCACAGTGCTTTCTTTGCCCCAGAAGAGTGAAGGTTTTAAACATCTTGATTGCCAGAGTGCTATCTATGTTCAGTGATTACAATTTGTTTTTACCAATTTTTCTGAGAAGCAGCAACAACAGCAGAGTTGATTAAGAAAATGAAAAACAGGCAAAAAGGACATATATAGAAGGTAGCAGTTGCTCTTTAAATATTGATACCAGGGACCATGCTTTCCACAACCACCACCTTGTAGTTATAGAAAGGCCTGCATGTAGCGACAGTGGAGTCACTTTGGGTTGTCTTATATATCAAGGATTTAGCCATCTTGCATGAATGCTCTCTCTGTGTTTAGGTATTACATGTCCTGCTTGCTGTGAAATTGAAGTGATGATTAAAAAAAAAATCTTTCGCTATATGAAACTTTATTGTACAATACTGTGAAAACAATTCAATTTGGTTCATGCATAGTGTAGTAGTTATTGAATGTTATTGAAACCTGTTCTACTCTATACAGATGCTTTTATTTTATTTTAGATTTATTTATTTTATACAAGAATGGGGGTGCAGGCCAGAGTCACGGGGCAGTGAGAGGATTCATCAGAGACAGAGCAGGGATCCCAACAGGCAGACAGACCAAAAACACTGCTGAGAGGATCAGCAGGCGAGACATGACAGGTCTGCCGTGCCATGTGGGTATCTCCCTGGCTGGCCAGGAATCGAACCCCAGGAATCGAAGCTCTCTCTCTGCAGAAAGCTTCAAAGCACTGCGCTCTACCTGCTGCACCACCAAGGAGGCCCTATACAGATGTTTTTGTAACAGCAATTAAGTTTTGCTTCCACAATTGTACTTACCCAATTTGTCTATTACTATTTTCACATTATTGTTTCTTGAACTTCTATTCTGTTTTTTGTTTAAACTCCTACACAATGGAAAAATGTTTTATTCATTTCTGTATCCCCTATATTGCCTAGCGCAGTGGTGGGCACCAATAGATACTTGTGAAAGATATGAAGACCAACACTAGACCAGAAGGAAGATTTATGCAACTGACCTTGCCATGACACAACTTTTTTGCATAATTTAATACACCCAACTTTAAATTATTTATTTATTTTTTACATCATTCTTCATTTTTATACAATGTATACTTTCTCATCTCAGGAATAAAATGTATGCTTGTATTTTATACAACATATGCTTCCCACCCCTGTTTTGATCCTAATCCCTTCTCCCCTCCTGCAGAATATCTCTGGTTTATAGTTGCCTGCTGGTTTTGAATTTTACTTTATTATAGTAAAGTACTATAATATTTTATTATAGTAGTATACTTTTTTTCCTGATCCCTTATTTGGATCCCCTACATTCCTCCTATAAGTGAAATCATTTGGTATTTTTCTTTTTATTTCTGTCTTATTTAATTGAGCATAATATCTTCCAGCTCCATCCATGTTGCTGAGAACGACATGAGTTTTTTTTTTGATTGCTGAGTAATATTCCATTGTGTATATGTACCACATCTTCTTGATCCAGTCATCTGTTTTTGGGCATTTAGGTTGTTTCCATATCTTAGCTATTGTAAATAGTGCTATAATGAATATGGGAGTGCAGGTTTCCTTTTGAATTAATGATTTTATGTCCTGTGGGTAGATCCCAAGGAGTGGAATTGCTGGGTCATATGGTAGGTCCATTTTTAGTAATTTGAGGGTCCTCCACACAGATTTCCATAGTGGTTGAACCAGTTTTCATTCCCACCAGCAATGTAAAAGCATTCCTTTTTCTCTACATCCTCGCCAGCATTTGTTGTTATTTATTTATTTTTTTTAAATGTGCGTCATTCTTACCGGTATGACATGATATGAGCTATAGTTGTTTAAATGAAAGTTTACACTGGTTCTTAAAATGAAAAAACAAACTACATATCTACCTTAAAATTGTAGTTCTTTTTAAAATTTATTTTTATGTTCTAGTTTTATTCATGTAACATTTTAATTTTACTTATTTATTTTTTAAAGATTTATTTTTATTTAAACAAGAACTGGGGTATAGGCCAGAGGCATAGGACGGTGACAGGATTCACCAGAGACAGCGCAGGAAGCAGAACAGGCAGACGGATTGAAGACACAGCTGAGGGGAGCGGCAGGCAAGGCAGGAGAGGTCTGCGCACCATGTGGGAATCTCCCTGGCCAGCTGGGAATTGAACCGGCACTGCAGAGGCTGCAAACAGCTTCACAGTGCTGTGCTCAACCTGCTGTGCCACCGGGGTCGGGTGGGGGGGGCCCTCATGTAACATTTTATTTTTCTTTGCAGATTATTTTTAATTTAAATTGTGGAATTCTTACTTCTTTTGAATATATTATCAGGCTGTTATTCCTCTTCCTGTTCCTCCTGTGGGCTGCCTATAGAGGGTATAAAGAATGGTATAAAGAATATCCCTGGTATAAAGAATGTCCACAATCCTCTGTAATATAGGGTTATCCCCCCCACCCCCATCTCTGGCAAACTGATTCAATGTCCTGTAGCTTTCTTTAATAGAGATCTCTCCAAATCGTTCACGGTAAGTATCAATACACTGAACTGCTATGATTAGTTCAGCGGGTGGCCGGGGATCCGAACCAGCGCTGCAGAGGCTGCTGGCAGCTTCGCAGCACAGTGCTCAACCACTGCGCCACCAGGAGAGGGCCCCTATGTTTTTCTTTTGATTAGACTAGAGCTACTTGCTTTGGGGAAGAAGTTATGATGCCACTTTCATCATATCATGCCAAGAATACTTACTATTAACATAACTGTCAATGTAACTCTATAAATCTACACTTTCTGGGTGAGGGCCTAATGTATCTTTTATCCTTTGGGTAATAGTAATATTGACACCAGTAAATATTTAGGTGTCAGCCACTGTGCTAATCAATTTAGATGCCTCATCTTTATTCCTCTAAACAAACTTACAAAGTATAGATATTACTATTATAGATATTTCCTGCTATTGGAAATTTTGAGTTAAGACCACTTTTCCTTTACAAAAGATCTACATTAATACCTGTTCTTACTAATTGAAAGAAATCCAAAGATTTTTTTGCTTTTACAACAGCAGGCATACTTACACTAAATACAAAATAAATGAGTATTGTTTCTGGGTCCAGATAAAACCAGATATTCATTACCTTGGCATTTTATCATTTAAATTTACTCAAAGTCAGTATCAGAAACACTTGTGAATTAATAGTAAGAATAATTCAGGTACTTTAGTAACTTTATCCAAAAAAATTTCAGTGGAATAATTTATTTTGATTTGTATACATTCCTTTTCTTTTTTTTTTTTAAAGATTTATTTATTTATTTATTTATTTATTTATTTATTTATTTATTTATTTATTTTTTACAAGCACTGGGTACAGTCAGAAGCGGGAGGGTGAGAGAATTCACCAGAGCCAGAGCGGGGAGCAGAGCAGGCAGAAGGACCGAAGTACACTGCTGAGGGGAGCAGCGGGCAGCAGGAGAGGTCTGCGCGCCATGTGGGACCCTCCTCCGGTGGCCGGGGAGTAGCCGGGGATCGAACCGGCGCTGCAGAGGCTGCGGGCAGCTTCGCAACCCAGCGCTCAACCGCTGCGCCACCGGGGAGGCCCTGTATACATTTCTTAATGTTGCCTAGTTTTTTCAAGAATCAGTTCATAAAAGACATCTGGACATCTGGATTATGTAATGCTATATAATGAAAATCAGTTGCACTATTATGCTTATTCTGTATGTGTTTTCTACCTTCCACTCCAATCGTGACTAGAGTAGTGATATTTAAAATGCACAGTACAAAAATTGACACTATATGTGTCAATTTTAAAAATAAAATGGCCAGTTACTTTACTAGCACAGTGAATTTATTCAGGAATAGCAGGACTGCAGTCCAGGATGTGCAGTCTATAGCACCCAAAGGCAAGTCCACAGAACAAAGAAAATCTTCTTTTTCTAGAAGAAAGGAGGGACTTGAGAGGGTCCATTCAGTTGAAGTTTATTGGATGAAAGCACAGGTCTAGGGTAATGACAACCTCTCATCGGTGGAACTGAAGTTTCTCACTGACTAACCTGTTTCTAGGCAAGAAGGAAATCGTTTTCCTTGTTGAGGTATATAGAAAGTTTCTGCCTATGATTGCAAAGAACAGTGAGCAACAGTTTTTAAGAGCTTCATGCTCTGGCCCTCCCAAACTGTTTTAAATGAGGTTCTTTATTTTCACATGTGATATATCCTGCCACTATTGTACTCTGGTTATTGATCGAGTAGTAAAGCGGTGAAATATAGACACTTTGTTTTGTGCTGCTTGGTATACTGGGCCCAGAATCGTAATGAGTAATTTTACCCCAAGCCAAACATATTTATAAGGCATCAAGCTTTCTGCTTGGACCTCAGCAGAAGGGTACATGGATTTTGTGTGGGTGACTGAATTCCACTTAAACAGAGCAGCAATATGCCCAATGGAAGTACTTATTAGGACCCTTGCAGCTATGCACACCCATGCAGCCGGATTCTGGCAAATGAGATGAACGTGGAAGTAGAATGCCAATTTCATGGAAACTTAATGGAGAGGAGCCCTGGAGGGATGTTGCTCTCCTGGGATGAGGATGTGATAATTGGAGCTCCCGCAGCTATCTTGGTGCTTAATTATTGAGAATAAAAACCATTTACTATAGAGTAGAAAAATAGAACCTAGTATATGGTTCCCTGAGTTGTCTTGAACTACATTATACCTGAATTTCTAGCCAGTATAGGCCATTCTTTTTCCCCATGTCTGTTAGTAGCAGCCACAATAGTTCTTAACAGCTATGCCATGTGATCCTCCATGTTTCAGATTAACTGACAGCATAAGGGCTGTTAGTGTGTACGGGAGCAGTTCTGGCCCATTCTACCTTCAATTCCATAGATGGCCACTGATTTTGCAGCATGAGAAGTCTATGAGACCTCAGATTCCTCTTGGGGAGCTCAGCCACAATTTCCATTGGGGATTCATGATGAGCAAGAACACATCTAAACACATGTCTAAACAACACACCTAAACAACACATCTAAACATCTAAACCTGCATTTCATCAGGCTGCCTGTTCTGCTCCCCGCTCTGCCTCTGGTGAATCCTCTCACCCTCCCGCGCATGTGGTCTGTACCCTGGTTCTTGTATGCATGAATAAATAAATCTTAAAAAAAAAAAAAAAAAAAAAACTGCTTCCTTTAAAAAAAAAAAAAGTCAGGAATTGAGCACAAATCTTGCTATTACGGTTTGCTCTTAGAGTCCCTCACCACCCAAATGTCTCTTGCCACATGGTGTCTGGTCTCCATCTGAGAAGAGCTCACTCCTTGGTTTCCCAACAGTCCCTCCAAAGCAAAATCATAGTGACAGGGTTTTCACACCAATCTCATTTTGGCAAAACTGCAGCATTTCCAGTGGGGCTAGGTCTTGTTGGGAAGATTCATCCAAAGACCCATAAACTTAAGGTGAATTCCTGATTCAATTAAGAAAAACTTTTTTCAAAAGTAAGGTGATCATATTGAGTAAAGGCAGAACATTTTAGAGGCACTTCTTCGGCCTCAAGAAAACTCAGGTTATGTGCCTGAGTCAAAGACCACAGGGCAGGGTTTTACCAGATCTGGAAACTCTTGATTCTTGTCTTGCTACTGTTCTTTCAAAGCTGGGGCTACCATGGTGATACTAAAAAAACATACA
The DNA here is from genome assembly GCF_014898055.3 of Talpa occidentalis. Taxonomy (NCBI): domain Eukaryota; kingdom Metazoa; phylum Chordata; class Mammalia; order Eulipotyphla; family Talpidae; genus Talpa; species Talpa occidentalis. The sequence continues at coordinate 52,385,919 of NW_023601322.1, forward strand.
CTAGCAACACAGGCACTTCTAACAGTGTTTCAAATGTTGCACTCTCCTTCAATCAAACTTCTTATGAGGCCACATCCTTATCTAAGGAGCAGCTGGGTCATTGCCCAAATATTTCTGAATAATCTGTCTCTGATTTCCCTGGTCTTGAAAGGCCATGTCTCCACATCTAAGTAGGTACCTCTATTCATTTCTGTCACTGCACATATCACCACTTTCAATTGCATATACGCTTCTATACAGGCTTAACTGTCCCGTGAGCTTCAGTACATCATGTTTTCTCCCCTTATGTCTAAATAAGCAATGCCTAGTACAGAGTTTGCAGAGTAAATATTCAACAAATAAGGAAAGAATTCCAGAGTTTGGCATAGCTGCAATTCAGGGTGCTCACTAAGGTCAGACAGGTAACCGACAAATGAAGAAATGGTGATACATGCTAGGGGTGTGGAATTTAAAATGACAGCAAAATTTCTTAAGGTGTCATTAGAGACTTTTAAGGGGAGGTATCACTTGGGAGGTTGTGCAGAGTAAATTGGTACAAAAAGGTGCGTCACAGTTGGCAGGGATATCTATTGCTATAACCCATGTGTGCAATGAAGGTTTACACTAAAAGCAGTAGTGGGAGAACTCTTCAATGTGGAGGATTTACAGAACTTTTTGACTGACTAGATGTGGAGCCTAAATGGAACAATTTAGAATGAATTTCAGATTTCTGGTGGAGGCACCAAATAAAATGTAAAACACAGGAGGAAGATGGGATGGGATGGAGATATCATCCAATGTTAAAGTTAAGGAATTTATACAGTGACCACTGATGGACCCAAATATATGCTCAGTAACTAGACTGGAGTTGAAGAAGTTGCATATAATTAGCAGAGAGATAGTAGATGAAGATTTGGGCAAAGATGAGATCATTTGAGGTGTGTTAAAATTATAAAAATCAAAAGCCCCCAAAATTGGGAATGCCAATACTCAAGAGTAAGGCAGAAGAGAAACAATCAACAGAATGAAAAGGCACCCAACTGAATAGGTGAAAAGCTTATTTAACCATGTGTTTGATAAAGGGTTAACCTCTAAAATATGGAACCCCTACAACTCAATAGTAAGGAAATTAATAACCCAGTTTAAAAAGCAGCCAAGAACTTGAATAAATGTTACTCCAAAGACGGACAAATGACCGATAGGTACATGAAAATAAGCTTAACATCACTATCATGAGGAAAATGCGCACAAAACCACAGTAAAATATCACCTTTTCCGCTAGGATATTATTTATGTATAGACAGTGCCCTCCTACTTGAAAGATGGGATGCGGACTGATTCATTACTTAATCAGAGCTTTCAAAAATAATAAAGACAAGTGTCGGTGACGATGTGGAGAAACTGAAAATTGTTTCAACACTATGGAACAGTATGGAGGGTCCTCAAAAAATTTTCAGGAGGGTAATAAGATCCAGCAATGCCACCTCTGGTTGTTTATTCAAAATACCTGAAATCAGGATCTCTAAGCGATTCTAGCACTCTCATGTTCACTGCAGCACTATTCATAACTAAGATGAAAACAGCCTAGATGCTTATTGACAGATGACACAAACACAAAATGGAACATTATTCAGTCTTGAAAAAGGAAATTGTGCAATATGCCACAATGTGGATGAACCTTGACATTATGCTGCGAGAAAAGCCAGTCACAGGAAGACAAACACTGCATGAGTCCTTTTACATAAAGTTATCTAAGATAGTCTAATTCACAGGATCTAAGAGTAGAATGGTGACTGTCAGGGGCCAGTGAGAGGGAGAAGTGAAGGGTTAATAAGCACTGGACATAAACTCAGTTGAGCAGAGTGAAAAAGCTTGACTAGAAATGTACTTGCACAGTAAGTTAAAAAAAAACTTACAAAGACTTAAGATGAGAAAAACCCAGAAGAGAGATTTTATAAAAGTCTAAGCAGAAAGCTTCAGGGAAGGTGTTCTTGAGATTGCTATCAATGTCATAAAAGGCAAGAATGAAGAATGAAAACTTAATTTGTTGTAGAACAAGCTAAGAAGTTTCTGGGTCATTTTCAGAGTGATAAAAAGAAAGTCAGACACTTAATGTGGTAAAGATTATATGGCAAATGAAGAAATAGAAGTAGCTGAATATAGCTTTTTCAAGCTTTATTGACACAATGGGAAGATTTGCTGTACTATTTTGTGGTAAAATAATTTCTTCATGTAGCCTTTTAGGAAAGACTCTGCACTGATAGATGTAGGCCTGAGTTTGCTTACTAAATGTAAATTAAAAGTCCAGGAAGACAAGGCAGAAAAGAACATAAGGCAAGTCACATTTTCAATAGGTGAAATAGATGTATTCAATGAGTGGTATTACAAAAACACTCACAGTTGGCAAAACAGAAAACAATTGTGAGTTTTATCTTTAAAGTGACATTCACATGATGCAGAGATTTGAGTATCTCTGAACAAAAATATTACTATTAACTTAAAACTGATTGGATACATAACCCAAGTCCATCACTTGATTGGGAAATTCGTAAAGCAATCAAAAGCTATTCAGGACAGAGCCCTTGTGGAAATGCTTGTGGACCAGAATTCATACTGATTTTAAAAAACTGCACTATTGCTGTACTTAATTGAAATTAATTTTGACATTAAGGCAAGATATTATATATTTTCCCAAGTCAAAAAAGAAATATTCTAACTTTTCTTTTGTTTCTAACCTATATTGAAGGTTAGAATATCTAACCTATATTGAAAGATATCTAACCTATATTGAAAGATTAAGGGGCAACCAAAGAAAAATCAAAGTAGGTGACCAACACTTTGAACCAATTTCAATTTCTAATTATAAAACTGAGTGCAAATCCATAAAAGAACATTATTTGGAGCAGAGTTGTCCTAAGATAATGCACACAAACCAAGGCTATTTAATAAAAATATTTAATGCTGCCAAAAAGTATAAAAATACAGTAGGAATGGCAGTACAATACAAAGTAGTATTCCCTAATTTATTTTTTTTACATCTTCCTACATTTCATATACACAGTAAAAAAACTTAACAATGCATCAAATTAGAGAGTTCTGCAAAGTCGTCTGCTGGTGGTGCTCTTCATTCCCTGGATGTAAGTTTACTTTGTAAACAGACAAATGTGAGGCAATCTACAGGTTTTATTAAGCCTCACTTTAGTTTCCGGAGTGGGCTTCAGTTCTTGCTTTGCACATCAATGGTTCAAATTTATAGCTGCAGAATATTCTCAAGTCATGAATATTTAGGTGTCTGTCAATCTTGGCCTAAAACATAAAATAAGAAGTCATCTATTCAATTCATATTTACCAAACACACTGACATACATAGATGTACAGACATAAAAGGACTAACAAGAACTCAAAAGGGAACCAAAAAACATTCCAACATATCACAACCACACTAAGTGCTCCACTGTTATCTTAGTAAAACTGCTTATGTGCTCAATTTTCAAAGACTTGGTGGTGTGAGGTTAACTCATGTTAACACACCAGAATTCACATTCTTTTTCAAGAATCACTGAGTTTTTTTTAAGTCACTCTGCATAACATATTACTTTTATGTGAAATACTGACAGACAGACAGGTTTAAAAAAAAGTACCCACAACAGTTTAGCAAGATTATATGTGCTAGACTTACCAATACTTTGGATTTCAATGCAAAAGTCTAATCCAATTTGGGACCTCCACTGTATCATACTGCTAAAAATATTATGAATGTAATGTATGAACATAAATTTGGCTTATATCTTTAAATCATGGACTGCCAGAACATGCTTTTTGTCTTTTTGTCTTGAAGGATAACGCTAATGATTATAACATTATAGAACTGAAGTAACATGATTTAAGTTATTATCAATTACAAAAGAAAACACAGACATAAAATAATTGATAGATTTATTGTATTTTCATATGCCAAAAAGTAAAAGTTAGAGTTTAAACAAGCAATAGACAGATGAAATAGCTATTTTAAGGGCAGGCTAAATTTTTAATGTTATTTCACAGTATTTGTAAGCAGCTAACATTCTGAGGTATATGGTAATTCCTTTCTTTCCCTTATCACAAAAAGCAAAAACAAAAAACCCATCACTCAAATGTAATTTTGTAATTGTCTTTGCACATGTATATAAGTAGAAAATATAAATCACATCCACACATTTAGTCAAAATTGAGCTTCTTCCTGCCTGTTGGTACTTCTATTGAAGAAAGCATAGTAGTTATACACACTTAGGTGTTCTGAATACCTTTTATCTGCTTTTATAGAACTGACAAGAGAAATGTCAAGTCATCAAGAAGACATTCTCATTAGATGTCTGTGGGCCCCTACTACAGCTGCCTATTGCCATTATCAATGGAACCTGTGCCGAAGTGGTCGCAGCAGTGGGAAAGTCACTTCTTATTGATTCTGATGCTGCATACTATATACATATTTCCCATGCATTCAAGAAACCTGGTCTCTAAAACACAGGAACTTAATGCTATCAATTAAAGTGAATTAAATAATGGCTTGGTTTAGAGAATATTCTGCTATTTCTGTATTTCTCTGGTTCAGTGGTAGTTCAAACTTGATAAAAACTGTGATTTGCATCACTTAAAAATAATGAAGATTAACTCTGGACTTAAATATTTCTCTATTTAAATATTTGGTTTAAATATTCCATAAAAACAGAGTAAGTGTAACAAATTGGAAGAAAGCATAAAGTTTGGAATTAACTGGAATTCTACAGATCAGTTTGAATCTCAGTTCTCTAGTGTACAAGCTGTGATCTTGGGCAAGTTATTTATTCTTTGACTCAGTTTCCTTATCTGAAAGTCAGGATAATATGATGTATCTAGAAGAGTTACGCAGGTTAGATTTACATTATGAATTTAAAATGATCAGCAGAACTATAGATGTTCAAAATACAGTTGTCCCCCCAGCAGTGTATTCAAGATACTCTTACCAAGGATGAGTGATAATTTACAACTAAAAGATAATTTGAAAAGTCACATTTTTTTCCCTCTATAAATATTCTCAGGGATAAGACAGTGAGATGAACACACTGGGACTAGTGTTAACTATTTTTAAAAACTATTTGCAAGACTAAACAGACAAAATGGACTTCATTTTAGAAAAAATGTCCAATTTGAATTTTTTTATTTAACAAAGCAAAAATAAAATGGGCTCAAACAGATCAAATTGAATAAGCGGTGCCTTGTGCTATCCTTGGGCAAAGTGGCCCGCAAGCACTGCCTACTGTCCTTCCACGCACTGTCAAGGAGAGGTGCACGGGTCAGCTTTACAGATGGAGCCATATAACTTTCCAAGCCAGCTCCATGACTAAAGTCAAACTGTGCCTACCAAAGTTTTGCCACTACATATTCACACTGTTTCACTGAAAAGAATCATAAAAATTTCTCTAAAGAGAGTACTGCTTATAGGCAAAATCAACTTACCTACTTTCCCTTTCCTGAATTCACCAAACTCAAAGTAACTTTCTGTACAGTAAAAATTTGAAATATCAACAAGCATCATATGACCAAAAAAAAAAAAAAAAAAAACTAAGCCAAATCAGAGCAACCATAAAGAATAATTTGGTGTTTTTTCTTTACAACTTTTAAGGAATGCAGCTACCCAAAACATACTATGTAATGGAAAAACATATTATTACAGCATACTCTATAACACAGTATTAAATCCTACAATCCTCATATTCCACTTTTAGTTATAAAACCAAAATAGAATTCCAAAGATTGAAATTTTCATTCTCCAAATGGACTGCACAGAGATGCTCAGAGCTCTTTCAAATATTTTCATTGTTAGGGTGTTATTACTGATAAAAACAAAGCCTCTCAAGCCAGCAAATAATTCTTGTAAACAGACAGGGCAATGCTCTGTGATGGAGTAAAAAGCACACAACATGATGAGAGAATCAGCAATGATACTAAGAAAGAAATTTTTCTCCCAAGATGTTTCCAGAATCCAGTAGCCAAAGGAGATAACCGTTTCTCTGAAGACTGCTGAGGAAAAGCATTTGTGCAGAATTGCTCAATGTTGTTCTTGGAACAATCTGAACGTAGTGAATATTGAGAAAATTCCTGCTGCTGAGAGAAAAATGAGACAGCCAAATTCATACTATTTTCCTAGAAGTTTTTTCTTCAGAACACTACCTGAGAAAGTGGGTAACTTAAAATCCCCAAATCTGGATAAAGAATGAAATGGCTCTATTATAGCCAGGTACATGGAATACAGTGAGTGTGCAGTGTCCGGCTGAGGCTTCCCACCTGAGCAGGTGTTGTGAGACTTACACAACCCGAGTGTCTCCCCACCTTGACACCGTAACACTCAACATCTTCAATGGAAGAGGAAGTAGCTGTAATTCCTAATTATCCACTGTTGTAGTGGCTGTTGGTATTTTTGTCCCATAAACAGCTTCTGATTCAGTTGAAGACAGGAATAAGAAAAAATGGAATCAAGTCCAAACATGAACTGGGAAAAAAGATGAAGGAAAACAGGCCAACTCCCAGAATAATCATCCAGGAATGACCAAAATCGGTATTGTTAAGTCAGGAGAACTTAATTAGGTGGGAAGATATTATGATTCTATTTTTCAAAGTTTTATCTGTCATCTTTTTCTGTCACAACCATCTAAGTAAGTGAAAGTCAAATAAGGGCTGCTTAAAGTAAAAAGGACTTAGTTGTTGGCAGTGGACAAATGAGAACACAGCACAGACGGGTCTGCTATGTACTCAGTTCCAGGCAGGGAGGGACACATCAAGTTCTGACCTCAGCTACCCTGCCCCCCCTGGTTAAGTGCACTGCAGAGTGACAGCAATATCCTTCTTTTATATTCTCTGCCCTACTGACCTACAAGAACTAACTGGAAGAAAAAATAAGGCCCTGTTTAAGGAGCGATTCCAAGACTTATGCTGGAACACAGGAAGAAATGAGAGATACATGTAATGGTATTGGGTTTGTAACAGACTACATGGGAAAAAAAAATCTCTAGAAGATCTGTATCTTAAAGTAAAAATCAAAGCAGAATAATTAAAACTGCACAATATGCAGGCAGGAACTTAGGAAATCACAAGGATTCATTAAAAAAGAGGGTGTAATAGTGAATAAAATAGTTATAATTGGGTGATCTGGGTCTATTTATACAATCTAAGAGGGAAATGACTTACAGAAGATAAGTCTTTGAGAATTACCTTGTTCTAAAATATACTATCCATATGAGACTTTTTCAATGATAGTTCCACAAAAGGATACAGAAATGTCAAGTCTTGGGCAGATTATGGCTTAACAATTGCTATCATTGACACCTACCTTAAAAATTTGATGTGCGGATTAAACAGAATAATATTATAAAAAACTCTTAGCATAGTGCCTGGCACAGTAAATGGTAGTCACCATCACCCTGAATTGATGCTGAAAGCATAGAAGGAATGGACATAAAACTGGATTATTATTCCATGTCCCAAATTGCTTTTTAAATCAATATTCATTTTTTACTTCGTACCATCCAATTCTAGTTTATTTTAAACTAGAATTTTAAATAATTAGTACATGGCATCCACCAAAATTTTTACTGGCAAAAACAACACTATCTGTAAGGATCTGCTTGGAGGAGGAAAGATGATTAATTCTTAGAGAAGTTCATCACTAATTGTTCACTATCCTGAACACTTACAAGAAACACCACCCAGAAATACCAAAGGCAGACAAAAAGTAAAGTTGAAATATTGAGTCCAACTCACCCTGCAAAGGGGCCATGCGTGTATGGTTATTATAATTTGTTTCCTATAAGAAATCTTTACCTTTTTGTTTAAAGCAAGGCTGTCTTCAATAGAAATTTAACATGTTCTATCTATCCATAACATAACATGTTCTATCTATCTAACAAACTGAATTTTAGTAAAGATAAACCAAGGCAATTTGGAAAGAAAGATTTTAAACCAACAGTGACCTAAAATGTAAGGGTCTTAAGTCCTGAGCATAGGTTTAATGCAGACAGATGTAAAGAAAGTTCCCTCTTACCTCCTTTCCATTTAAAGGTTAAAGGACACAGTAATACTGAATTAGGACACAGGACAAGTTATACAAATCTTATTTAATATGTAGTACCACCTACATCCTGCTTTCACATTTTCAGCATAATTTAACACATTCAGAAAGGTTACTCACATTGACTCAAAATAGCTATACCAATGGTTTTCAAACTGCTTTTAAAACTGCAACTGTCCCCTTCAAATACTTTTGCTTCATGCAGAAATCTTATATAGTATATAAAACATAAAACAGAGATAGTCTGGCTGAAAGCAAAGGTCGGTAGCTTAGAGTCTTCCCCAGCACCTCTTGGTGACTGCTTAGAAATCCAAAGAGCAGAGTTTGAAAACCACAATAATGTGATTTCATTATTTCAGTAACTTAAAATTTTAACAACTAGTTAAAGTCAAACAAATTAACACTGAAGGGAATGTTGGGATCTGAAGAAAGCTAGCACTTAAATGAGCAGTTAAATTCAATAAACAATATATTTTAAAAACACCCATTAAGAAGTTAAAGGGACAATGTAAGGTTTATACATCATCATACTATTTATTTAAGTAAATTATTACTGAAGAAAGAACCTGGAAATATTTTTACTTCAAAACTTCAGACTAGTAACTTGAAATATAACTTCTCCTTATATTTATTTCCTAAATCATGATTTACCCCAATTGCAAATTAGGATAATTGCATCAAAATTTTCATGAAAATAGACAGTATTAATAATGGGCTTTACAGAAACCGATTTCTTTACAAAGTCTTAACCAACTGTTACCTGACTATGCCAGTAAGGAGAATTTTCCTTCAAAGTTATTTTTAGGGAAAATTTTTGTTTCTTTGTTTTTCTTTTTAAAATTGGGAAAACTGTAAAACATAAAAGAAATGCAAATATAAAGTAAAAATTGCTTATTCAGAATTCTAACTGCTCATATTAAATTTTTCTTTAGGAAAATGTATCCAGCACAATTGAATCAACATACACTTTATTTTTTTTATGGTTACATATTTTTCAAATTGAGCTTTTAAAAAGTTTATTTAACTACAAAAGATTAAATACTTATAAAATGTATACACCCTGAAATGTTTAAGAATATAAAATGTTGATGCCCATATCAATAGTACATTATACAATACACACATTATTTAAAGATCATTTTACTTTCTAGTAATAATGTAGATAAAACCATAATATTTATTGCTTTTATCAAGTGCAGGTTAAAATCCAAATAGCCTCCAAAAACAAATCCTGTGATAAAGGATTTTTCAGTCTGGTCCGGTGAAGTATTATGCCTAACATGTATGAATACAGTTGCAAAATGTACCAGTTTTAAACAAGCATTAAAGTCTTTATTTTAGGTAGCCATTTACAGTTTGGGAGCAGCATCCTGAGATGTTGGGCTGGGACTGAATACATCACTTCTCTGGTTGGTGTCTATTCTATTGCACTGTTTTTGGGGGAATGAGGAGTTTGTTAAGAGACAAACCCTTGTAATTAATGCAACACTATTAGCTACTAGTGCAGAAGCTTATTGGGCAAAATTAATTAATTATAGGAGAGCTTGCTGAATAAACAGTGTCCAGCCAACAAAAGCGCCAACCAAAATGACTGACACAAACCCCATCTTAGTGAGAATAGGTTGCCAATATAACCACCTTTTTCTTTTTCGTTCAGTCTCATTTAGCCTCTGTTTCATCTGCTGCACCTTGTGAGCTGTATTAGCTTTTCTGTCCTCTCGGATACGTTTCCTTAAAACACTATGTAAAGGAAAACAAATAAAAAGAAGAATAGGACTTAATTTCATTAATTCAGAGGATCTCATAGCACAAGTAAAAACCGCACACACATACACACACAGTTTAACTCATTCAAATATTGGAATAAAAAGATATAAGCCTCAATATTCTAAATGATCTAGGGATGTACTCTGCTAGTTCAGTGACAAATTATGTAGTTTCTTATTTCACACTTTCAGCAGGACCTGAAAACATGGTGCTTTCTTGTCTTGAAACATGAACTATAGCTGTCAATTTACCTTCTTTCTAGCAGAAATAGGAAGACATGTGTGTTCTCCAGTGTCTGATCTCTTTTGGTATTTAAGACTGATTTTTCAAAGGCCCCTGACAAAAGCTATCTATTTAAAATGTTCCTAAATATTCTGCTGTGGGAGTGCCCACTGTTCTGTTTGTCCATATGTGGCCTGTTTCCATTTTCCTATTCACTACAATATTTTTGTTCTAACAGAAGCTCTTTGACTCCCAAGATATACAGCTCTAGGACTACATATGAAAGACTGGCCAATGGCAACATTTGTTAGAATTTCTTTCCTTTAAAAATTGCACAAAATCAATCCCCTCTTTTCACGTATTGCTTATATTACAGCAAAATTAATGTTTCCCTGCCTCCAAATTAAAAATAGCTAATGTAATTTTTCTAAAGCATAATTTTGATCATATATTATAGGTTGTCAGAAAAGTCATGATGTATTTTTTCTGTTTTTCAAGCAAAAACGTGCCACAATTTTTCCAACAACCCAATCACTTAAAATAACCTTAAACACCTTAAAATCCTCCTCGATGTCTACTACACTAAAAGCCAACTTTTTTCCTGGTCAAAACATTTTGTCTGAATGTAATCATGAGGAACAATCATGATTGTAGGGCTTTTTTAAGAAGGAGCTGGTTTAGAAGCTGCAAAAATGCTGTTAAGAAAAAAAAGGTGGCAAGCAGTTTCAGGCTGAAGGAGACTAAGTAATCGCATCAACCAAATACAATGCAAGATCCTCAAATGGATCTCTTTTTTTTAAAATAGCTAGAGTTTGGGTTGATGAAAATGTTCCAAAATAAGATTATGGTGATGACTACCTAACTCTAAACATATTAAAATCCATTAAACAGTACACTTTAAATGAATGAATTTTATGGTATGTAAATTATCTCACTAAAGTGTTTTATTTTTTAAGTTATAAGGTGCATTTTTTTAAACAGAGAAATTAAAATACTGTAAAATATTTTAGAGGACTTTATTAATGCTAAATATTGTTGGAATATAGGACTTTTCAGGTATTGCTAGTGGTATTGTAAAATGCTATAGCTACTGTGGAAAACTGTTTGGCAGTTCCTCAAAATATTAAACATATAGTTATTGTATGACTCAGCAGTTACATTTCTAGGTATACACCTGAGGCAACTGAAAACTTATATCTACACAAAAATCTTTCAGCATCCTGCTATGTACAACTTTGCTCCTGCCCAAGCGGTCCTTAGCTTTTCTTCAAATTTGCTTCTCTACTGAAATGTTCTATTTTCTCTGGGCCTTTCATTTCAATTCCTCTAAGTGCCTTTCATTTCCTAAAAAATGCTTCGAGGACCTCCCTGGTGGTGCAGGGGTTAAAGACACACTCAATCAAGTGTCCCCAAGCCAACCACAGCAGACCTCTCCTGTCTTGCCCGTTGCTCCCCTCAGCAGTGTAAGATTTTAGTAGGTCTGTCTTTTCTACTCCCCACTCCCTCTGGTGAATCCTCTCATCCCCTGTACCTCTCTGGTCTACACCCCAGTTCTCGTATGCATAAACAAATAAATCTTGAAAAAAAATGCTTCTATTCTTAATTTATAGTAACAATTTTTGTTTCTAATTTGGGTTTTTGCTTCACCTTCCGCAATATATTTGCAATTTAAATATATTTTGTTTAAGTGCTATAGTGCTTTCTAATATCTTTTTCACTTTTACTTATCACACACACAAGTATCTTTGGCTCCAAACTTAACCTAAACATTTCCTATAATGACTTGTAAATATTATTACTCAGAATTCACTCTGTGAGATAAAAATTCACTATGGCAAATAATGTGTGAATTCACCAGTAAAATAATTTTAAGTTGTATTCAAGTGCATGCAAAACACATATAAAATAAACAAATATATATAAAGCTCCCACCCATGGGGCTAGTCTTTCATAGGTACCTAGATTTGCTTCTGCCAGGAGCCTGGAGCTACCATCAATTAGGTTCCAATTTAGATGAAATCTTTAATATATTTCATTTTTTCCTTTCATTGTAATACAGGAGACAATTATAATTTTAATCCAGTATAGAACAGTAATGTAGTTTACCATATAAACCCAATTATGAGCATACTGGGCGTTACATGATTATATTATTGGAGCTTTAAATAACTGGGTATATATGAGAGTAGGAAGATTTTTATTATATTTGGGGATACCAACTGAGCTCAGAACACAATTATTCCATATAAAATAATGGAAATGGGTGCTTACGTTCCCAAAATAACTATGCATGTTTTCAAGAATGGAATGAACACAAATACCAAGGGATGCTTTTTACTAAGAAAACAATCCCCAAGATGTAAAGGATTATTCCCAATATATGACAAAGTCAGATCCTTTTCAATCTAGCTGGGCCTCAGGAAGCTATGTCTGCATAATATACCTTGCCAAGTGTGACTTGGCTGGGTTTCCCCTTATGTTTTTACAGTTTAGGCTATAAAGGAAATGTCTTAATGGAAGAGTCCTGTGTCCCTTGGCAATGGAAGAGTGACATTACTCACACAGTAGCACAGCCGACTACTGCCATTACATGTTTCAACAGACTCACTTTACACTATTTAAATACACAGGAGTAGGTTCATGTGCCTTTTCATTTATCCAAATTGTTCTCCAATCACAGTGCTCTGGGAAATACTAGTTTTCAAACCTTGACAGCAACCTACTGCAGGAAATATTTTACCATCGAAACTGAGTGACTGTACATATGTTCGTGTGTGCACACAGCACACTCACACATTTATGTATATAAAGAGTATGTATGTAAACACACAAACTTTATATTACTATTTGTGATGCTTGATATATTTTATTGCCTTAGACTCCAACTTCTATTTATTACATTCTATTATTTAAAACAATGCTTTTTGTAAGTCACTAAATTGATTTCATGATTATAAGAATATGACCTAATTTGGAGGATATTTAATAAAAAAGAATAAAATATCATACTGAAATTCTTCCCATAAGATTTAGATTTATTAGCATCTCTAATGCAAAGCTAAAGATCAGTATTAAAATTTATTGGGACAGAAGAATAAAGGATTCCTGGGTAATCTATATTTTATGCTATAACTTTCCTCTAACTTTGCTCCCTTATTTAGTCCTCTCTGCTCACAATCCTCACTTTCCCATTGGGACAATCCCTCTACTTTCAAACCCTGCTGTAATCTATCTTGGATGGAAGAAGTTACCTATAACATATATGGACATATCCCTTGGCCCCTCCCAAATAAAACACCTTTGGCAATCACTCTGCAACTTGTGAGTGGTTTTCCTGATTTGCTATGTTCAGCCAACCTGAAACAACTTACTCTTTTATTTGGATTCAAAACTCAAAAAGCATAAAGCAGCATTTTATGGGTTTTCTTGAAAAAGATTTTTTCCTCTTTTAATAATTGAATTGTTTAAATATTCACTTAAATACTTTATAATCTTACTAAAGGCATGCATATTTGCAATTATTGGGTTGTTGCAAAAGTCATGACTATTTTTTTCTAGCAAAAATGTGTCAAGACTTTTCTGACAACCCCATACATTATTACTTTAGTACAAACCCTAAGATAACTGTACAAATGACAAGTGATTTACATAATTTATTTATTGTACCACAGTATACATATTAGTATCAAATCACACTAACTTCTGCACTCAATTTAGTATTGTTTTAAAGCATTTTCAAACTGACTTCTCCTTGTAATTATTGGTTTCTTAAAAGGACTGAAAACACACACATCAATCACATGAAAACTCACATACCTAAATACTCTTAGGTAAAAAATAATAGGTACATTAAGTTTAAAAGAGGGGGCCTATATTCATATCCATTGAACTTAATAAAATAAAAATTCTCATCTTTTCAACCACGTTATTGCAGCCAGCTTACCTCTCACTGTTCTCCTCCATAGCATCTTGCATTTTAGAAGATAATCCTGTATATTTGTCACCCGTCAGTTTTTCTTCTTCTAGGCCTATCCTGTTCCCATTATATTTTTCAGTCATTATTTTGGTTGGTGAATGATCAAAAGCAGGACATAAGTCTTCCTTAGAAAGTTCTTTCCACCGTTTCTAGGTTGGGAAGGGAGACAATAAACAAATGCAAACACTATAATTTTGGCTTTTCTTAAATTAAAAAAAAAAAAGGATTTATTGATGGAAATTTGATATTGATCTTAAAACCCTTTGATGAATGAAAAAGAATGTCACCTCAGGGCAGACCGGGCACGCAGGGGAGTGCGTCTCTGCATCACCATTTTATTTTATTATTTTTTTTAATAAATTTTATTTTTATACTCCCCATACAATTGCAACCCCCTTATTTTGACCCCAATCCCTCCCCTTCCCGCCCCCCACACCCCATAGAGTGTCTCTGGTTCATAGATGTTTGTTGATTTTGATTTTCACTTTCTTATAGTTATTCATTTTCCTGGTCCCTTATTTAAGTTTTCTAGATTCCTGCTATGAGTGAGACCATCCGGTATTTTTCTTTTTCTTTCTGGCTTATTTCGCTGAGCATGATCCCTTCCAGCGCCATCCATGTTGCTGCAAATTGCATGTGTTTATCTTTTTTTGAATGCTGAGTAATATTCCATGGTGTAAATGTACCACATCTTCTTGATCCAGTCATCTATTTTTGGGCATTTGGGTTGTTTCCAAAGCTTAGCTATTGTAAACTGTGCTTCGCATCACCATTTTAGAACAGGGACCTTTCTTCAATAAAGACTGCATGAAACCGGCAGAAGGCTCCCGGCGGAGCCACAGGTGAGCTGGGAAGTTTGCCCATGCCAGGCACCTTCTGGCCAGCAGTCGGAGCCCAGAGGGGTAGTGGGCACCCATGGCCGGGGCAGACTGGATGCGCAGGGGAGTGCGTCTCCACATCGCCATTTTAGAACAGGGACCTTTCTTCAATAAAGACTGCTTGAAACTGGCAGAAGGCTACCCGCGGAGCCAGAGGGAGAAGGTTCCCTGCGCAGTCAGAGGTGAACTGAAGGCCCCCACAAGCCTGGTCCTGCCTGGCAGGAAGTTGGAGCCCAGAGGGGCATCCAGTGATTTGGAACCCAGAGTGCAATCCAGCTGCCCCACATCCAGGGAAGTTTGTGGGACTTCAGGACACACCTTTGTAATTAAACACAGGAGGAGGAGATATTCTGTAACAGCGACCATTAACATACTCAAAGTACCACTGCCTCACTAGAGCTCTGGCTTAACAGTATTTGACTTGTTTGAACCACCAGTTTCCGAAACCCCACAAAAAGCACACCAAAAAGATGCTGGCCAGGTCCAGCGACACAGTATCCCAACGCATACGGCAAATTAGAAAACAGGCAGCAGGGAGAAGAAAAACTACATATAACCTAGCAACTCCTCAGGAAAAAGACGCACCACAAAAGAAAACCACCCACCACATTGCAACGACAGTGACTTGGAAGAACTTCTGATCCTTCCACAAAGAGAATTTAAAACTGCCATGATTAAAAATCTGAAAAAAGTAAAATATGACAAGGGAAAAATAACGATCAGAAGACTGAAATTGAGTTCCTAAAGTAGGAAGTAAAAAAAAATGCAAGAGATCAAAGAATCAATGGAGGCGCTAAAGAACTCTGGGAAAAGCAATGAAAGCAGAATAGATGAAATGGAAGTACAAATAAGTATTCCTGAAGACACAGAAATAAAAAGAACCAAAACAGAAAAGGAAAGAGAAGTACGAAGGAAAAAGAAAGAAGAAAGACTTCGGGAACTATCTGACTCCATGAGGAAAGGAAATATAAGAGTTCTAGGAATCCCAGAAAGAGAGGAGAGAGACGTAGGAACAGAGAAAATATTCAAGGAAATAATTGAAGAGAACTTCCCAAACATGAAGGAGATGAAAACAGACATACAAGAAGCAAGAAGAACATGAAACTTCCATGACGAAAGGAAAAATACAGCAAGATACAAGAATCCAACAAGGAAAAAATAATGAAGCTGGCAAGAGGGAAGAAACAGATAACATTCAAAGGAAAACCAATCAGACTGACATCAGACTTCTCTGAAGAAACGCTACGGGCAAGGAGAGAGTGGAGGGACATGGTCAACAGGCTCCAAGACAACAAATGCAACCAAGCAAACTCTATCCCGCAAAACTTTCCTTTCTCTATGAAGAAAGAATAAGGACCTTCCCAGACAAACAGAAACTCTGGAATTTCATTACGACTAAACCCCCACTCCAAAAAATACTACAAGGAGTCCTAAAGCCAGAACCAACAGAGGGATGAATAACAACGAAAGGCCAAAAAAAAAAAGTTATTAAAAGAATAAATAAATAAAACCAGAGGAAAGACAAACAGAATGGCAAATACAGATGTAACATATCAATATTAACACTAAATGTAAATGGACTAAACTCTTCATGAAAAGACACAGAGTTGCAGCCTGGATTAAGAAACAAAACCCAACTTTTTGCTGTCTCCAGGAAACACATTTAGCTACAAAAGACAAAAATAGACTCAAAGTTAAAGGATGGAAAACAATCCTATAAGGAAATGGACCAAAAAAGAAAGCAGGAACAGCTATACTTCTATCAGATAAAACAGATTTCAAACTCAAAAAGATAAAAAGAGACCCCAATGGTCACTACATTATGATCAAGGGGACAATACTTCAAGAAGAAATAACACTCATTAACATATACTCACCAAACGAAGGAGCACCAAAATATATCAGACAACTATTGTCATCTCTGAAAACAGACATCAGAGAAAACACATGCATAGTGGGAGACTTCAACACACCACTATCAACAATGGATAGATAAACGAGATAAAAAATAAGTTAAGACACTAAAGCTCTAAATAAGGATTCTAGAGCGCCTGGGCTTAACAGACATCTATAGAACACTAAACCCAAAAAAATCTGAGTACACATTTTTCTCAAGCGCACACAGATCATTCTCTAGGATCGATCACATACAGGGACACAAGACAAACATCAACAGATACACCAAGATTGAAATCATACCAACCATCTTTTCTGACCATGAAGGCATCAAGCTAGAAATAAACCATAAAAAGAAGGCAAGGTACTCTCCTACCTCATGGAGATTGAAACCCACACTACTGGAAGACCACTGGACTAATGAGGAGATCAAAGAAGAAATTCAAAAATTCTTTGAGTTGAATGACAAGGAGGACACCAATTTCCTAAATGTATGCGATGCAGCAAAAGCAGTAATAAGAGGAAAATATATAGCAGTAGAGGCTCACATAAAGAAACAAGAAAGAGGAGCAACATGGCGGCGAGGAGACGCTGCGAGTAAGATCTCCCATTAAAAAAAGTTAATAGGGAGGAAAAGCGGCAGGTCCCAGAGAGAACTGGGACACGGAAGATAAAAGGGTGACTCCAGCAAACTACCCGAAGAAGTGGCCATAAAAGAGGACTAGAAGGGAGGGAAGCGCAGAACCCTGCTCCCCTCCCCCGCCCACAGAGGCGGCACTCTCCGACCGGCAGAGAGGAGGAAAACAACAAACCAAAACGGCCAACAAGAACAAACGACGCAGCAAGCGGGACTGGGAGTGGAAAGGAACTATTGCAGCCACCACACCCCGTGAACGGGAGCTGAGGCGAACCCTGCAGGATTCACCGCGGCGGTGAGCGAACGGCTCCGGGCGCCATTAGAGAAGAACAAAGACCCCGGGAGACGTGCACACAGCCAGGGCTGCCGGTAAGCTTGCGCGGGAAAGCAGCGCGCTTGGCGCGCTTGAAAAGAAAACGCGGACCGGGATCGCAGCGGCCCAGGTCCCCGCGCCTGCGACCTAGGCTTGCGGGGAGACGCGCGGAGGTCCTCACTGAGGTGAAGGTCCCTCCCTGAGTAAGCAGGAACCAGGCGCCCAGGCACGGGAGCGGGGTGCAAAAGGCGCCATTCCCGCGCCACTGAACTGGGCTACAGCCTGCGTCCTGGACCTGAGGGCTTTGAACTGAGACCCGGGGCACGAAATTAGGGGCGTGGGTTCCCCACGACGGTGGGGCACAAGGCAGACACAGCACCCCAAAGCTGTTGAGGTTTACCCTACCATTCCCGCTCTGTTCCCTGTCCCACGGGGTGGGGGGGGCGAAAAACAGCCCCCCAAGGACAATAGGAGAGATCTCTGGCGCCACCTAGCGACCAGGAAAAAAAAGTCACTAACACCCCATAGAACAGGAAATTTCTTAAGACTGCTTGAAAAGGGCAGAAGGCTTCTGGAGGACCCAGTGGCCAGCCGGGAAGTTAGCCCACCCCACGCCAGGCCCCTTCCGACCAGCAGTCTGAGCCCACAGAGGGAGCAGGCACCCACGTCCGGGGCAGACCGGGGGCGCAGAAGAGTGTGCCTGAAACCGGAGGCGCAGGGACTGCATCCCGCTTCGCCATTTTAGAACAGGGACATTTCTTCAGTAAAAACTGCCTAAAACCAGCAGAAAGCTCCCCCAGAAGACAGAGATGGCTCCTGGAAGAGCCAGAGGGGAGCGGAGAAGTTCACCCAAGATGCCAGTCAGTCCGAGCAACACAGTGTCCCAACGCATACGACAAATTAGAAAACAGACAGTAGGGAGTAGAAGAACCACACGCAACCTAACAACTCCTCAGGAAAGAAGCACACCACAAAAAGAAAACCACTCCCCAGATTGCAACGACAGCAACTTGGAAGAACTTCTGAGCCTTCCAGAAAGAGAATTTAAAATTGCCATGATTAAAAAAGTGATAGATCAGAAGAAGGAAATAGAGTCCCTAAAGAGGGAAATAAAAGAAATGCAGGAGATCAAAGAATTAATGGAGGAACTAAAGAACTCTGGGAAAAGAAACAAGAAAGAACTCAAAGAAACAACCTAATCTCAAAGATCTAGAAAAAGAACAACAAAAAACCCCTAAAACCAGTAGAAGAAATAATAAAAACCAAAGCAGAAATAAATGAAATTGAAACTAAAAAAAAATCCAAAAGATCAATAAAGCCAAAAGCTGGTTCTTCGACAAAATAAATAAGAGAGACAAACCCCTAGCCAGGCTCACAAAGGAAAAACGGGAGAAAGCACAAATAAACAAGATCACAAATGAAAGAGGAGAAATCACAATGGACACAGCAGAAATCAAAAGAATAATCAGAAACTACTATGAAAAGTATATGCAAACAAGTTCAACAATCTAGAAGAGATGTACTAATTCCTACAACTCTACAATCACCCAAAGCTAGATAAAGAAGAAACAGAACACCTAAACAAACCAATTACATCAGCGAAATTGAAATGGTAATCAAAAAACTCCCTAAAAACAAAAGCCCAGAACCTGACGGATTTACAATGAATTCTACCAAACATTCAGAGACGAATTAGTGCCTATCCTTCACAAACTCTTCCAAAAAACTGAGAAGGAAGGGACAATACCAAACACGTTCTATGAAGCCAACATTACATTAATACCCAAACAGAACAAGGACAACACCAAACAAGAAAACTACAGGCCAATCTCTTTAATGAACACTGATGCAAAAATCGTCAATAAAATTTTAGCTATCGGAATCCAACAATGGATCCATAAGATAATTCACCACGACCAAGTAGGACTCATTCCAGGGACACAAGGATGGTTCAACATCTGAAAATCAATCAACGTCACCCAACACATCAACAAAAAGAAATATAAAAACCATATGATAATATCAATAGATGCTAAGAAAGCTTTTGACAAAGTACAACACCCATTCATGATAAAAGCCTTTGAAGTTCTTGGGATACAAGGAACATACCTCAACATCATAAAAGCCATTACGACAAGCCAACAGCCAGTATCATTCCCAATGGTGAAAAGCTGAAAGCATTTCCATTGAGATCTGGAACAAGACAAGGATGTCCACTCTCACCACTGCTTTTCAATATAGTACTGGAAGTCCTAGCCAGAGCAATAAGACAAGAGAAAGACATACAAGGAATCCAAATAGGAAAAGAAGAAGTCAAACTATCATTATTTGCAGATATGATAATATACATAGAGAACCCCAAAAACTCCACAGAAAAACGAATTCAACTAATCAATCAATTTAGTGAAGTGGTAGGATACAAAATTAACACGCAAAAATCAGTAGCCTTCCTATACACAAACAATAAATCTGAAGAAGAAAAAAATAAAAAAAAATCCCGTTTATTATTGAAACAAAAAAAAATCAAATACTTGGGAATAAATCTAACAAAGGAGATAAAGGACCTATACAAAGAAAACTATAAAGCACTGTTAAAAGAAATAGAAGACACAAAGAAATGGAAAGACATCCCCTGCTCATGGATTGGAAGAATTAACATTATCAAAATGGCCATCCTACCAAAAGCAATCTACAGATTCAATGCTATTCCAATCAAAATTTCAATGTCATTCTTCAAAGAAATAGAACAATTATTGATGAAATTCATATGGAATCACAAAAAACCCCGAATAGCCAAAGCTCTTCTGAAAAAAAGAAGGGAATGGAGGCATCACACTCCCAGACTTCAAACTATACTACAAAGCCATAATCATCAAAACTGCATGGTATTGGAACAAGAACAGACACACAGACCAATGGAATCAAACAGAAAATCCAGATATAAACCCACAGATTTATGGTCAACTAATCTTTGGCAAAGGAGCAAAGAATACTCACTGGAGCAAAGAAAGTTTGTTCAATAAATGGTGCTGGGAAAACTGGGTCGCTACATGCAAAAGAATAAAGCTTGACCACTACCTCACACCATACACAAAAACCAACTCAAAATAGATTAAAGAACTAGACATAAGACCTGAAACCATAAAATATATAGAAGTATAAGCAAAACACTACATGATATGCACATCAAAGACATCTTTACAGACATCACCCAAAGCAGTATAGCGAAGGCAAAGATAAACAGCTGGGACTACATCAAATTAAAGAGCTTCTGCACAGCAAAAGAGACAATAATCAAAACAAAGAGAAACCCCACTGACTGGGAGAAAATTTTTGCAGACAACACTAATGATAAAGGACTGATCACAAAAATCTACAAAGAGCTGATGAGACTCAACAAAAACAAAGAAAATAATCCTGTCAAAAAATGGGCAGAAGAGCTAAAAAGAAACTTCTCTGAAGAGGAAATGCAAATGGTCAACAGGCATATGAAAAAATGTTCAACATCACTTGTAATTAGGGAAATGCAAATCAAAACTACAATGAGATACCACCTTACACTAGTGAGAATGGCACATATTAAAAAAACTAGCAACAACATATGTTGGCGAGGTTGTGGAGAAAAAGGAACTCTCCTGCACTGCTGGTGGGAGTGCAAATTGGTCCAACCACTATGGAGAGCTGTGTGGAGATTTCTTGAACTACTAAACATAGAGCTTCCATATGATCCAGCAATTCCACTCCTAGGTATTTACCCAAAGGACACAGAAACAGTAATTCCAAAGGGCACCTGTATGCCTATCTTTATAGCAGCACTATTTACAATAATAGCTAAGCTATGGAAACAACCCAAATGCCCAAAAACAGATGACTGGATCAAGAAGATGTGGTACATATACATAATGGAATATTACCCAGAAATCAAAAAAGATAAACACATGCAGTTTGCAGCAACATGGATGGATCTAGAAGGGATCATGCTCAGTGAAATAAATCCGAAAGAAAAAGAAAAATACCGGATGGTCTTACTCATAGCAGGAATTTAGAAAACCTAAAGAGACCAGGAAAAAGACTAATCAATACAAAGTAAAAATCAAAATCTACAAGCAACTATAAACCAGAGACACACTACGGGGGGCAGGGGGAGAGGGAGGGGTGGGGAAAGGAAGGACTAGAGTCAAAATAAGGGGGGGGTGTGCAATTGTATGGGGAATATAACCATAATGAAAATGCATACATTGTGCAAAGATGAAAAATGATGTTAGAATTATGTAAAATAAAATATTAAAAAAAGTCACCTCTTCTAGTATGTGTATTTCAAGTTCTAAATTTAAAATAAAAAGCATTTAATATTTATGTGTATCAGTATACAAATTTTATTAATATATAGGTAGTAAACATTTGAGACAAGTCTCTCACTCTGTCCTCACTAAAATATTAGTCACAAGAAAAAGATTTTTGCCAAAGTTAAGATTTTGCTGGACTCCCAATCTATAAGTTTGTAACACCAGAAGGAGTGGCCAAGATAGCACTTGAATTGATCAAGTTTCTGAATTCCTTGCCACTATCTAGGGCAATGGAAACGAATGGTGAGATCTCCATGGTGCCAGAGGACTTTATCCCAGGTATACTAGCAGCTCCAGATAACTAGCAGTCCACTAACAGACTAGGAGAACACTTCTCCAGCATGCCTGGACTTCAAAATAAGTGATAATAAAAGGCAAGATTTATACTAAGAGATCCCATTTTCTACATCTATTAAACAGGAGTGCCTTCACCTACCTCAGAGCCTGTAGTGGTGATTAATGAGATGACATCTGAAAGGGCCTACCATCAGATCTAGTAAATGTTAATTAACTTCCTTTGCCCTCACTGCCACCATTCCAAGGGAGAGAGGCTGAGGAAGAAGTGGTGCAAGGTATATCTATCTAGGCCCCTGAATGGTGAAGGCACTGAAAAGTACAGTCCAGGGTATGAGAAGGCAAGTATAACCCAGGCAAGGGGACTCTTGCTTCTCCAAGTCCTTTGAAGGTTGGGAACACAACCATCCATCTCTCTGCCAGTAATGAGAGTGGTAGAGAAGGTAGCAGTTAGGGTCATTGGTGACTTGATAATAGATAGGAGTGGACCTCTTGGAAGATCCTGCCATGTAAACAGAGTCTTGGAACTAATGAATAAGGCACTCTGTAACTTAGTGCTTGAACACTACCACTATAACATAAAAATGCACATTTTTTGAACTTACAGAATACTAATTGCCTGGAGGTACTCTGGTACTTTGTTAAAAACAATGTTTGTATTATACATATTTATTTATTTATTTTTTGTATTATATATATTTTTAAAAAATTCCTGGAAGGGGCCTCCCAGATGGTCTAGGGATTAAGTCTCAGTGATATCACCAATATGGCCTGAGTTTGAACCCCAGCTGGGAGCTAAGTCACATGGCGCAGCAGACCTCTCCTGTCTTGCCCCCTGTTCCCCTTAGCAGTTTATTTCATTAAATCCACCTGTTCTGCTCCCCACTCTGCCTCTAGTGAATCCTTTCACCCCCTGCAATGCTGGTCTATACCCTAGTTTTTCTGTATAAAAATAAAAAAAAAAAAAAAATCTCTGGAAAATTCATCAACACACTGATAAAACTAGTTTCTGATTTGTCTCACTATCATACAACAGGAATTAAAAACAAAATGGCTTTTTGCCAGTCCAGATATTATTTCACCTTTCCCAGATATTATTAAGAAACAGTTAATTTAACTCTAATTTGTTTTAAAATAGTTGATTGAAAAAAACCGGAGAATATGAAATTCTGTAATTTGTTGTATTTGGAAGACAGTGAGTAGTTTGGTACAACTGGCTAGAAGGGGAAGAACATGTAGAGACTGACCCTGAGAGATGAGGCTAGAGAGGAAGCAGACCTCAGAGAAAGAAGTCTCTGAACATAATTTGAAAAATGGGGTGGAACTGAATCTCCTCAGCAAGGACCTAATAGAACTTAAATCTTATCCATAAGGAGTATTTTGCCAGTAGTCATAATACTACTAGAAGGGACTATAAGAGTAAGATGTTTTCACATTAGATGACTGCATCCGTTTTTCTTCCTTTCCCTTGTTTATATACCAATGTTACACTGTTTCAGAATTTATGCTGATCAATTTTTAGTTTCCATTCTTCATTGAGGTCTAATCACAACTTGGCTTTATACTTGAGCAAAACTCAACAAGGTGATGCCAACAGTCAAGTCTCAGTGGACTACCTTCCAGAATGTGCATCAATTCAGAATCTGTCAATAAGAAAAGTACTAGTTGGGTGGAGATAATTAATGCTAGTGAAGGGGGAAAAAAAAGCCAATGTCATTGCTTCATGTTTCTGGGCAGCAAACTCACTCAACTTGGCTTTCCCTGTGACATATAAGCAGGCAGGTATTCCCAAATCACCTGCCCGGGCTGGTCACTGCTGACTGGAGAAGCCAAGAATGTGAATATTAATTCCATGTTTATCTCCTTTACCCTGCCAGGTTCTAAACCACTTCAAAGCACATATGTCAGAATTTTCATAGAAAACCTAACAAAAATGTGTCCAATACTGAAAATACTACTTGCCCCATATAAACCTAAATTAAGATTGAAGGTGGAACTCCCCTTTAGAAAAAGTACCAGAGAAAAATGAATTACATGGGTTGGGTGCTATGGAACAGATAGTTCTCAGAGACAAAAGATTCAGGAGCTGTCATCATGCTTAATAGAAAGAGTGGCCTTTTTTCCTTCTTATAAATACTTTCCCTTTAAATTAGAGGCACTTTAAAAGGAGAAGGCAAATGTACAGACAGAAAAAAAGAGTCTTTTTATAAATTGTTATAACATCCTTCATTTGATGTCAAAAGAGATACTTATATGGGCTAAGGTTGTATTCATTCAACTTGGGGTTTTTACATTAACAAGGTAACTTTAGTTCTTTGTAACAGTAAAGCTTGATGATTGAAGATAGCAGGGGAGAGTTCTGACAAGATGGATGAAGACTAAAGACACCTCTTCCCCACACATGCAACAAAATATACAACCAAAAAACAACAGTCACTGAAGGTCAAGTGGAAGAACATTAATTTGATGAGGTAAAGCGACACAGCAGAGAGGGTAGGAAAAAATTCAATTTATTAAAAATATTTTCCTTGGAATGATCCTGGGGCAACTGAACCCAAGAGAGGGAGGGGTAGCAATGATACTGAGACTTTTCTTTGTGGTAACTTAAGGGTTTATAAATATATCGGGGACTAGACACTGGGAACTGCACTGGAGAGTTTGGCACACAAACTCTCCAGTGAAAAATGTGAAAAATGGAGGGGGCCTACCTCTAGAAATTGATAGGGTTGAAAGGAGTAAAAATAGCAGCTGAACATGGGGAGAAGGCAGAGGCTGGCAAGGGCAGACACCATACTTCTAGAAATCAATCAAAGAATCCGAGCCAGAGGGTGTTAGGAAGTATTCCCCTTTCTCTCTGAAAAAGTTTGAGTAAAATTCTTTGGTTTGGTTAGAGGAACTTGTGAGTGGGAAGAAGTTCATCTGTGGTCCTGTAGATACAGGTTCCTCCCTAAGACTGGTTTCAGTGTTATGCAAAACCTGAGCCTGGTGACACTGCTAAAAAAACTCTTACCTGTTTACTCCTTCTGATCAGAGTTTAAAGCACCCAGGCCCTGGAACCTCAGAAGAAGGCTTAGTATGAGTGAAAGACACTTGGAACAGACCCCCTGCCTCAAGGGGTGCTTGAGGCATTCCACAGTCCTAGACACATACAGTGTAGAGAGCTCATCTGAGGTAAGGACTGTCAGAGCCTGTAGACCCCCGGACATAAGTAAATACCAAATAAGAAAGAAAACTAAACACAAGTATCTCTGATGAACTCGGATGTGAAAATTCTCAACACTAATAAACCAAATTCAACAGTACATTAAAAGAATCATACACCATGATCAAGTGGGGTTTACTCAAGGATGGTTTAGCATTATGGGAAGTAATATACTGTACCAACCATAGGACAAAAATCATAGAGCATATCAACAAATACAGAAAAAAGCATCTGACAAGCTATGGTGGCATTTATGATAAAAATCCTTAACAAAGTGAGTATAAAAGGAACATTCATCAACATTGTAAAGGCCACATACTAGAAACCCATAGTCAACATTCTACTCAATGGGGAAAGCCTGAAAAGTTTCTCCTTTAAGATTAGGAACAAGTAAAGGATATCTACTTTCACCACTTTTGTTTAATTTAGCATTAGAGGTTTTTGCTAGAGCCACTAGACAAAAAGAAATGAAAGGAATCCAGATTGGAAAATAAAATGTGAAATTAATCATTATTAGCAGATGATACAGTGGATAGAGAAAACCCTAAGTCACCACTAAAAAACTATCAGAAACCATAAATGAGTAAAATGGTAGGCTACAAAATTAATACACAAAAATTAATCTGCAAAAATTTGCACATGTATTCTCATGCAAATAAAGAGTGAAGTGAAAGAGATTAAGAAAATAATCATATTAATAACTGGATCAAAAAGAATGAGCTACCTAGGAATAAATAAGACAATGGAGGTAAAGCTATACAACAAAACCTGTAAGACACTATTAAAAAGATACAGAATAAGGCCCAGAGAGGTAGAAGGAAATCCATTGTTCATGCATAGAGAGAATTAATATAGTCAAAATGTAATTAGCAGCATTAAAAGCAATATAAATATTTGATGTAATGCCTATACAAATTCTAATGATATTTTCCAAGAAAACAGAACAAAAAATAGTAAAATTTACACGAAACCACAAAAGATCTCCAATAAGCTAAAGCAATTTTGAGGGAGAAAAAAATGGCAGCATCATACTACCCAATTTTAAACTAGTTTATAAAACAACAGTAATTAAAACAGCATGATATTGGTCTAAAAATAGACATACACATCAATGGAACAAAATTAAGAGCCCAAAAATAAATTCACACATTTATCAACACCTAATTTATGACAAGGAGTCATGACCATACAATAAAGGAAAATTTCTTAAAAAATGGTGCTGGGAAAATTGGCAGTCACATGTAAAAGAATGAAACCAGATCACTCTCTAAACCAGTACACAAAATTATATTTAAAATGGATTAAAGCTATGGAAGCAACCCAAATGCCCAAAAATAGGTAACTGGATCAAGAAGATGTGGTACATATACACAATGGAATATTACCCAGAAATCAAAAAGGATAAACACATGCAGTATGCAGCAAAATGGATGGCGCTAGAAGGGATCATGCTCAGTGAAATAAGTCAGAAAGAAAAAGAAAAATACCGGATGGTCTTACTCATAGCAGGAATTTAGAAAACCTAAATAAGAGACCAGGAAAAAGACTAATCAAGGGCCTCCCTGGTGGCGCAGGGGTTGAGGCCAGGTTGCGAAGCTGCCCGCAGCCTCTGCTGAGACGGTTCGATCCCTGGCTGCTCCCTGGCCACCGGAGGAGGGTCCCACATGGTGCGCAGACCTCTCCTGCCGCCCACTGCTCCCCTCAGCAGTGTGCTTCGGTCCTTCTGTCTGCTCTGCTCCCCGCTCTGGCTCTGGTGAATTCTCTCACCCTCCGCGCTTCTGACTGTACCCAGTGCTTGTATAAATAAATAAATAAAAATACATCTTAAAAAAAAAAAAAAGACTAATCAATACAAAGTAAAAATCAAAATCAACAAGCAACTAACTATAAACCAGAGACACACGGTGGGGGGGGCGGGGAGGGTGGGAAAAGGAAGGACTAGAGTCAAAATAAGGGGAGGGGGTGCAACTATGGGGAATATAACAAAAATGAAAATGCATACATTGTGCAAAGATGAAAAAAGATGTAAGAATTATATAAAATAAAATATTTAAATAAAAAAATAAAATAAAAACAAACAGAAAAATGGATTATAAAGATTTTGACAGAAGACCTGAAACTATAAAATACACAGAAAAAACCCTAGGTGATACATTCCATGACCTTAAATACAGAGATGTCTTTAGGCAGTCAACCCCAACAATGAAGGAAATGAAAACAAAAGTTGAAAAAAATGGGACTATATCAACCTGAAAGCTTTTGCATAGCAAAAGAAAGTATCACTAAACTAAAATGACAGCCTATTGAATGGGAGAAGACATCTGCACATCACACATCTGATAAGGGGTTAATATTTGAGATATAAAAAGAACTAATCCAGGGCCTCCCCAGTGGCTCAGCAGTTGAGCGCTGGGCTTCGAAGCTGCCAGCAGCCTCTGCAGGGCCGGTTCGATCCCCGCCCACCGGCGAGGGTCCCACATGGCGTGCAGACCTCCCCTGCCGCCCCTCAGCAGTGTACTTTGTCAGTCTGCCTGCTCTGCTCTCCCCTCTGGCTCTGGTAAATTCTCTCACCCTCCCGCGCTTCTGACTGTACCCAGTGCTTGTATAAATAAATAAATAAATCTTAAAAAATAAAAATAAAAAAATAAAAAGAACTAATCCAATTTAACAAAAACAAAAGCAAAAACCCAAATAACCCAGTGGAAAACCAGGCAGATCTGAATAAACACTTTCTAAAGAAGAGATACAGATGGCCAACAGACATGCAAATGTGTTCATCATAACTTTTTATTAGGGAAATGCAAATCACTTTATACTATGTTGGTGGGAATACAAATTGGTGCAGCCATTTTGGATAGCAGTATGGGACTTCTTCAAAACAATAAAAATAGAACTACCATATGATCCAGCTATCCCACTTTCAGGTATATATACAAAGAACATGAAATCAACTTGAAGCTAGTAAGACCACAATGTTTATTTCAACATTATTTACAGTCACTAATAAATGGAAGGAACCTAAGTGCCTACCGATAGATAACTGGATAAAAAAGATGTGGAGTATGTGTACACACACACACACACACACACACACACACACGGATACTATTCAGCTATAAGGAAAGAGGAAATTTTGCCATTTGCAGCAAAATGGAAGGAAGTGGAGGGGATTATGTGAAATGAAATAGAAAGATGAAGACAAATATTAGATGATTTCACCAACATGTACAATACAAAGTAGCTAAGCAGATAAACAGACAAAACAAAATAAACTAATGGACACTGACAGCAGAAATGAGGTTTACCAGAAGGAGGGGTAGCAGCAGGGTAGAAGGAGTGTAATGAATGGTGTGTATTAGGGGATGAGTTCTTTAAAAAAAAAAAAAAAAAAAAAAAAAAAAAAAGACACACATTTCAGGGAACTTTATTGGTCTAGATTTCTAAGTGAAGGAAGGTTCTAGTATAGCAGTGAAATATGTGAGCCACATATTTAATTTTAAAATGTCTAGAAGCCGGGCTAAAAAAACCAAATTTTAACTTTTTAAAAAAATATTGTCATTTGAAAATATAATCAATATTTTTTAAATTACTGAGATATTTTACACATTTTTCCATATATTCAATTTTCAAAATCTGGTGCACATTTTACATTTTAAATAGATCTGGAGTCAGACTAATCATATGTCAAGTGTTCAACAGTACAGACTACAGTATTAAGAGTTTAAGGAGCAGAAACAAATATGTAAAATAAATTCATATCTGTAAATACAATTCTAAAAGAATTCATACATGCCAAAATGGTTACAAATTTGGGGTTGATGAGTTAATGAGGACTTCCATTTTCAGATGCTGTATTTAAAATTTCTTTGAATTCTTTTCTACCCAGCAAGTTCTCATTACTTTTATAATAATTTCACAGCTCCACATAAATTATCTGAGTCTCGCTAAGATTATTTCTGAGGAGAGTGACTCCTCAAAATGGCAACAGGATGTTTTGTCCTAAGCACTGTTTCAAAAATACAGCGACCTTTCCAACACCTTATCTGAAATAGGAGCAGAAAATGCCTTAGGTTTGAATGGGATGGTAATGATGCGAAACTGAAAATCTAATGGCTACACCATGTCAGATAAATTGGGACAGAAAAAATGTTCCAAGCCACAAAGTGAAGTTATATTAATAATGAGGACCATAAAAAATGTGTCCATAAAATTCATCTCTTCTAAAAAAGATCCCCAAAGTACATATGTTTTCTAAAACTAAAGAATCAAAACTTGAAAAAAATTTAAAGTGGAAGGAGTGATATATCTGAAGGACAGCATGCTTTCCCTAACAAGCAGGAAGTAAGCAATGAAGGCAACAATGAAAGCTATGAAATTGTGTGTAAGATATTTGATTTGAAAATTTAACTTTCATTTAAACTGACAGGAGCTCTCTGAGGCAAAGGCATTTTTGGGAGACTTGACCCCTATGGCAAAGGAAATAAATGCAAAAATAAACAATTGGGATTGCCTCAAATTAAAAAGGTTTTACATAATGCGGAAAAACAGGATGGTGATTAAAAAGATATCCTACTGGCAGCCCCAGCCCAGAGAGGGAGTGGGAACCTACCTCCGGGGCAGACCGGGCGCACAGGGAGTGCGTCCCAGATTGCCATTTCAGAACAGGGACATTTCTTCAGTAAAGACTGCCTGAAACCAGCAGAAGGCTCCCGGAGGAGCCAGAGGTGAGCTGGGAAGTTCGCCCACGCCAGGCCCCTTCTGACTGCAGTCCGAGCCCAGAGGGGGAGTGGGAACCCACCGCCAGGGCAGACCAGGCAGGCAGGGAGTACGTCCCACATCGCCATTTTAGAACAGGGACATTTCTTCAGTAAAGACTGCCTGAAACCAGCAGAAGGCTCCCGGAGGAGCCAGAGGTGAGCTGGGAAGTTTGCCACGCCAGGCCCCTTCTGGCCTGCAGTCAGAGCTCAGAGAGGGAGCGGGGACCCACTGCCAGGGCAGACCAGGCGCGCAAGGGAGTGTGATCCCGCATTGGCATTTTAGAACAGGGACCTTTCTTCAGTAAAGACTGCTTGAAACTGACAGATGGCTCCCGGAAGAGCCAGAGGGGAGCAGAGAAGTTCACCCAAGATGCCGGCCAGTCCCAGCAACACAGTGTCCCAACGAATATGGCATATTAGAAAACAGACAGTAGGGAGTAGAAGAACCACACGCAACCTAGCAACTCCTCAGGAAAAAAGCACACCACAAAAAGAAAACCACCCCCGAGATTGCAACGACAGTAACTTGGAAGAACTTCTGAGCCTTCCAGAAAGAGAATTTAAAATTGCCATGATTAAAAAACTGACAGAAGTCATAAAGGAAAACAATGATAAGGGAAAAATAATCAATGATCAGAAGAATGAAATTGAGTCCCTCAAGAGGGAAGTAAAAGATGCAGGAGATCAAAGAATTAATGGAGGCACTAAAGAACTCTGGGAAAAGCAATGAAAGCAGAATAGATGAAACAGAAGAACGAATAAGTACTCTTGAAGACACAGAAATAAAAAGAACCAAAACAGAAAAGGAAAGACAAGTATGAAGGAAAAAGAACGAAGAAAGACTTCGGGAACTATCTGACTCCATGAAGACAGGAAATATAAGAGTTATAGGAATACCAGAAAGAGAGGAAAGAGATGTAGGAACAGAGAAAATATTCAAGGAAATAATTGAAGCGAACTTCCCAAACGTGAAGAAGGAGCTGAAAACTGATATACAAGAAGCAAGAAGAACACCAAACTTCCACAACGAAAGGAAAAATACAGCAAGACACATAATAGTAAAGCTCCCAAGAATCCAGGACAAGGAAAAAATAATGAAGCTGACAAGAGGGAAGAAACAGATTACATTCAAAGGAAAACCAATCAGGCTGACATCAGACTTCTCTGAAGAAACTAAACACTACGGGCAAGGAGAGAGTGGACGGACATAGTCAACAGACTCCAAGAAAACAGATGCCAACCAAGAAT
The DNA here is from genome assembly GCF_014898055.3 of Talpa occidentalis. Taxonomy (NCBI): domain Eukaryota; kingdom Metazoa; phylum Chordata; class Mammalia; order Eulipotyphla; family Talpidae; genus Talpa; species Talpa occidentalis. The sequence continues at coordinate 52,417,517 of NW_023601322.1, forward strand.
ACTTTATCCCGCAAAGCTCTCCTTCCTCTATGAAGAAAGAATAAGGACCTTCCCAGACAAACAGAAACTCTGGAATTTCATTACGACTAAACCCCCACTCCAAAAAATACTACAAGGAATCCTAAAGCCAGAACATCATTGGGACAAATAACAACGAAAGAAGGCCAAAGAAAGTTTGTTCAATAAATGGTGCTGGGAAAACTGGGTCGCTACATGCAAAAGAATGAAGCTTGACCACTACCTCACACCATACACAAAAATCAACTCAAAATGGATTAAAGAACTAGACATAAGACCTGAAACCATAAAATACATAGAAGGAAATATAGGCGAAACACTACGTGATATGCACATTAAAGACATCTTTACAGACACATCACCCAAAGCAGTGATAGTGAAGGCAAAGATAAACAGCTGGGACTATATCAAATTAAAGAGCTTCTGCACAGCAAAAGAGACAATAACAAAAACAAAGAGAAACCCCACCGACTGGGAGAACATTTTTGCACACAACACTAATGATAGAGGATTGATCACAAAAATCTGCAAAGAGCTGATGAGACTCAACAACAACAAAGAAAATAATCTAGTCAAAAAATGGGCAGAAGAGCTAAAAAGAAACTTCTCCAAAGAGGAAATGCAAATGGCCAAGAGGCATATGAAAAAATGTTCAACATCACTTGTAACCAGGGAAATGCAAATCAAAACTACCATGAGATACCATCTTACACCAGTGAGAATGGCACATATTAAAATAACTAGCAACAACAAATGTTGGCGAGGATGTGGAGAAAAAGGAACTCTCCAGTACTGTTGGTGGGAGTGCAAACTGGTCCAACCACTATGGAGAGCTGTGTGGAGATTTCTGGACCTACTAAACATAGAGCTTCCATATGATCCAGCAATTCCACTCCTAGGTATTTACCCAAAGGACACAGAAACATCAAGTCCAAAGAGCACCGCTATGTTTATAGCAGCACTGTTTACAATAGCTAAGCTATGGAAACAACCCAAATGCCCAAAAATAGATGACTGGATCAAGAAGATGTGGTACATATACACCATGGAATATTACTCAGCATTCAAAAAAGATGAACACATGCAATTTGCAGCAACATGGATGGCGCTGGAACGGATCATGCTCAGCGAAAGAAGCCAGAAAGAAAAAGAAAAATACTGGATGGTCTCACTCATAGCAGGAATCTAGAAAACTTAAATAAGGGACCAGGAAAATGAATAACTGTAAGAAAGTGAAAATCAAAATCAACAAAAAACTATGAACCAGAAACACTCTATGGGAGGTGGGGGCAGGGAGGGGAGGGATTGGGGTCAAAATAAGGGCGTTGCAATTGTATGGGGAATATAAAAATAAAATTTATTAAAAAAAAAGATATCCTACTGAATGAAAGAAAATAGTCATACAATATTATAACTGGCAAGAGTTATATAAAACATAACAGAAAAACAAACAGCCCAATTAATAAGTGAGCAGCAGATACAAGCAGACAATTCATTGAAGAAGGTATCCAGTAGACATGAAAACCAAGAGACATGAAAAAATGTTCATACTCACTTCCAATAAGACATACAGGGCAAAACTATAATGAGATGCCATCTCACAGATGTGAGCATGGCAAACATTAAAAAGACCTTCAATAACAAGTGCTGCAGAGGACAGAGATAAAGAGGAACCATATTATACTGTTGTTGGAAATATAAACTAGTCCAGCCATTATGAAAGAGATTTGCATTTATCTTCAAAACTAAAAACAGAGACACTACACAACCCAGCAATCCGCCTCTTGAGCATCCATCCAAACAACATGAAATCATCAATGCAAAAAATTACATGCTCCACAGTGTTTACTGAAGCACTATTTACAATACTAGGATATAGAAACAACCTAGATGTCTATCAACAGACAAATGGATCAAGAAAATGTGGTATTCTGACACTATGGAATACTGTTCAGCAATAAATACAGATGGAATTTGGCCATTTATAGCAAAAATGGAGGAACTTCGAGGTAATTATATAAAGTAAGTCAGCTGACACACACACACACAAAACCACTGGATATTTACATAATGGACCACTAGGCAAAATAAAATATATACAGCAGTAACACCCTTCAGCAGTGTTCTCCGTTCGTCTGCCTTTTCTACTCCCTGCTCTGTCTCTGGTGAATCCTCTCACACTCCAGCGCCTCTGGCCTGTACCCCAGTTCTTGTATTTAAAAAAAAAAAAAAAAAAAAACCACTAAAATAACAACCAAAAAAAAAATCTTATGTGAATAAAACCATCAACCAGAGGAAGTACAACATTCTATTGGGTTGCTGGAAAAGTCATGACATATTTTTCCTATATTTTTCAAGCAAAAATGTGTCATGACTTTTCCAACAAGCCAATACTAGAATTTCACTCTGTCTGGCATACTTACTGAAGGTGCTCATTGTTATAAATTATCTATTGTCTAAATGAAATATTCTATAATCCCAGGTCATGTTTTCAATGAGAGAAAAGTGCCTAAATGTTGTGGTTTATTTTAATGATTAAATAATTAAACTTTCCTTACATAAATATTCTACTTTAATGAAATCTTGTTTCCAGCAAAGCTTTTAAGGAACAGGTAGGATTTAACATGAGGCTGATGTAAGTATGAGGAAGTGAGCTTAAACGTTATAATTTTATGATGAACAGCTGGAAATACATTAATATAAAAGAAAGCGGTGGTGGGAGGGGAGGGAGAAAACAAGTGCTTAAATGGAATGCAGTTATTTTATATTTATTGTATTTAACACATAAGTATTATTTTTTCCCTAAAAAAGTTTACCTGTATATTTGAATCTCCCTTTATATACTTTGCTCCTTCTATTATAGTCATATAAGAAAATTTGAGTTGATCTGGTGTCTGAATAAGTCCCATTCGATATTTTCTCATATTCAGTAACAGCTGTTTAATATTAATATCATCTCCTTTTTCCATCTGCAAGAAATGTAAAAATTATACAAGTTTTTGTTGAGTCCAGGAAAGAGAAGCAAATCAGGAAAATTGCTACGAGTTTTGCAATAATCCTCAAGAAAAAGGACACATTATAACTGCAGTTGTAAACCAAACAGCCATCCCAAGTTACCCATCCTCCCCACATCTCAATTGTTTCAAGTAGTAGATACAGGACTTTTTGGTCCTTCAGCTGATTCACAAATGATTCCAAGCCATTATAGCAATCTCATTTACCCTGGCTACTATTTGGTCAAAATCCTGGATTTATATTATGGCTTACTACAAGGATAAGTCCACTGGGATTAGTGTTCATATTTTTCACTTCTTGAGAAGGTGTTGATAGGAGTAAATCTTTCTGCCTGGTGCCCTTTGCCTTCATGTCCATGTGTAGCAGTTATCTCAAGATGGTAGAGCAAAGAAAGGGAGGGGAGGAAAAGTAAGGGGAGGAGAAGGGAAGGGAGGAAGAGAGAGAGGAAGGGAAGAAAGGAGAGCCCAGATTCATGATGACACTGTTGACTTACTGTACCAGTCCTGAAACACGGATGTGCTATCATGTCCAACATACACTCCCACCCCCATGTGAAAAAGAAAAATGTTGCTGAAGCTATGTTTGGCAAGGAATAGGTACAAATACATAATCTAGTTTTAATATGCATCATTAATAAAACAGACCCTAGAATTTTAAACATGTCAGAGTTCACTTTAATATAAAGTCCAATTCTTGATTGAAGTACACTATGAATATAGGCAGAGTGGCAAAATAATACAGTAGATATTTTAAATATTCTAATTTGGTAATAAGGAAACTAAGATATGAGAAGTGCTTATCTGAGGAGGAAGGAGTTCATTATTACATATCAATTTATATTTGACAAATAAAGGAGCAGGAAGGAAAGACCTATATTTTTATAACATAAAGCTACCAAGAAAAAAAAAAAATCAGCTCTCCTGAAGAGCTCTAGGATTATCTTGGATGCAACCCCCAAATCACAAACGAAAGGCCTACAAAAGTCATAAATGAGATTTTTAGGTTCCAAAAGACAACAGCTAAAGTTGGGTGGAAAAAAACAAAAACAAAAGCAGTTCTAAGATACTGACATTAGAGCTTACTTCTGTCAATGAAATCAATTTAAAAAGACAACAAAACAAAAATGAGATCATAAGCAGCACTTACCAGAACCAGACAGGTATCTACCAGAGAAAAGGTGCCTGATCGCCCAATGCCTGCACTGCAGTGAACCACTGCAGGCCCGTGTTCAGGATTCAGGGAACCAGATTCTCTCACTTTAAATAAGAAATTGAGAAATGAAGCTGGTGATTCCGGGACTCCAAAATCTGGCCAGGTAGTGTAATGAAAGTGAGATATTGTTCTGGTTTCACCACTCTAAAAAGTGAAAAATCAAAGGGGAAAAGTTAGCTCTAATTTTTTTTTTTTTTAACACATCCTCATAGAGACATGTGTTCTGTAATGCTTTTAATCCTTATGGACTTTCTGTATCATGAATTTTCACTTGGTTTGATAATCTATATAAATTCTGGGAGATTTTCTATAGGAGAATTTGTAATATATTAATAATAGCTACCATTCCCATAACACTTATTTGGTAGGCATATTCTAAGCTTTTTATGTATTAAATCAATCCATATAACAATATTATTAAAATTCATTTTTCCAGGGCCTCCCTGGTGGCACAAGGGGTTAAGCAGCCTCTGCAGCACAACTTTTACCCCCAGCTGGCCAGGGAGCAACCCACATGGCACAGCAGACCTCTCCCGTCTTGCCCACTGCTACTCTCAGCAGTGTATTTCAGCCAGTCTGTCTGTTCTGTTCCCCACTGTCTCTGATAAATCCTCTCAATGCCTCCCTGCCCCCGCTCCTGTATGCATAAATAAATAAACCTTAAAAAAAAAAAACAAACTCATTTTTTCCAGATGAGAAAATTGAGGCAGAAGATGAATAATTTATTGAGGCAGAAGAGGAATAATTTATTTAAAGTCACACATCTAGAAAATGGAAAATCCAAGATTTGAAGAGTTTGGTACATCATTTGGGTACTAAGCCACTAACTTGTTCCATACATGATCCAATCTTTTCTCTAATTCATACAACATGATGAACAGATTCTTTTCCTATTTTGACAAATCTGTTCCAGTATGTTAGTCTTTAATGATTTCCTTTTTAAGAATTCCCAACTATAATTTTATATATACATATAAATAAACTCTTCCTCATGAGTTTTTAGATTCTGCTACACAAAGAGGAGAACTAATTTAAAGAACCAATCTTTACATTTTAACCTGAAACTGCTCTTCTCATTGCTGCTTTTTCCCATGGTAATAATTTCCAATTATTTTCAATGGGGAATTTTGAAATTCCAAATTTCCAATTTGCTGATATGCTAAAATGTTTACCAACATACAAAATGTTGTTTGTCTCTTAAAGCCTACCTGGTCCTCATTATCACCTCCTGAATATTCCTGATGATCTATACTTCTGAATAAATAACTAGTTCCTTAGCTCTTGGCAGTTATGTTTTGACGCTAGGAATACTTCTCTGCCTTACTCCTCATTTCTGTAAATGAAGTAGTAAATCTCTAACATGCATACCTTTTCAGTTTTATTATTAGACTTTTTGAAGGAAGGAGTGATAGTGATAGAAGCAAAATTTAAAAAGTCCTGATTTTTTTTAAAAAGATTGATTTATTTATTTATACAAGCACTGGGTATAGTCAGAAGCGCGGGAGGGTGAAAGAATTCACCAGAGCCAGAGCGGGGAACAGAACAAGCAGATGGAACAAAATATACTGCTGAGGGAAGCAGTGGGTGTGGTAGGAGAGGTCTGAGCGTCATGTGGGACCCTTGCCAGTGGCTGGGGATTGAACCGGCGCTGCAGAGGCTGCTAGCAGCTTCGCAGCCCAGCGCTCAACCACTGCACCACCAGGGGAGGCCCAAAAATCCTGATTTTTAAAATGGCTAATATCAGATGATTATTATTAGCATCCTATTTTCAATAAAAATTTACAAAATTGAAGTTAATTTGTTAAAAAAGATTTTCCTTGTTTGTAGTAGAAATTAATATTTCAAAGTCACAGACTCAGTTATATGAGGTAAAACAGTGAAAATTACAATGTAGACATTAAAAAAATTTAAATTATATACTTTTAGTGACTAGTTTATGTTTTTTTTTTTAAAGATTTATTTATTTATTTATACAAGCACTGCGTACAGTCAGAAACGCAGGAGGATGAGAGGATTCATCAGAGCCAGTGTGGGGAGTAGAACAGGCAGAGTGACGGAATACACTGCTGAGGGGAGCAGCAGGCGGCAGGAGAGGTCTGAGTGCCATGTGGGACCCTCGCCTGGCAGCCAGGGATCAAACCGCCAATGCAGAGGCTGCGGGCAGCAGCTTCGCAACCCAGCGCTCAACCACTGGGTCACCGGGGAGGCCCTTAGTGACTACTTTTAACATACAACTTTCATAATCCAAAACACTGTAATCCACAGGTTCTCAATAACTGAAGGCAGCAAAAGATTTCCCAATCACTAATTAAAATGAATATTATATTTCATAACATTTCTTTTTAAATTCCAAATTAAACATGCTAAGTGAAATAAATCAGATACCATCTGACTCCATTTGTGAGACTTTCTGGAAAAGGCAAAATTGTACAAATAGAAACCATATTAGTGGTTGCCAGGAGTTGGGGATACGGTGGTGGCTGAGTGTGCACACAAGCAGTATGAAAAAAATTGGGGACAGAGGGGAGGTGGGAACAGAAGGGCACCTGTACCTTGAAGGGGAACAGCCAGTTTACATGAATGTACCATCAAAACTCAAAAATGCACTGTAGAGTAAATGGTTTTCAGGCTTTCCTGCCCTCACACTATCCGGATTGCTCTGCCTCATGGGTCACCCTCAGTTGTTACATTGTTGCAAACTATCTTGTTTACTTCTGTGGGCCATGGGAGGAACATTGAGAGTGTGTCAGAAAGAGAAGCAGTAGAGAAGCAGAAAAGGCAGGAGAGAAGGGGAGAAAGAACACCAGAGAAGCCCAGAGTGAAGACTTGCTGGGGGCTTGGAGGCCTGCTGGCCTGTAACTGGTTGCTGCTCTACATGTAACAGCTAAATAAAAGTCTGAGAAAGCCACTGAAGGCTCCAGGACTCCTTCTTTACCCATCTGTTGGATCAGAAAACATCCTGTGCCCATTCTGCCCCTACCTGCACCAAAAAGAATGTATCTTTTGGCAGGTAAAAAAGATAACTAGGGCCTCCCCAGTGGTGCAGCGGGTTGATGAGCACAGCACTGTGAAGCTGTCCGCAGCCTCTGCAGTGCTGGTTCGATTTGCGGCTGGCCAGGGAGATTCCCACATGGCGCAGCAGACATTTCCTGTCCCACCCGCTACTCTCCTCAGCAGTATTTCGGTCCTTCTGCCTGTTCTGCTCCCTGCTCTGTCTCTGGTGAATTCTCTCACCCTCCCTCACCTCTAGTCTGTACCCTAGTGCTTATATAAATAAATCAATCTTCAAACAAACAAACAAAAAAGGGTAAAAAAAATTAAAAAGGTAACTAAATTTATGTTTTAAAAAGAAATTTAAAACATTCCAAATTAAGATGAAACTGTTGTTTAAAAAAATCAGCAACAGGTAATAACACAATACCCACATAGTGAAAAAACTAAACAGGCTGGCCCTTTGGTATGGCTAATTCAAAGTTGTGTTTTCCTTTAAAAACAGGCTAAGATTACTACACGCATTTTTAACTTCCTTTTTTTCCCCCTGATAACAGCCAGCTGTGGTCATCAGTCAGTCACCTCACAGTGCTGACCACACATAGCAGGGTCAGACCAGGTTCATGTCAGCCTGAACTACAGTCTCCTTTGCACTGGTGGCAGCTCCCAGATATGGGAGGTCTGTGGCAGGAAAAGTTCCCATATGGTTGTATGCTATGTTACTGCATCACCTCCTGACTCAAAACCTATGGTTATCCTACAGTCCTGAGTGACTACTTGCTCTTCTTTGTATAATTTTGGCTCAAGTCTAGTGGTCTCTATTTTTTTCAAATTCAGATCATACTGTCTAGGATACTCAAAGCCAGTTCCCAGAAATGGCCATTTTGAAATCTGTTTCAAAAACAGATTTTTGAAAATCAGTCCTTTTCTTCTCCTTTAGTTCCCATACTGAAGATCTTCTTGAGGTTTTTATTATTTACCCATACTGAAACAAAATTCAAAAACACAGTTCACAAAGTCATATAATTCCCAAAGGATCACATGAAGTAATATGATTCCTATGTTTACTACTCTAGTATAAAGAAATGTTGATATGCATGACTGGTCCTCTTTCCCCTCCTTTTCATGATGTGGGGGAGGGGAAGGCGGCACAAGAGGAAGGGGAGGGAGGGAGAAAATGTATTGCCAAAGGGTAGAATCTTCATTCCAAAACAGTTGTACATTTAGACCTTGTGGATTTTAGACAATTTCCTTTCAAACAATGAAGTATCCTTTCCCTCCCACTTGGTCACTAAGTCATCTCAGGCCCTTCTGTGATGCCAGTAGGCCCCTCTATCCCTTTGTCATGGCTGTACCTCACAGCCCATGCATGAGCTTGTGAGACAAGCAGGCTGCATCACTCCAATTACTTGGCTGCTCCATCCCACTGTTCTGTATATGCCTGCCAAGTTTTCTTTGTAAAATGTTGCAGAACATACACTCCATTACACAAATATGTCAGTGGTTATTCTTTTTAAGGCAGAATCTATTTACATTTTTTGAAGAATTCTAAACATAAAAGTCTGAGTAAGTATCAGACAATGAAGAGCTGGTAGGCTTATGGCAATAAAGGGTATTGTCAAATTAACCATTGTTATAAACACATAAGGTGGTAAATTTTCTAATTATTAAAAAAATCATAGCTTTAGGCCCAATTATTTTCAAACTTTAGGCATATGCAGAAGGTACCTAGATTATGTCTGTAGAAGACTTTCCTAAGCCCCAATTTCATCTTCTGTAAGGGGGGGGGTACTTACTTTATAGCTATCAGTGGAATGACTGAATATATGCCTGCACACAATAAGTACCTTATATGGCAATTTTCTAAAACAATTATACTCACTAATTGCCTTTACTGTAATCCCTAATAAGTTCTAATCAATTTTAACTTCTCCACATTTTTAATCTTTTCACTTAATATTTCCTCTATAGTGAGAGTGACAAGGCTTGTTAACCCTCTCTCTTAAATATATCTGATTTAATAAATCAAATCTGCACCTTCACTATTCATGTCTCAGTTCAGTCCCTCATCAACTTTCGTCAAGATCATTAGATTGTCCATGTTAAATATTTAGTTACAATTCATTTGAAAAATGGACTAACTACATAATGAGGAGGGAAAGTGACAATAGCCAGGCACAGGGTTTATGTTCTAAGCAGAGAGCAAAGCAATATGCAGAGGCATGGGTTCTTAGGAACAATCTATCTGAGAAGTCTGTCTTTTGGCAAGTATAAATCCTGATACCTGAGGGAGATGAAGGGACGCAAAGAGGCAAGAACCAGGCTGGTCTGGGTAAGGGACTTCTGCAGTGGTGTAGAATAAATGGTTTTCAGGCTTTTCTGCCCTCCCACCATTAGGGTTGCCCTGCCTGATGGGGCACCTGCAGTTGTTACATTGTTGTAAACTGTGTTGTTTACATCTGTGGGCCAAGGGAAGCAGAAGAGGCAAGAGAAAGGGGAGAAAGAAGCCAGGGTACCCAGAGTGAAGACTTGCAGGGGGCTTGGAGGCCTTCTGGCCCCCTAGTACCCCTGCCTGCTGTATACCTGGTTGCTGTACTACATGTAAGAGCTTAATAAAAGCCTGAGAAAGCCACCAAGGGCTCCAGGACTCTCCTTTACCCTGTCTGCCAGATCAGAAAACCTGCTCTGTGGCCTTCCTGGCACTACAAGTGGTCACAGACGGATCATTCCTGAGAATAATCATCACCCAGGTGTAGTGTGCTTAACAATGTACTCCGTACAGTGGCAGAGGGGAGCACAAAGGTAACAGGCAAGGACTTTACACTCTAAGTTGAGTTGAAAACCTTGTTACCAAGCCAAAAAATATACATATTCACATACTAAACTTGAGAATAAAATGGTAAAATTCAAATTATGGTGAGAAATATAAAAAAAATCAGAACTGTTAGGAATTAAAGTATCACAGACATATTAAGAGAGACCTAAATAAGAAATGGGCCATTCAGTGGTACTTGAAGGATGTGTAAAATACAACTGGGTAAAGAACAGGGAGGACACTCTAGATGGAATAAACTGCTTAAACTATTTTGATCTAATCCCAGTTGACCAGCACAATAATTAGGCACTCAAATTGTTTTCGGCAAATCTACAGGGACAGAGAAATAGAAGGCAGTCAGCATTACAATAGTATTCCTGGAACCTGATAAACAGAAAGCTCGCCAACAGTATTATAGAAAATAATGAAGGACAGCTAAAAAAATAAATAAAAATAATAAAACCTGAAGACAAGTAAGTACTTACATTAAAAAACTCCTCAAGCTATCTCCATAGCCTAAGCGACAGGACAACTTTGAAAGCAAAAATGGGGCAAAAGCTCAATCTCTCGTCTCTAAGCAAAAAAAACTGGAAAGGATTGCTGATATGTAGCTTAACCACTCCATTTGATTCAGAGGTTTCTGATGAACAGCAACCGCTGCATGCTGTAGACCTGTTAATAGTTAACAAGCCAGACTCCTGGAGAAGCAAATCAGTTGAGCTCAAAAATCTCAAAGGTCTATACAACAGGTTGGCTATCACTCTCCTACTTCAGGATCACCTTCTCTTGCTACCTTGTTATTTCTCCCTAAACTTGTTGTTTGTTCCCTAATCCTTCCCAATACATCAACATTAGAGGGAAAAACATACAACAAAAACTAATAATTGTGCCCCTATACTGAGTCTTATACACTGTTGTAGTATTTACTTGATACTTACAACAACCCTTTGTGTAGCTGACTTCATTTTTACTCACAGATGAGAAAACTGAGGAATAGGGGTTGAGTACATGGATCAAGCACCTAGTCAGGAGTGGCAGAGTTGGATTTAAACTCAATTTGATCCCAGAGTCTAAGTACTTAGAAATTCTAATTCTAATACTACTTAAAGTAGTATTAGTTGTAAAAGCTACTTTCTTCTTCTAACACTCCTAGTTCTTTATACAGAATGTAAAACAGAACATAAACAAATTTTTGCTATTTAACTATGGTAAATCTGAACCCAAGCCAGTTAAAAAAGATTACAGAGTTGTTAGCAGCTGAAACACAGTAGATGGCTGGTTCTGGTCTCAACTTCAGAAAGATCCTTTAGAACTGAGTCTTTTTTTATAACAATTGACTTTTTTTTCTTTTTCTTTTTTTTTAAGATTTATTTTATTTATACAAGAACCAGGGTACAGGCCAGAGGCGTGGGAGGGTGAGAGGATTCAAGAGAGACAGAGTGGGGAACAGAACAGGCAGACTTGAGAAATACACTGTTGAGGGGAGCAGCGGATGAGACAGGAGAGGTCTGCTCGCCATGTGGGTTGCTCCAAGGCCAGTGGGGATCTAACCAGCACTGCAGAGGCTGCGGACAGCTTCACAGCACTGCGCTCAAACGCCTGCGCCACCAGGGAGGCCCAATTGACATCTTTTCTAAAAGACTTATTACACCCACACCACTAGAGGCTAGAAGATCTGAATTTGAGTTTTGTTCTGTCACTTATTAGCTACTAATCTATTTACAGGGGAAAAAATCCTACAGTATAATGAATGTGGGGGTTATTATTATTTTAAAATAGAAATGCAGGAATATCAAGAATATTCTACATACAGACTGGTCAAATGACACATGTAAAAAGTACTTTGCAAAATGATAAAATACAAAACTCATTCTATTTTTTGGATATAATCAATTATTAGTACCAATTTCAGAAACAAGGAAGAATGTCTATGCTCTTCTCTATCTAAGTCAGTTTTTAATGTCATAAACAGATGCGATGCCTGGAATAAGTACCGAGAGGATGACTCACAGAACCTTAAGAAGTTGTAGAAATGCAGTTCTGTTTCTGGGAATGGCAATGTACAATTAAGCATCAGAGTTATTGATATATCACAATGCCATTTAAGACATATTATATGGAATAGTTGGCTCAAGACAAATACAGTAAGGAAAAGGTGTAAATAAGTCTAAGCCTTACTGTTTCCAACCATGAGTCTTCTAAGATCGTCTAAAATCGTCTGAGATCACATAAGCTTAGTTATGGATTTCATGGGAAGCTGTACCTGGTATTGCTTAGGGCAATACCTGTTTTTTTAGGATGCAATAAAAACCTGACAGCTGTTCTCCAAAGAGGAACGATTTTATTTCCTCATGCCTAAAGAGCACATCCTCACTTTGTTTACTTAATGGTTGACTAATATAGCATTTCACTAAATACCTACCTATTATTAACAGGTAGTTATTTCAGTAGTTATTTCACTAAATACCTACACCCCTGAAGTCATTTTTTGGCAAACATTTTCCTATTTTCTAGTTTTTCTAGTTCCTAATAGCATCTCAGAAACTCTGCTTTCACATTTTCCACCTATTCTAATTACAACACAAAGAAGGTAAAAGGAAAAAGAGGCGAAATGCCTCCATCCCCAGCATGACAACAGCAGGCCCAACAACCTACCATGTACACGTACCTCAACTAAGTATCAAGGAATAATTCATATTTCTGGAAAAATATTCAAGAATGTTTTTGAGCCATATGATACATTTATTTCACCATTTCCCCAAATTCAATAAGGACAAATTTTTGTGTGGTGAATCACTTGTGTTAGCAATGTTCCAGTAAGTCATATCCAGAATAGCTTGCCACTCTCCATAGCAGTGAGTACCAGGATTATGTACTGCACTGGAGGACTTTGTAATCTACATCTTCATTTGCTCTTCATCTGATCTTTCCATGAAAGGGAGGTGTTAAAATATTCATTTTACAGATGAGAAAAGGCTTAAGGAGGCTAAGGAACAAGTCCAAAGAACACTTCTACAAAGAATTCTTTGGACCTGATTGAATCCAAGTTGATTTCACCCTTGCGTCCTCTCTCTTAATTCCCAAGTTATTTTAATAAATCATTTTCAATATTCAAATATCAACCTGAACTTTAATATTCCAAATTTCTAGATCTTCTTGAGACTCCTCAGAGAGCTACCACATATAGGAACACAATCTAAATACAAATGACCAGAACTATATACTATTATAGATATTATCCAAACATTATGTGCTGCACCAAACTTCAAATCTACTAACAAAAATAATTCTTAAATTCATCATATAAAGTTTAATTTGAAGACTTACATTGATATTTTCTAATTGCAGTAGATGTACTGTATAATATGACTTCACATCTTCTGACAAGAACTTCACAATGAATCCTGTTTCTTTAAACTGCATCTCTTGGTCGTCTTTTGTTGGCCAGTACTGTGCACATTTAACCTAAATGTAAGAATATCCACATGGTTTCTTTAGTTGATAGACATTATAAAACTATAAAAAGTTGAAAAAGGAACACAAACCACACACAAACATGGTATATTTTTTTCCACAAGTATTCAAATCTGAGAACACTCACTATATTGGATATTTGATGTATTAATAAGATACACATTTTATAAAAGCAGGTTTATAAAATGTTTCTAAAACTTACATGCTAAAAAAAAGCCATGAAGAGATATGCTCACAAATAAAAACAAATCTATCGTTTCTGAAACATGATGGCCAACATTTTAACACCCTGCTGGCGTTTACTTTGTTTCCAAAAAAAATCAAAACTCAAGAATCTTCTCTTCAAAATAAATGGTTTTATTTTACAAGTATTTTTCCATAAGTACCTATGAATCTGCTACTGATACTACATATCTAGAAAAAACATTGCATGTTTATTTAATTAGATTAAATCAGGGAAGAGAATCATAGGATAAGGGCCCCTTTACCTAGTTTTGTTACATTTTGGCAGAACAGTGATGGAATTAAAAATTGTGACAATAAGCATTTTCCCAGTAGGCAAATTACGAAGTCAGCATAATAAGGCAAGGTAAAATAAATTCATTCATGGAGGGGGTAGGGGGAGAACCAATAGAAAATACCCTTGTAAAATATGGCCAATTCTCCCTTTCCAAATCATAAATAAGTACTAATAACAAACAAAAAATACCTCCAAAACAAATTAATGCCATGCATCAATTCTTTGAAAAGTGCTACAACACACTTACAGGCGATACAAAAAATGAAAAAACAAATGAAAATTAGAATTGAGATGATAAAAGAACACAATTATTACTTCAAAAATGAAGATAAACAAAAGGAAACAGGCATGAATAAAAATTACTTTAAAGTGAAGAGGAGGAGAAAAAGGAGGGCATTCTTTAAATAGAAAAGAAATGCCCAAAAAACAGACGACTGGATCAAGAAGATGTGGTATATACACATAATGGAATACTATTCAGCAATCAAAAAAGATAAACTCATGCCATTAGCAGCAACATGGATGGAGCTAGATGGGATTATGCTCAGTAAAATAAGTCAGGAGGAAAAAAAAAATTGAATGGTTCAACTTATAGGAGGAATACAGGGGAACCAAACAAGTGATTAGAGGGGGAAAAAAGACAAAACTAGCAGGTAAACTATAATTTGGAGACATTCAGCAGGGGAGGAGGAAGGAGAGGGACTAAAATGGGAGGGAAGAGAACAAGAGACTATGGTGAGGATTCACAGGTGTCTTGGTGGTGGGAATTTTATGGGGATTACACCTGAAAGGAGAAATCAAACTGGCAGAAATACGAACAACGATGCGAAAGTAAACAAATATATAAATCAATAATTTTTTTTTAAAAATGAAAAGAAATGGAGACACAAATAGGATTACAGGAAGTTTGACAAAGGCAAAGAAAATCAAACATGCACAAAGCAAGCAAAGGAACAGAATACTAACAAGCATAACTGAATTTTTCTTTATAAACTAAAAATATATTCGAAACCACATATTCAAAGAACACACTATGTACATGGAAAAACTGACCCAGAATCACCACCACTAAAACTTATTTTGGTAAAGTTAATGGGACTTGAAGAAAAAGTGGGGGCAAAATGCAGTGAATAAAAATTAAATTTAAAAAGGATATGAAATAAGATGCCCCTTGATTTTGATAGTGATTTGTAATAAAAGGAGGAACTGGAGTAATATATTTTAATTGCTCAAAGAAAAGCAAAAATCAGCCAATTATTTTATATCCTGCTCAACAGACATGTAAATCTAAAGACAGCAGAATAATTGTCACTGACATGTGGAAATCAGAAACTACAAAGCTACTGAGTTTTTCCTTAGGAACCACTAGAGAATGAGTGATAGAACAAGTGGAAAAACATCAATAAAGACTAGTGATGTATATTAAATACATATTTACATGTAGAACTATAATAAGTTGGTTTTAAAGGGCTATGAGAGAGAGCTATATGGTCTGACAATCTAGGTAAAGTACAATTGAAAAAAACAAAACAGAACTGGGGAAAACATTTTAAACTTCTTTTAATAATAACTGACCCCCTCCTGCACATGCATAAAAAAGTCTTATTTGGTCATCTTATTTGGTCACTCTATTTTGAAAGTTTCTTTTCCTATGCAATAAATAAGTGGTCAAGTAAAATGAGAAGTTTCTTTTTATCAAAACAGTCCAACAAAAACACAGGATGGAATGACAGAATTGGACTATCACTATTGTGACTCCTAATTAAGGAATCAAGCACTAGCCAACAATGATTGCTAATACAAAGGGAAAGATAATCCAGCATATGGGTCTCTTTGATAAACAACACAATGCTAGGTACTAATAACAATAATAAATCTCCCCCCCCCCAAACTGAACCTGATTCTTTTTAAGCCTCTATATCCAAACACCATAAATGACGTAGAAGTTAAAGATTTTCCAGTGGAAGTCTTAAATTATTGGTACAATAATTATACTCCAAATGATGGAAAAAATTTATAAATCATCCAGTTTTAAATCCTGCTCAAACTATTAAAATGGACAATGTCATCATCACTTAATTTTAAAATCATATTTAAAACCATGGACATCCTGGTATATCAATGCAACTTCACATTAGAAAACCGTTTACCGTTATTAACAAGTAGCAATGATGACTTTAAAAAAAAGAATTAGGAAGCTAAAGAAACAGACGCAACAGTCCAAAATCTTAAGGATGGAAGAGATTTTATCGACAATATTTTTCAATTTGTTTGTTTTACAAAAAAAGTCTAAAGCTACAGAAGTTAAAAACATAAGAAAAGTAACACTACTTAATAGCATTGTGCTTAGGCTATAATTTCAAATGTCAATAAATTTATACATTCCCATATCTGCTACTCATGACTTAATAATTTTTAAAAATGAAAAACCCTGTCACCTTAACTTTTTGTAAAATTTCCAAGATTTTGATAATAAATTATAATATTCTAATAAAAAGTAGGGATTTCAAATATGTATGAATCACTACTACTCAGTATTTATTCCATTATATTTGTATCCCAGAGGGTAATGGTCTGCAACTATTATTAAAATATTTAAGAAAGGAATTAGTTCAGAAACACCCTGAACACAACTTTAAATAAGTAATATAGTCCAAAACTAATGAATGGATAGCCCCCAAAGATAATTTATAAGTTAATGATCACAGACAATACATTAAATTTTAAATATTACTCACCGATTCTTTCTCCACAACTCGGTTTAACATGACAACCGCTTTGGTCTTTTGCTGCCAAACCATAAGCCAGAAATGACAACCTGTATTAGGAAGTGGTCCCTGCAAGAGAAGAAATAGTAGATTTAGAAAAAGGTTGAAGGAAAACTCCTTCAAGTATGCTTCAGTTTCATTTTATTGTACCTTGCTTTATTGTACTTCACAGAGACTGTATATTTTAACAAACTGCTATAAATATAGCCATCCTATATCAAGTAAATCTACTGGCACCAATTTTCAACAGTATGTGCTCACACTACTGTCTCTGCATCACATTTAATTAAGGTAGTAACACTTATTTTTACACTGAATACCAATGTATATGTAACAAACTATAAAAGGGAAAAAGTAACTTATATGCACTGGGAAACCAAAACATTTATGTGACTTGCTTTTACTGTGATATTCACTTTAATTGTGATGATTAATCACATTTATCTGGATCTGAGAGGCAGTATCTGCAAGGTGTGCCTGTAGTGGGTTCAAAATAAGTAATTTAAGACATTAAATCCATTTGAGTTTAAAAAAAAATAAGCCTGTACTAGTTTGGATTTTTGGTTATAAATGAGGAAAACTAATTTTTATTTATTTAGGCAGAAAAGTAATTTCTTAGACTTTGGTGGTACAGAGTTGAGAACTGGAGAACCAAGCTGGGTAGGAACCAATACCAGAAAAGATTCTGCCCAAAGAGTCAGCTTGGAACACTCTATTGTCACTTCTATCACCTTGTTTTGCAGGCAATGACAGTGTAAGTTTTCAAGCACAACCTATAAGCAAACCAGAGTTTAAATGAAGGCAGGAAGATTTAATTGGTCATATTGTAGATGTAAAGGAAATTTCTGTCCCCTTCAGCTTCCAGTGCAGTAAGAGGCCCTCTTTTGTAAACAGCCTGACAAAAGAGGAAGTTTGTGCCATTACTGTCCAGCCAATTGACCTCCAAGATAACTACAAAAAGATTTTCAGAAAAAGTTTAAATTTTAGAGTACCTGAATCCTATGACACTATTACTCTACAAAATTACAGCATTATAGCCTGAATAGCAGCCATAAAAGGGGCAAGGGTTCATATTAAAATATTGCTGGGGTGTGGAGATAATCAAATCATATGTATTTCTAATGATCTTCTCATTTTCTTAATGGTAGCACAGTGCAGAAGGGGAAATAAGAGGAAAAGGCCAAATCTAATTTAACTAATTTTAAAGGCGCAAAGTTAAAATGAATGAATCCCTTAAAACTGTAACCTAACATTTGAGGGTAACTGTTATTCTCACTCAAACCATCTACTGCTTGATGTGCTTTCAAGACAAAAGAGTTTAAAGCTAAAAAGAGCAATAAGAAAAATCTCCAGTAAATGAATGCCTTTTCTTCACCTAAAAAAGGAATGTATCAATTCAACAGTGAAATAATTCCTGAGTGTACATCCATCCATCCATCCATCTACCCACCCCAAATTCTTTTAGGTAGTTCTAAAGGGGTACAGGAGGCTGTCTCTCAGTTCTTTTACTTACCAGGAATGCCAGCTTACATCTGCAACAATGAAGATTTATACCATGGGATTGGTACATTAACAAAAAATCATCAAACTTAGAAAAAGATAATAAGCAATAAGAAGAGTAAAAACAACTGAGAATTTAATAAATATTTAGCATCTCTAGTTTTTGAAATACTGCCTG
The DNA here is from genome assembly GCF_014898055.3 of Talpa occidentalis. NCBI lineage: Eukaryota > Metazoa > Chordata > Mammalia > Eulipotyphla > Talpidae > Talpa > Talpa occidentalis. Next base: position 52,436,008 of record NW_023601322.1, read on the forward strand.
AGTATGTACTCTTCCAATAAATTAGGTATAAGAGCAAAAGCAGTCTCAGACTTCAAAGAGTTTACAAAGGAGGCTTTTGCCATACTAACACATCAAGTGCCAAAAAATAAGGGGGTAACCATCAGATCTTTGGGAGTAGGTAGGGCTAGAGATTGCTGAGGAGTTTTTAAAATAAGTAGGCTGCTAATACAAGGAGGGGAAGTCAAAGGAGGTGAAATGAGCCCAGTCGATTCCAAGCTGAAGGGCACAACTGGGAAAAGACAAATTGATCAGTAAGGCAGAAGTGGTTATACAGTGGGGAACTTCCAACTGTAGAGCATGACGGGTCCTGAAGGCAGGAAATAATCACCAAACTTCTTTTAGGAGGTAAAATGGTATGACTAGATTTGCTTGTACAAAAATAATTCTGGTGATATTGTTAAAAATGGACTAGAAAGGAGGAATTGGGAAGTAAATTAAAAAGCTATCCACATTAATGAAGGTACAATTTAAGAGAGGGCAGGGGGCAGAAGGGGAAGAGGAAGCAGAAGAAAGGAAGAATTCAGATGATGAGCTTTAATTTAAAGGAAAACAAAATTGGAAGGATTAAAAAAATGAATTAGGTACAGAACAAGTGGAATTTATGATGTCAGTGGTAACCTGGACAAAAATATCCAATAGACCCCTTGAAAATATGGAATTCAGAAATGAAAAAACTAAAGACAGGCTTCTGAGTTCTCATGACCTAAGTGCACAGGGCTCTGTCACATCATACAGAAACAGTCCAACAGGGACAGAGACTTAAGCATAATCACTAGGGTATTAACCAGGTACTTTCTTTACTGCAATGGGATTTGTAGTGGTTTATGTAACAATTATTACTGTTGTTATTAAAAAGCGGTAACAATACCCACAGTAAGTAATCCACAAGGCCTTACTGTGGTATCAAGCACTATATGAATTCCTTTTAACATCATTCTATAGATAGATAGGCTTGGGGAGTTAACTTATTCAAGGTCGCAGAGCAATCATAAGGCAACAGAGCTAACTGACTAAGAGGAGCATGGAGCCTATGGAGGCCATGTTCCTTTAAATTCTGGCTCTTGTTGACCTTGGTAAAGTCATTTAATGTCCCTGGGTCTCTTTAGATTCTAGCTTCATAGAATAAGGACCATAACAGTATATATCATGGTGGTTTAAATTATACAAAACATATAAAATACACAACAATGCTACAAAATTGCTAGCTGTTTTTAATTTTACTTAGCACTAGGATTAAAGTTCATAGTAGCAGGGTTTTTACTGGATCTCTTTTATTGGAACAATGCCTGCCACAAAGTACTCAATATAGCACTGTTGGCTAAATGAATATCCAGTTAAGTAGCAGGACCAGTTTAGCTCACATACTATGAATCCAGAGTCCAGATTTTCTTAAACACAATGGTTGAAAAAAACTGTTCCATGGAGTTCAAGTTCTGAGAGTAAATGACTTAAGGCAGTGGGTATGGGAGGGTGGGGAGAGAAGAAACCTAAATCAGAATCCTAAGAAAAACTTACATTTTTAAGGAATATGAAGGGAAAGAAATGAGACTGGGGGGAAAAAGAGAGGAAGAAAGGGTTGTAGTAAAGGATCTCAGGTAATTATTAATTATTCATTTCTCTTTTTAACATTATACCTTCTTCAAATAGAAAGTACATATTTTAACTCTAATACTGGTTCTATTAAAAACTTCATGAATGCTCATCATAAAAACTTCAAATGTTACAGAAAGGAAGAAAATGGCAAATTCAAGTCTCTATTTTCAATTCCCAGAAATAACCATTGCTATTTTGACAGAACAAAAATAGTAACTGATTACTGGTTTAAATTTATATTCCTTAATTACTAGAAATGTTGGGTATCTTTCCATATGTGAATTATCTGCCTTTATTTTTTTCTTTAAGCTGTGAATTTATGTTCTTTGCCTGTTCTTGTTTTTTTTTCCACATTGTTTCTCTTTTTGTTTTTGAATTACAGGAGCTATTTTATATGAAGTAAAACAACTAATTTTAGTTCCCTGTAAATTAGAAATAGTTTAATAGCTTATAGTTACATTCATTTGAATATCTTCTTACAATATTAAATTTCTTCTCCTTCAATTACAGGTTATTCTGATATAATTAGGTTTTATATATCTCAAATATTATGACAGCATTGTTCATTAAATCTTTTATTTAATAAAGGGTAGCTAGTGTGGATAAGCCAAAATCATTTCTATTATCTCAGAATGTAAAAAATGTACTGCTGGAATATGGGTATATCCAATGTGCCAAGAAGCAATCAGGCTGAAAGCCAAAGGGAATCCATCAAGCTCTCTGGTCTCCTTGCCAGTCTTTTGGGCATCTGGTCTCAAACCATAATAAACACCTTTGCGCTGCCCTAAGGAAAGGACAGAAACATCCAGGGTTCTCTGTACTCTCTGGAAATGTATGCCACAATATGGGGGAAGAGAAGAGCTTTCAAAGGGCCTCTAGAGAGGTTTAGCAAGATGGAGGCTGAGTGAAGACTCAGGACTTGCCCCCTTCAGATACTAAATTGATGTCAAACAAAGCTTAACTCCTCCTGAGGGAACAACAGATGACCACAGCTCACAATAGGAACATCACCAGCAGAAAGTAGTAGGAAAAACTTTCAATGACTTTGTTTAGAGTGATGATGGGGCAATACAATCTGTAAGAGGAAGGAATGGCTACTGTTCAGAGCCCCCTATAACTTCTGACTAGTGCTTATGCCATTACTGGGGCTCCTGATACCTAGTACTACACTGGATAAGGGGGTGTGCAAGTAGGCACTCAGGACAGATGATGCACTGTTCCAGAGCTGCAGGGGTGGGGCCACAGAGTTAGGACATTGGTTTGAGTCTGATGCTTGCAATATATTCAATTCAGCTGTAGCCTGAACTGGCGAGAGCACAGGGGTATCCTTACAGAAAAGGCTGTTACTTTTAAGTACAGCTGAGATACCCAAAGCACCTGCCACCCCTCACCCCTGAGCTAAATTCAAAACAAAGAAGATCCAACAAACTAGTGCTCAAACACCTACCAATAACAGAAGCAAACTCCCCAGAATAAGGCTCTGTGCTAGAAAAGTGAACTATTCCCTGTCCTGTGACACTGTGTCAACTACAACCCCTGCTTAGCACTGCATCTAGTGTTCAAAAATAGCCTAGAGTGGAAACTGACACTAATAAGACCAGGAGCTGGCCCAGAGGAGGAGATCACTATGGTTTCCTACACAACTCTGGCACCTTCAACACAGTAGGAATTTTGAATTCTGAATTTATTGGAGGTGATCCATTAGTACCTTACTGTCACTTTCTTCTTTCACACCTACTCTCCTTCACAGTCCACAGATTACTTCAACAGGTATAAAGACAACAGTCTGAAAACTATCCTTACTGAAATCCGTAAGAAGTTAAAAATGAGATGAAAACTTATCACAAGTGCAAGAACCAAAAAAACTTGAAAGGAGCCCCAATTCAGCAGAGCTGTGAAGCATGACAAAAGGGTGGGTTTAGGGCAACAGTTCTGGCAAGGCTAATGGAACTAAAAAAAAAAAAAAAAGAAAAAAAAAAGCCAGAGACTGTAAAATGCCAACATAATACAGGAAAATATGAGGTAGCTAGAATCAGAAATAATGGGGCCAAGGAACACTACAGCTGATTTTAAAAACAGAACTGAGGGCTTCAATAACAGACAAACAGAAGCCATGGAGAGAATTAACGAGCTTAAACATGCAATTTTGGAGAACACACAAATTGAACAACACAGAGAATAAACACCTTCAAAAATGAAATTAGTGTAAGAGTCTTCTGGGACAACTTAAAAAGAGTTAACATCTATATCATGGGGTAGCAAAAAGAGAAGAGAAAGGCACATAAAATTTAAAGAAAATAATCCCTAAAAACCATCTTAATCTGGGAAACAAACAAGACATTGTGATCCAAAAGGCCCGAAATAATTGTCAGACAGATACACACCAAGACACTATGATAAACTTATTAAGAACTTATGACAGAGTATTAAAAACATCAAGAGAAAAAAGGTATAACCTATGAAGAAATACCAATTGAACAATCAGCAGACTTTTCAGTAGAAACATTGTAAGCAAGGAGGGAGTGGGAAAGGAGAATTTTAAAGTACTTAAAAAAAAAAAGGACTACTAGCCCAGAATCCTTTACCGAGCAACATTAACATTCAAGACAGAAGGAAGAATAAGGAGAAGTTTTTACTGAAAAGTTTTTACTGGAAAGCAAAACTTAAAATTCACACCAAATTGCACATGAAAGACATTCTAAAGGGATTATTATAAATATATATAAATTATTATAAATATTCTAAAGGGAGTATTATACAATGAATACTGAGGGAACAGATATCTATAATCACAAAATATGGAGGCAGAGGAGGAAAGTAGCAACGTGGGCCATCAGAGACCATACTGACAATACACCACACAAATAGCCCATGATATACTAACCTCAGGTGAACCCTCAAAACAAAAAATAGAAGTGACATATAAGACAACGGAAATGGAACTTAAAGAAAATATAACAGGAAGCCCTCAAAAAATAACAAGACAAACCAAATAGCAATGAGCACTTATGTCTCATAGTCACCTTAAATATAAATGGCCTGAACACACCAATCAAAAGATGCAGACTACCTGAATTAATCTGAAAACAAAGTCCAACATTCCGCTGTTTACAAGAAACTCACCTTACCAATAAAGACAAATACAGAGAGTTAAAGCTTGGAATACAATTAGACAGAAAAATGGCAACCAAAAAAAAAGGAAATCAGAAACAGCTATACTTATATCTAATAAAATAGATTTCCAATTAAGAAAGGTAATGAGATAGAGAAGGGATGCTGTATTATGATTAAGATTGTAATAAAGTAAGGGACACTTATAAATATATATGCACCAAATGATAGAGTACCTAGATACATAAGGCAGTAACGATTTAACAGAGATGCTGGTAACAACATTTAATACTAGGTGACTTTAATACCCCACTTAAAAATGTGGACAGATCAACAAGACAAAGCAGAGGTTTAAATAGCTCTAATAAGGAAATAATAGTTTTAAATAAGGAATTAGACCAAATAGTTCTACCCTAAAACCACTACTTACACACTTTTCTCCAGTGAATATGAAACATTTTCAAGAATAGACCATATCTGGTACACAAGTCAACTGTCAATAAAACTACAAAGATCAAAATTGTACTTAATACTTTCTCTGACCATAATACCATAAAAATAGAAATCAACTATAAAGAAAAAAGAAGAAACTATGAGTGCATGGAGACTAAACAACACATTACTCACTAGCAGTTGGGTAACAGGAATGAAAAAATCCTTGAGATGAACAATAAATGATGATACAAACCACCAAAATCTATGGGATGCAGCAAAAGTGGTATTAAGAGGGAAGAGAATTGCAATACAGGCCCACAGTAAGAAGAAAAATCCCAAATAAACTAACATTACACCTAAAGCAACCTGAAAAGGAGAAACAAATACCCAAATTAGTAAAAGTAAATAACAAAAAGAAGAGATAACTGAAATAGAGATCAAAAAGACTATACCCAAAAAAAGGTCAATGCAATCAAGAGCTGATTCTTTGAGAAGATAAAAAAGGCAAATCTCTAGTTAGGTTAAATAAATGAGAAAGAAATATTAATAAACAGAATCACAATCACACGAAAAAGAAACCACCACAGATAGGGCAAAAATACATAATGCAAAATGATTATAGAAATTACTATGAACAACTACAGGCCAATCAATTTGACAGTCTTTAAGAAATAGATAAATTTCTACATTAATATAGTCTACCAATATTACTAACCCAGGCAGAAAAAGATCAAATGAATAAGCTGATAATAAGCATGGAAACGGAAACAGTGAAAAAAAATCTCCCCCCAACCCCCAAAAAAAAAATCCAGGACCAGATGCCATAACATAAATTTTATCAAACTTTTAAAGAAAAACTAATGCTCATCTTGCTCAACTTGTTTTTAAAAATGCAAGAAGGCATACCCAAATATGTTTTATGATGCTAACATTGCCTTAATAGCAAAAACAGGCAAAGACAGTACAAGAAAATGATAGACCAACATCCCTAGATAGACATCAATGCACAACTTCTCAACAAAATAGTAGCACACATCAAATTCTACAGTATACCACAAGAATTATATACCACGATCAAGAGGGATGTAGCCCATGGATGCCAGGATGACTTACTATATATAAATCAACATAACACATCATATCAATAAGATAAAAAAATCAAGTGATAATATAAATAAGATGCAGAGAAAGCATTTGATAAGATTCAGTACACATTTATGATAACGCGAAACAAGATGGGAATAGAAAGAACCTACACCTCAATATAATAAAGTTGACAAATCACAAACCTACAGCCAATATAATACTAAATAGTGACAAAGTGAAAGCTATTCCTTTAAGATCAGGATCAAGACAAGGATGCCCATTGTCATCACTTCTGTTTAATTTAGTACTAAAGGTTGGCCAAAGCTATCAGGCAAATAAGGAAATAAAGGGAATCCAAGTTGGAAGATAAGTGAAACTATCACTATACACAGATGACATTATATATAGAAAATCCTAAAGATTCCAAGTTATTGAAATAATAAATGCATAGAGCAGTGGCAAGTTACTGGCATGTTGGCAAAACCAACATGCAAAAATCCATAGCCTTTTTATATACCAATAACAAAAAAGAAAATAACTATAATTGCTTCAAACAGAATGACATACCTCCACATCAACCTAAAAAGTAGGTAACAGGCCTAAACAATTAAAACTACAAGATGTTATTTAAGGATTTAGATAACAACACAAGGAGATGGAAGATAGCCAATGTTCATCAATGGACTCAATATGAACAAAATGACTATCTTGCCTAAAAGGACACACAAATTTAACATAATCCCCTTCAAAATTCCAGCTATATTTTTCAAAGAAACTTAATGAAAAAAGATTGAAATTTATATGTAATCACAAAAGGCCTCAAACTGCAAAGAGAAATGGAGGTATCAAGTTACCTCACTTCAAACTTTACTATAAAGCAACAGTATTAAAAACAATATGGCATTGACACAAAAACAGACACATGGATCAATGGAATAGAATCAGAAGTTCAGAAATAAATCTACATGCATATCAGTACCTAATCTATGAAAAAAGCAGCTATGACCATAACATGGTAGACAGATGGTCTCTTCAATAAATGGTGTTGGTAAAATTAAAAAGTTATACATAAGAGAGTAAAGCGGATTACCCACTTGGGTATATATTCCACAGAATATGAAACCATCTACAGAAAAACCTGTATGTTTCACAATGTTCACAGCAGCAGTATTTACAATAGTTAGGACATGTCAGCAGCCTAGATGTCCACTGATGGACAATTTGACCAAGAAGATTACATAGCTATAAATAAGGATGCAAGAAGCTGTTTTCAACAAAATGGAGGGAATTTGAGAGAATTATGTACTGCAAAATGATAAAAACAAACACTGAACATTTATAAAGCAAAAATTGATAAGGTAAAAATACTTTTAAAACCTAGTGGACATCAGTAAGTATACTTAAGGCTCTGAGGCTAAGAGAGAGACAGTTGGGAAAGGAACAAGGAGATATAAGGGATAATGATGGGAGGCAAAGGGGAATGAAGTTTAAAAAAGAAAAATGAAAATTGGAATGTTGAGGATAATAACACTCAAGTTTCCCACTGTCAGAGAATAGAGTTTATAAATGTGGAAGGGTGAAAGCTAGAACTAACTCTGTAGTAATAGATTTGAATGTAGCATATCAAGTGTGGTTCATACGGTTCACCATATAGGTAGATAAATCTAGAAGTAAATATTATGTGAAGGGGGGGCTCTAATTATGATACAGCTTATGTGACGAGAAATGGGAGAAATTACGAATTAACAGTTTGCATAAAATATAAGGCAAGGAAGATAATCTGTCTAACTGCTTGAAGCCATCACATTTATAATTTTTTTTCTTCACTGAATATATAACATTAAAAATAACCTTAAATTTTGTTTAATATACACAAAGCTGTTCAAAACACTAAGGTGTCTACTATTCATTACATAATCGGAAAAAAATGAAATAGCATTTCATTTCCAAAAGAGGTCAAGACATACTTTTATCTATGTTTTAAAGCAGATCATTCAGTAAAATAAGGTCATTATTCCAGAACCAGCTTTAAGAGGGACTGATTCATCTTCTAAAACGATAAACTGAGCCAAAGTGAAGAGGCTGATGATCTCACAAGCTCATACAGGAGAACGTTCAGTAGTAGGATAATTCAGTAGTGGGCTATAACTACTAACTAGATCCAAGAATCTAATATTTCACTTGTGTCACAAATATGCATGGTCCATTCCCCTGTCACCTGTGGAAATCAAATGAACTTCCCAGTACAAAAGGAAATTCTGCAGAGTTTACTCTGAGAGCTGTCAGTAAACATCATGGCCAAGCCAAGACAGAACTCCCTTCTGAACAAAAGCCTTAACAAAGGTTTACCAGCTAAACCACACCCACCCCTTCTCTCCTCTATAGCCTCTGTCTTATAGCTACTATACCCAACTGGCATCAATCAGTGGAGGAGAGGAAAGATTATGTTTGTATGACAGTGAAGTAAAGATGGTTTTGAAACAAATGTTGAGAGATGAGAAGAATGCAGATCCTGCCTAAGACTACCACCCTAGTAAATGTGGATACGACCGGACAGTTTAGGGGGTAAAAAGTACCTTAGCAGAGAACTGGTACTCATTAAGAAAAGAGAGAGAAAATGATTCGTGAAGAAAGGGAGTTTATATCACAAATTAAAGCAAAGCATGTATGTCTATTTTTACATTCCTATTGCCTAGTTAAATCCTACTTATGCCTTAAGAGTCAATTTAGCAGTCATGCCGTAAGAGTTTTCCCTGTTCTTTACATCCCCCAAATCTTGACTTAGTACTGTACTAAAAGGTGTCACCATAGCATTTATATTGTCTTGTACTGATAGTATATATTGCCTTCTGTTAGAATTCCTTTTTTTGAGGTATAATTCACACCATAAAATTCAAACTTTTGAGGTGTATACTTTAACGTTTTTTAATATATTTACAAAGATGAGGAATCATCACCAATATTTAATTGCAGAACGTTTTAATCACTCCCCCAAAAAACCCCATACCTGTTAGCAGTCATTCTCCATTCACCCTTCCTTCCAGTCCATGACAACCACAGATCTACTTTCTGTTTTTATGGATTTCCCTATTTTGGACATTTTATATAAATAGAACAATACAATGTGTAGTCTTCTGAATCTAGCGTCTTTCACTTAGCTTAACTTTTCAAGAAGTATCCACATTATAACATGGCTAAATAAAATTCCACTGTATTTGAACAAACAAATAAAGCAAACCAACCACATTAAGCTGCACTGTCAGGCACTGACATCACACTACTTGCCTGTGTTAAGATGTAACTCCTTCGCGCCTCTTCTATGTCAACTAAACTGGCATTTATATAATCATTTTCAGCGTTTTGCAGTTTAACACGACTGTGATCATCTGAAATAGAGAATGATAAACTGTAACTGTCATTCAGACTTATTCCTAAAAATTTAATATTAATACGGTAGGTATAAAATTATAGATAAAAGCAAAACAAAAAATAAGCAGAGAAGAGTTGAGTTAAATCCTAAATTAGTCCCTCATTTTTGTAATATTAAGTAAACAAATATAATTCATAAGGGCTTTTTTGGGTTTTTTTTTTTTTTTCAGATTAGCTATTGTAATTTGAAAAATTGGCAAAGAGTAAAACACAGTAAATAAAAGGAATAAAACTAAGCTTTCTAAAAATAAAAGGATCATTCAGTTTTTGGTGCCGAAGAACTGGTAAGTCTATCTCAAATAAATGAGACTAGATTTCCACAGTAACTATATTTCACCCTCTTTACCTCAGCAGACATGCATTCAAATATATTTAAATTTTTAGCATTTACTGTGTATTTAAAAATATTTAAAAAATTTAAGGATAGCTGGAATATTCCAATTCTTTAAAAGACAACTAAAGATGCTTTCATTACTTAGATTGCATTATAGTTTTTAAAAGTACAATCTCATAGACTTAGAATTTATGTTAATTTAATGTGGGGTACAAAACTTTACCTTTGCCATTTTTTCTTAAAGGTTCAGCACAGAACTTTATTATTCAAAAAGTGGTTCTGGAATTATAACACTGCTTCAAACTCATTTTACCTTAACTTCTTATTGTATTAGAACAAAACAAGAGAATAGTTTTAAATACACCTTATAGCGTTTTGATGGGAAGAGAAAGAAGCATTACACAGGAAAGTACTTGTATAAAAACAACAGAATTTGGGCCTCCCCGGTGGCGCAGCGGTTGAGCGCTGGGTTGCGAGGCTGCCCGCGGCCTCTGCGGCGCCAGTTCGATCCCCGGCTGCTCCCCGGCCACCAGAGGAGGGTCTCACATGGCGCGCAGACCTCTCCTGCCACCCGCTGCTCCCCTCAGCAGTGTGCTTCGGTCCTTCTGCCTGCTCTGCTCCCCGCTCTGGCTCTGGTGAATTCTCTCACCCTCCCGCGCTTCTGACTGTACCCAGTGCATGTATAAACGAACAAGCAAACAAACAAATAAATAAATAAATAAAACATGCCTCTATTAAAAAAAAAAAAAAAAAAAAAACAGAATTAACATTAGTGCAGAATCCTAAGTATACAACTATCAGAATTAAAAATTAAGAACACTTTGTATTGATTAGTCTTTTTCCTGGTCTCTTATTTAGGTTTTCTAAATTCCTGCTATGAGTGAGACCATCCGGTATTTTTCTTTTTCTTTCTGACTTATTTCACTGAGCATGATCCCTTCTAGCTCCATCCATGTTGCTGCAAACTGCGTGTGTTTATCTTTTTTGATTGCTGAGTAATATTCCATTGTGTATATGAACCACATCTTCTTGATCCAGTCATCTATTTTTGGGTATTTGGGTTGCTTCCATACTTTGCTATTGTAAATAGTGCTGCTATAAACATAGGGGTGCAGGTGCCCTTTGGAATTAATGTTTCTGTGTCATTTGGGTAAATACCTAGGAGTGGAATTGCTGGATCATATGGAAGCTCTGTGTTTAGTAGTTCAAGAAATCTCCACACAGCTCTCCATAGTGGTTGGACCAGTTTGCACTCCCACCAGCAGTGCAGGAGAGTTCCCTTTTCTCCACAACCTCACCACTAATCAATACAAAGTAAAAGTCAAAATCAACAAGCAACTATAAACCAGAGATGCACTGGGGAGGGGGAGGTATGGAGGGAGAGGCATGGAAAGGAAGGACTAGAGTCAAAATAAGGGGGGGGGGGGTTTACAATTGTATGGGGAATATAACCAAAATGAAAATGCATACATTGTGCAAAGATGAAAAAAGATGTAAGAATTATATAAAATAAAATATTTAAATTAAAAAAATAAAATTAAAAAAAGAATTTAATGGATAATTTTTAATAAACCTTTCTTGATTCATAAAAAAAAAATTAAGAACACATTAGATGTTTAATTCCAGAGCATATGTTTGATTACAAGCTGCTCCCATCAAGGAAAATCTATACTAAATATTCATTTCTCCTCACTTTTAAACTAAAAACTGGGGAGAAAATAAAGTTTACATTAACTCTATATGAAAGAAAATGTTAAAGGGCTTTAGTTTCACACTTCGGTTTATCTGAGATTTTTCTGCTGGACCACACCCAAGACCTCTGTAAATATTACATGTCATTTGCCAAAAGGAAAAACTAAGATCTTGTTATAGTAAATCAGTTATACTAGTGTTCTCGGAAAGATGATGTCAGCAAGCATTTTTTTTAAACAGTCACTTTTTTTTTTTAACACTTTAATCACCCTTTAACTGTTGTATGAGACAGTATAAAAAGGTCAGCTACCTAATTTACAAAATAAGACCATTGATCTCCTAGATAATACAAATCAGGAAAATGATAAATGCTTTTAGAACGCTACACAATCCCTAAAGTTCAAGTTCCAATAAAATAATACCAAATGGATGTATTTCCTTAGGTTCATCATATCTGCTGCACAACTGAAACAGTAATTTGGCCAGCACAAAGTAGGAATCCATAAAGACTGTGACGGTCCCTCTAGAGTGCCATTTCAGATCCTTCCACAGCTATGGAGGTTCTGCAGTTTATTTTAAAAACAGTATCTGACATCCTACCTTTAGGGCACTGAACTATAATTCATAACGTTTAGCCTCCAATTTTAATAAGAACACCAGGTGTCACTCCAACACATTAAAAAACACCAGACTGCACATGGATTAAGTATAGATCCATTAATGCCTCAAGCTGTGGCTTCTGAGCAACACAGAACAGGGCACTACTACAAAAGCACCAGGAGTCCAACAGAACCTGGCCCCAGGCAGTAGCCTTGCTTCCCACTGTCCTTTACTTAAACCAGTCAGTAAAAGCAAAGGAACACTGAATTTTCTCAGAAAAAAAATTTTTTTTTTAAATTTTGCTAGCTAGTAAGGCTAAAATATGGAGGTAGTTCAGTGCCAGGTTTTGGCACAAAAAACAAAACAAAACAAAACAAAAACCACAAAACCCCAAAAATTTAAAAGGAGCTACTGTTTGGGAAAGTATAGTTATTTAGAACAGGCTACAAATGTTGACTGAATTTGTATTTTCCCCTAAGGACTTTTATAAAAAACAAAACTCTCAAACCTACATTACCAGATACTCAGATCTTCTATTAAGATTATATTAATTAAACTTCCCTCTACCTCTCCTCAAATAGTATGCTGAGTAAATCACTTTTTGATTCAGAAGAGAATCTGCGCAGAAAAAAACATTTCCTGAGTTAAATAAAACATACCACTTTAAAACTATCTACAAACATAATGTACACATTTCAAGAAGTGAAACTATTAAAGACAATTTATGCGAAATTGTGACATTGTGATTTATAGTCTCTCGCAATAAGGGACAAAGCTTTTTCTCTAGTTAAGAATCACTTTTTAATGTAGTTTAAAATACCTGAGAGAGTAGACAACCTTTACAATATGGTAGTCAAATCTTTCCTTTTCCTGCCCTGTTACTAATAGTCAGCTACAAATCTGTAAATTGTTCATTTCAAACCAAACTTCTGACTTCTGAAGAAGGAAAAAAAAGTTACAGATTTTCCTGTCCCACAGTTTATTCTGTGTGGTAACCTCTGAAATAAAAGAGCATCATAACCTTTGGGCTATAAATAAATCCCAAAGCCCAAGAACTCTATCATCTTTTTTTTTTAAGATTTATTTATTTATGCATATAAGAACTGGGGTACAGGCCAGAAGTGTGGGGGCTGAGAGGATTCACTAGAAACAGAAATGGGGCACAGAACAGGCAGAATGACTGAAACACACTGCTGAGGGGAGCAGCAGACGAGTCAGGTGAGGTCTGCTGCACCATGTGGGTTGCTCCCTGGCGGGCCGGGGAGTGGCTGCAGTGGCTGCAAAACAGCTTCATAGGTTGCTTTTCCCCCCTTGCGCCACCAGGGAGGCCCTCTATCATCTTTCTAAGTACATGGTTATCTTCCTCTTCCTATTTTTCATCCCCCAACCACCACCATGGTCTTTTTAAGGATCTAACAATGGGAGAGAAATGAAACTACAGAAATCAAACTGTATTGCGTGAGATACCACAAAACTACCAAACCACACTTCACAGGAAATCTTATTTGTTAACATATAATAATATCAATAGCAAAACTATCAAGAATTATGCTGCTATGGGGTATGATCTGGTCTTAATTCTTGTCATCAAGTGAATGAAGAAATACAATACCCAAATAGAACTGTGATTTATAAGTTGGATAAAAATCAAGTAAGCTTCTAATGAAGATTCCCTCCGCCTTGCACCCTCAAACAGTATGTTTTCTGAGAAATGGTTTCATCTGTCAAGAAATGACTAGCTCTAGCTGTGGCCAGAGCTGACAATACAGATTAGCTTCCTCTTTCAATGCTGTCATAATGAAGTTTTTTTAAAACGCCCTTCCCCTAACCCCCACTGGTTACCTAATTTACCATTATTATAAAGACATCTTTTGGAAAGCCTTTCAGATCAAATAGGAAGGAAAATTCACATCATAACCATCCTCAATAGGTTACACCAACGCAGAGTTCAAAAAGAATTTATAAACTGGGCAAGATGACTATCACAATAGCATTAACAGACTTTCTCCTTTCATTCTCCTATACAAAATTTTCAAATACTGATATCCATGCTTTTTGTGATGCTTGACTGCCAAAAAGGCCAAGCACTTTACAGATATATAAAATATCTGAAGCACAAGTATTAAGAATTTTCTCTCGGAAATCAAAGAATGAGTCCAAGGCAAATCTAGAACTAAAACCCGTCACCATAACTATTTCCATACTAATAAGAAACACAAACCTTAATAATATAGAGTATTAACATTTCAATTGTTTGTTTTACCAAAAAAAAAAAATCTATTCAACAAATGGTTTCTCACTGACAATATAACCAACTACAACCACTATATTGGATTACTTAGTGTTTATTACATGTCAGATCCTATCAATATATGAAAGAACTTACTGGATTTCTTCTCTCAATCCTTAAACCATATGAAATTAATATTATAATGTGTTCATTTTACTGACACTTAGGGAAGTCAAGTTATTAGCTTAAGAGAACCTACTAAAGAAGCACGAGAGGAGATTCATATCCAGGCTTGTTGGATTTTAGAGACTATGTATTTCTATAGCACATTGTCTCCGATCCATCCACACTGCCACCTTTACCATCCTTCCCACCTTAAATTCTTCCTGACATTGACTTTCACACAGTTCTGCAAACTTAGGTACGATTTCCACCTTCATTTCTGTCTAAAACCTCACTTCCTTGAATATCTGACCAACCCTATGACTAAGTGTCTCTAAACAGTCTGCCTCTTTGATGGAACCCTCACCACGATGGTCTCTACCATCACGTATTTATCTTCAGTCAACAAACATATTTTTGGAGGCAAGCAATTGGGACAAAAAAAAACAAAGCATTACTTGTCTAAAGTTTTTAAAAAGAAGAAAAATCTATTAAATACTAAATGAAAGGAATCTGCTAGTGACTACAGACAGCAGTCATGGACAGGGGGAGAGGGAATATCCAGGTACAACTCTCCCTGAGTCATGTAACTCTCATCTCAATTGGTGCCACAAGTACCTAACTCTCAGTATTATATTCTATTGCTTTAAGAGTTTGGGAAGCAAGCTGACCAGATGATGCTACCTATGTATCTATCAGGATGAGCAGGCTTTGCTACGCTGGTGAAAAGGAAAGGTGAAATGTTAGAAGAAAGAGCAAACATAGAAATGAATAAAAGGGAATGGCATATTATGAAGGACTGCAAATTCAGAAAAACTGAAGAGCTGAGTTCGTGAGCAAGAAATCCCAAAATATGCTGAAGGTAGACTCAAAGCTCTTTAAAGGACTGACACAAGCACAATCTCAAGAAAATGACCACCAGCAGTGTAGACAATGGACTGGATCAAGCAAGCAAGCAACTAAAATACACGAACACACTAATAGTGTAATCAAGAGATGATGAGTTCTGAACCAAGCAGTAGCTTGGCTGAGGCTAAGCATGTTATTTTGAAAACATCCAGTAGGTTTAACTTTTTCCAAACAATGGGTTGACTCTCTGATGACTTCAATCTCTTTCAATCCATCACAATTTCAAGTTCCTAAACCTAACATGAAAATGTGAACTCATTATATTCTGTTTTCACAAATCTCCAATATGGAAAGGGTCTTTTAATCTATCCCCCAGAGTCTTTGGGTAAAGGGGATGAATCGTGCTATGCAGGAGAGGAGCAGGATACAAATTCCAACTACAGTGGTCAGAATGGGTCTCAATGAGACACTGACATTCAAGCTGACTTTAAGAAAGTCATATAAGGGCCTTCCTTGGTGGCACAGTGGTTGAGCGCTGGGCTGTGAAGCTGCCCACAGACTCTGCAGTGCCGGTTCGATCCCTAGCCACTGGTGAGGGTCCCACATGGAGTGCAGACCTCTCCTGCTGCCCGCTGCTCCCTTCAACAGTGTGTTTCGTCAGTCTGCCTGTTCTGTTCCCCGCTCTGGCGAATTCTCTGACCCTCCAGCGCTTCTGACTGTACCCAGTGCTTATATAAATAAATAATCTTAAAAAAAAAAGTCATATAAATAATTTTTTTTTTACAGATTTTACTTTTTATTCTTTATGTAGGAGAACTGGGGTATAGGCCAGAGGTGGGTGTGTGTGTGCAGGGGTGTGGGGGCGGGGGGCCTTGGTGAAAGGATTCACCAGAGACAGAGTGGGGAGCAGAACAGGTGGATTTTACTAAAAGACACTGCTCAGGGAGTGGGGGTGGGGGGTGGAGAAACAAGCGAGACAGGAGAGGTCTGCTGTGCCATATGTGGGTTAGCTCCCTGGCCAGGGATGGAACAGAGGCTGTTGCAAAGCACTGACACTTAACCCCTTGCACCACTAGGGAGGCCCTATGCTAATCCATCTGCCCTAAATATTGCTAAATTTTGCTACTAGGAAGTCACTGTTCCCAACACAGAGATCCATAATTTCTATTTATCTATAGACCTATATTCACAGAAAACCATGAGTTCACACACACTGATACACTAATCCAACATCATAGAATTCACTCTCGCTTTCCCACACTTTTTTAAGCTTCCCCTTCTCAGACATCACCACACTTATATGTCTTCTACTTGTGGGCTCCAGAGCTTGCACAATGAATTATTCGGGGAGAGAGAAGAGGCTTCTTTATCCCTTTTACTATCTTCTTATTCAGAAATAAGAGAAACAACATGCTTTTTTTTTTTTTTTGGCTAGCAATAGTGCTTTAACTAAAAATGAAAAATAAATGAAAAGCAATTTATAATAAAATATCTAATACATGTAAATAGTTGAGTAGCAATACATCAGAAGAAAAAAGTCTCCACAAATTTCCAAAATGTATCCTAAGGAAGGGTAATTGCCCCTGTTGAGAATCACTGCTCTAGAGAAGAAACATAGGTAAATAAAACACTATACTACTGCAGTAGGATTAATACCAAAATACAGGGACAAGTAAAGTGCAAGAGAAGCAGAACAGTAACTTTTACTTCAGAGATGCAAACCTAATTTTGTATTAAATACTATACAGGACTTTTCTGTAGGACAGGTAATTGAATCAAAATAAAGGAGGGGAGGCTGCATCTATTAAGGAATCTACAGTGTGAAAGAAAAGAAACACAAACAGGTGAGAAATGGATAAGGAACAAAGTAAAAAGTGAAGTAAACAAAAGATACTTCAAAGTCGTTTAATTCAACCCTCTGTAATTCATTCACAAATGTTCTTTAGACTATCTGATAAAACAATCCACACTGAATGAACACCTGGAATGACAGTGCACTGGTTCACAAGGTTCATCTATATGTTTAAACAGATCTTAAGAGTAAGAAAGAGTCTGCCTATTTTGACCTGAAATTCACCAACTGTGTTATTCATTAATGAACCTTAACTCTATGTTTTGGGCTTAACACGAGATGATTTCCTTTTCCCATATAAAAAAGTTCAAGCATCTGAAGTCAGTTATCGCAGGGTTTCTTCAGTTTTCTCTTTCCTCTATAATCAACTCTGACTTCTTCAAACTAAGAGTTCTTCTCTTATTTTTGGATCCACTGCAGTGCATCTACGGTCTGTAGAAAATTATTAAAGGTGCAAAATAGCCTTAATTAAAACTGAACATTAAAAACAAAACTTAAGACAGAACCAAGCTAAGGTCCTAATAGTAAGAAACCTTAAAGTAAAAAATAGTAAGAAAACCTTTAAGTAAAAAAGCTGTTGAGACTATAAAGCATATTTGGTCTTTATTTTTAAACTAAATGGGATAAGGAAGAACCTCAGCAAATATTTACATACTAGTTAGCATAAAATTTAAGTTACAGCTATACTTAAAGTTGTCCCCTGTTATCTGAGGTTTTGCCTTTTGCAGTTTCAGTAACTGCCAGTCAATTGCAGTCCAGCAATATTACATATAGTAAGATATTTTGGGACAACAGTCACATACCTTTTATTATAGTACATTATTACAACTGTTCTATTTGAACAATGAAATAACAGGTTTGTTTCTTTTTTCCCCAATCTTCTGGATTTTCATTTTTACTCTGGTCTTACTGTACTGGCTAATGTACTATACTGTATTGAAAAGAATGTTAATTAGATGTGGTAATACTGGGCAACCCTGTTTCATTCTTTATTTAAAAAAATGTTTCTAACATGAGATCTTTAAGAGTTATTGTGTCTTCCAGATGTATTAGGTTACAGAGGTTCTATTTCTAGTTTGCTACATGTTTTGTTGTTTGTCATGAGCAAGAACTGACTTTAAGTTATATTTCTATATCTAGTGATACAGTCATAAAGTTTTTCTCCTTTACCTTATTACTATGAAGTACATATGTATGATTTTTATAACCCCTTACATTCCTATATAATATACTATATTCAGTTTGATTTTTTTGTTAGGTTTTTCAATTTGTTTTTTTTTTGTTAGGTTTTTCAATTTGTGTTAATGAGAGTTATACATTTGTAACTTTTATTTTTCTTACTGAACTTTTTTGGTTTGGATATTAAAGTTAAAGAATAATCTCACAAAAAGAACTGCGAGGTATTCTCTTCCATTCTTTGGAAAAATTTATATTATTAAACTGTGCCCATAAACCTGCCAGGCCCAGTGTTTTCTTTGTGGAAAGATTTTATTTACTTTATTTTTTTAAACTGTTTTGGGACTATTTGGCAATCTCCACTTCTGTTTTAGCAGGTTAAACTTTTCTAGGAATTGGTTCCATTTCTTCTAAATGATCACACTGATGGCCAAAACAAAAAAAAAAAAATGTAGTATTCAAAAAAAAAAAACCCCAAAACCTAGCCTTTTAAATTCCCTTTACATCTGTATTTATGTCTCCTTCTTTTCTCCCCCCACCCCCCAAAATGATGTATCATTCAACAATGCAGACACGTTCTAAGAAACGGGTTGTTAGGTGATTTTGTGGTTCTGAGGACATATGTATTTACTTACACAAACCTATATGCTATACCTGCTACACATCTAGGCTATTTACAGGGACCACAAGTATAAAAGTGGTCCCTTGTTACCTAAATGTCATTATATGGTGTATGACTATACTGTTTATATGTACCTTTCTCTCCCCAGTTTGTTTTACTTACTATTTTGCTCAATCTTGCCAGGGTCTATTATTCTTATCAAGGCTTTGTTGGCCCTTTGTATTTTATCTGACTTCTATTCTACATCCCTGTCCTCCCCACCCCACCCCCCATAGTTTTACAACACTGCACATGATTTAGGGGAACAAGTTCACACTTCCCTCAGATGTATGGTACCACATCACCCCCACCTTCATAATACCCATAGACCTTAGACCACTGTCCCCACCCCCACCTTGGTATCCACCCTCACACTGTCTCTCCCTCTAGCAGCCTTAATTCTACAGTCAGATCTCTAGACTATTTTGGTTTCAATTTTGTCAGTTGCTCTGTGTATTTTTTCCCTCTCTCTATTCCTCGAGTGAAATTGTCTGTTATTTGCCTTTCTTCTGACTTATTTCACCTGGCATAATCTCCCCCAGTTTCATCCATGTTGTGCCAAAAAGCAAGAGTTCATCTTTTTTATAGCCAAGTAGTATTCATTATGTATATATACACACATCTTTTTTTTTCTTATTGAGGTAATAACATTGGTTTACAACACAGTTTCTAGTCTGCTTTTATTATTTCCTTTCTACTTTCTGTAGTGCTACTTTTACCCAACAGTCACATAATCCACTAATTTTCAACTTTCTGCTTTTATACAAACATCTAAAATGATAATTTTCTCTACAGTACTGTTTCACTGCTTTGTACAAGCTTTTAGGTATTTTTAAGTTCCCATTATGATTTCTTAATGACCTGTGAATTATTTAGAAATCTTTGTGTCTCCAAGTTTATCTTTTACTAATACTCTAAACTTAATTATATTACAGTCTAAGAACATTATCAATGCAATTCTTACAACTGCAGGGTGTATTTTATAGCCTAGTCAGTGTTACATTTTTAAATAAATATTCCATGGCAGACCAAGGAGAATGTACATTCTCAAACTGGTGGATATAGGGTTTATGAACATATTATAAAATCTTCTGGGGGATTTCCTCGTCCCCAACGCAGGCAAAAGAAGAAAGCCATTATACAGACTTGAAGTCTGAAACAACTACATAAAATCTGATGCCTTCAGGTACACCCAGTCTCTTCATTCCTATTGATGACCAAGGAGTCAGTTGAAAAAAATTTTAAAATGAGTACCCAGCATTTGTGTCTCTGAAATAAAGAGATTCAAGACTATAATGCCTTCCTCTAACATTAACATATCGTTAGGTGAGGGCAACTTAAAATTAGTAGCTTTTCCTATCAAGAATAATTATATTTTTAATGTCAAGGACTCTGTTCCTACCTATGTAAAATAAATTCAAACTTGTGTTTACTGGGAAAAGTAGCACAAAGTAAAATCTGTGGGTCTGTTTCCCAGGTTCAAATTCTCACTTTGATGGCCTAATAAACTCTTTAACTACTGCTGACACTTTATTTCCAGTTAACAATTCCTGTATATTTTTTTACTAAATTAAATTTAGTCGTGTGTCCCAAGTGTTCTATTTATTTACCAATATCTTGTCTTTACTAAGGCCATGTATGTGAAAACTTGTCAATTTCTTCCTGTAATTCAGCTTATTATGCTTAATATGATCTTGAAGCTACTTTATTGTGTGTATACAAATCTCAGAACTGATGCTGGCATTTGCATTCAGCATAGTTATGCCATTTGCTACTTTTTTTTTTTTTTGGAGGATGTAGGGTAAGGTAAAAAGTATCAGGCTTTTCTGCCCTCCTGCCATTAGGATAGATGAGGAACCCTGCGGTCCTGAATGCATGCCTGATGGTGGGCACCTGGAGTAGGGTGTGGCATATGTAGCTGGGATTCACCTGGGCCAAGACTGGGTTTTTAAGGGCGGTGTCATGGGGACGCCAGTAGAACCTGAGAGCAGAGAAGCAGAGAGAAGGCCGGAGAGCCCAGATAGAGTGAAGTCTAGCACCCCTGCCCGCCATGTACCTGGTAAATCCCAAGAAAAACCTGCAAAAGTCACTGAGGGCTCCAGGACTCTGACTCCTCCCTTACCCCCGTGTGCTGGTTCAGAAAACCTGGCTCCATGTCGTCCTGCCCCTACAGAGGGGGACACAGGAAGTCTGAAAGTTTTCCTTATTTCCTCCCCACCTAGCAAATTATTTAAAAGTATGCTTACTGAGAATCTTCCTGTTTTGTAGCAATAAGAGACTGATTTTTTAGCATACCATACTGTTAGAATCAGAAGTATCTGTGTTTCTCTCCTTCAAAAACAGTTTCACATGGATGAACTTTGAGGATATTACGCTAAGTGAAATAAGTCAATCACAAACACTGCATGATTTCACTTACTTAAGGTTTCCAAAATAATCAAACTTAGAAACAGAAAATGGACTGTTGATTGCCAAAGGCTGGATGGTAAGGGATATGAGAAGTTGTTAAATGGGTACAGTTTCAGCAATGAAACTGAAAAATGAAATGAAAACATTCTAGAGATGTGCTATAAAATAATGTGATTTAATTCTGTAATGTACGCCTAAAAACAGTTATATGTAAATTTATAATTTTTTTAACAATAAAAAAAAACCTGTTTAATGGTCAATGCAGAGATAACGTCACAAAGGAAATGCTGACACTTCCTTTTAGATTAAATAGTAAACTGGGATTTCTATCTGTACAGCAAATATTAAGACGTCAAAATTTGATAATAGTCTCTAGCAACACAGAGACAACCTCAAGGTGATTATTACAATCTATTTCTCTCTTCTCAATTAACTTCTAGTATATCTTTTCTATAGTGTCTCAATTAACTGAGACATTCATAGCATCTTTTTTTTATTTTGGTCACTTTATCTGTTTTTTTAATTTTATTTATATTTTTACATTATTTTTCATTTTTGCACAATGTATGCATTTTCATCTTGGTTATTTACAGCACCTTTTGATGATGCCAATTATAGGAAGATTATGGATTTCATCAAATTCTATTTCAAAATGTCACTTTTGAATATGTATCTGTAGGGTAAGGTAAAAAGTATGTCTTTTCTGCCCTATCGCCATTAGGACTGATGATGGATCTGTGGTCCTGAATGCATGTCTAATGGCAGGCACCTGGCGTAGGGTGTGGGCATATGTAGGTGGGTACACCTGGGCTGAGAGACTGGGCTTATAACAGCGGAGTCAAGGGGATGCCAGCAGAGCGAAAAAGGCCAGAAGGAGAACAGAGCGAGAGAGCAAAAGGAGCAGAGGAAGTGCAGGCCACGAGAGAACATCGGAGAGCCCAGAAAAAGAGTGAAGATTCACTGTGGGCTGGCTAGGAGGTCTGCCAGCCTCCTGGGCCCCCGGCACCCCTGCCTGCTGTGTACCTGGTAAATCCCAAAAATAGTCTCGTCTGTAAAAGCCACAGAGGGCTCCAGGAACTCCTCCTTACCCCGTCTGCAATGGATCATTGAGATCCTGCACTGTAGCCTTCCTGCCACTACAGTATCTCATATTCTTCTCTCCAAATGTAGTTTCTATGTCAATTTAAGAACTAGTGCCAATCTGCGTATATAACAAGCATGTAAAGAGATTGTTTAAAAATGCAGATTTTCTAGACCTACTGAATCAATATCTTAAAAAAGATCTGGGACTGAATTTTTAAAAAATATTCCTTTCCAGGGCCTCCCCAGTGGGTTGAGCGTGTGCTGTGAAGCTTTCCGCAGCCTCTGCAGTGTGGGTTTGATTCCCGGTCTGCCAGGGAGATACTCACATGGCACAGCAGACCTCTCCTGTCTCTCCCGCTGCTCCCCTCAGCAGTGTTTTCGGTCTGTCTGCCTGTTCTGAATTCTCTCACCCTCCGGCACCTCTGGCCTGTACCCCAGTACTTGTAAATAAATAAATCTTAAAAATATATGTATTCCTTTCCATTCCCCTTTATCTACCTATCTACCTCCTTTTAAAAGCCATTCCTGACTCCTCAGGGTTAAATGCTACTTCTCAGCTCCACCAATACACTGTCACATCTCATGATATACTCAACACTGTAAATTATCAAGAAAGTACAAATATTCATTGTAGTCTCAATGCTGAAGCATACTGTCAAACATGAGGCTGGTTTTCAATACATAGTTTTTTGAACCGAAGCAACAACTGTAAAGTACCTACTATATATACAAATACATTTTTAAATGATACAATGAAAATCAATCAGGAAACAATTCCTGTTAACAATTCCTCAACATCACCAGTCATGAGGGAAATGCAAATTAAAACCACAATGACGTATCACCTCACACCTGTCAGAATAACCACCATCAAAAAGACAAGCGATAAATGGTGTAATGGATGTAGAGAAAAGGAAATCCTAGTGCACTCCTGGTGAAACTGTAAACTGATGCAGTCCCTACGGTCAACAGTATGGAGGCTCCCCAAAAAAATAAAAATAGAAGTACCATGTGATCCAGCAATTCCACTTCTGGAAAAATATCCAAAGGAAAAGAAAACACTAACTCAAAAAGTTATCTTCACACCCATATTCATTGCAGCATTAGGAATGTCAAGTCATGAAAACAACTTTAATATCTAGTGACAGATGAATGAATACAGAAGTCATGACAGAGATACTGTTTTGTTGGTGGTGTCTGATCACAAATTCCAATAGGTTTGTGGGTGCTAAATGTTTCCCACATCAAGAAGCAATTATCAGACTCCCAGTATGGTTTCAGAGTTCAACTCAAGTCTGAAACCATGTATCTAGAGACAATATTAGATTCCATAGATAATAAGGATTCAGACTCCTAAGACTACTTCAGAAGCAAGCTGCAAGCCCCAGTGCTTCTGATTAACCAGATCACAGGTCCACATGCCCCATCCTCACAGTTCAGATGCCTACTGTAAGTCCCAGATTATTTGTGCTTCTGACCCACAGTGTATAAATTAAAGGTTCCCAAGACACTCCTCTGGTTAATTTGCTAGAATAGCACATAAAACTCAGGAAACCTATTTGTCTACTCAGCAGATCACTGATTTATTACAAAAGATACTGAAGGGTACAAATCAAGAGACAGGTGGAAGATATGCACAGGATAAGGTATTGGGGAAAGGTACAGAGCTTCCATGCCTTAGATCTTCACATGTCCACCAACACAAAAGTTCCCTGCAACCCCTTCACCTTGTGTTTTCATTAGAGGCTTCTTTACATAGGCATGATTAACTCCTTGGCCATTAGGAATCCACCTCTAGTCCTGCTCTCCTCCATGGAATCAGAGCATGGGTATAAAAGTCTCACCCTCTATTCATGCTGGTTTTCCAAGTATCCAGCACTTCCCCCCATCAGGTGAAGTGACATTACCTTCATTAACACAGACCTAACTAGAATACCAAGCCATTACTTAAAAGTTCAAGGCTCTGAAACTTACTCAGAAACTTTAAAGACCAAATATTACAACAAAAGATGATTGCATTGTTCTAATAGTTAGGGATAAAGATCTAATAAGTTTGAGAAATACTTTGGCTGCTTCAATGGTGTGCGTGTGTGTAGCATACATATATCACATATGTATCTCAATAACTCTAACTTGTACTTGGGTGTATATATATACATACGCAAATACATATAATATGCAAATATACCTAAGTATTTATAAAATACACAAATCACAATATCATATATTTACACAATGAATATTACTGAGCCATGAAACATGAGGAAATACTACCACTACCATTTGTGACACCATGGATGGACTCTGAAGGCATTTTGCTAAGTGAAATAAGTAGGAGAGAGAAATACAAATACTGAATGTCACTTATGTGTGGAATCTAAAACTAAACAAACCAAACTCAGAAAAAGAGGCAGACTTTTGGTTACCAGAGGAAGAAGGATAATTGGAGCAAGATGGTCAAAAGGTAGAAACTTTCAGATATAAGATAAACAAGTATTAGGGATATCATATATAAGCCAAGAAACATAGCTGACATTGCTGTACGATAATTACTACAGTGAAATTGTTGAAAATAAATTCTAAGAGTTCTTACCACAAGAAGAAAACATTTTTTCTTTTTTCTTTCCTTTTCTATTTTATCGATATGAAAAGATAAATGCAAGCTGAACCTAATGTGAATATACTATAAAGGTTTTGGCAAATGACCTCTCTGTGCTCTCAGCAGAGGAGTGCAAGGTCATCTGCACACACCTGAGGTCTCAAACAGTTATGCAAAACTGATGCCTGCTCTACAGGCAGCCTATTCACCACCACTGATGACCAAGAACTTGGTTAACTCCAGTTTTGCATGTTTGCAGTGCATACTTTAGAAAGGAAGAGACTGAGTTCTGCATTGCCTTCCTCCAGCAATAGTATAATTTTAGGTCAGGGAAACATAGAACTAGAAGCCCTGCCTATCTAGAATAATTACATTTCTAAAGTCAATGACATACTGTTCCTACCTATAAAAACTAAATTCATATTTGTGTTTGCTGGAACAGTTCTCTCAAAATAAAATCTATCAAACTGCTTCCTGGGTTTTTTGATGAATTAATAAACTCTTTGTCTAACTATCGTTGAGATTTTATTTCCAGTTAACACTAACATGGTAATTATTTCGCACTATATGTGTATCAAACCATCATGCTGCACTCCTTAAATTTACACAGATATATATGTCTCAATAAATTCTCGATGAATAATGATTTCTCAATGAAACTGGAAAAAAATTTCTACACAATTATGGAAGCATGATCAATCTTTATATAGTAAGCAAACAAGTAGGCAAAATTTTATACTATTACTATAGTTATATGAAATGTAAATGTCTATGATAAAAAGGGATAAGGAAATACTCTGAAATAAAAAATGGTTTTTGTGTTAAATAAGGTTTAAAAAAAATCATACTTATTCCTAGGTCCATCTGACCTCATTGAGAAAGAGCCACATTTCTCTGACTTCTGCTAAATAACACCCTGGGGTAAATGGTCATTGATCGGATATTGAGAGAAGAGGTCACTGGCCTGATATTGAAGGTCAGAGAGAAAAGAATGATGTGGCAAAATAAGACTTACTCATGGACAGCAAGGTATTAAAAACCAATCACTCTGAGAGAACTCAAAGTTTTCCATATTATCAAAATGAGTAATTTGTAGGAAAATGGCTTAAAAAAATCTAGAAAGGTATGTGGAGCGTCACTTCCCAAAGGGCAAAACTTGGGAAGTGCTACTGGAGAAGGCAAAGGAAAACACTTAGATTATACAAATATTACTCTGGATAATGGACTGAAGCAGAAATAAAATGGAGACAAGAAGAAATTAGTTAAGAGGCTCTTGTAATAACTTAGGAAAGGAGTAATATGGAACTTATTTGAAATACAGTGTAGAAACAAAATTATACTTAGTTGTAAGTACATGTGGAAGCTCAACTGGAGAAGAGTCTAAGTTTCTAGCTCAGCAAATGTATATAAAGTGAATATAAGTAATAAAACAGAAAGAGCAGGTTTTAAGCTGGAACCCATGGACCATATGGGGGAGTAACCCTACTAAGTCTCAGCTGGTAACAGGACATACAGACAGAAATGAGTAACCTGCATGGGTCTACATCTAAAAAGAGAGAACTAGGCTACTGATGGAACTTAGCAGAAAGATGGTCATAAGCAGAAAGATGGTAATTGAACACACAGATGACGAAATCATTCATATAAGTATTAGAGTGTGGAGGAGGAAGAGACACAGACAGAACTCTGAAAAAAGACAAAGGCAAACTGAGGAAGCAAAACTTTGAGAAATGGGTGAGTAATTTTCCTCACAGAAGAGGAAAATTAGATAAAATAAGGTGTTAGGGAAGGAAGGCAGGGGCTGCAGCGCCATATCACAGAGGAGTAAGAAATCAATGAAAAACCCCTTACAGCATTTGAAAACTAGAAAGCATTCACTGACAGGAACACTCACAATGGAGTGCAGATAAAAGAGAAACTATGGAATCAGTGGCAAGACAGGCAGCAGGAAGGCCAGGTAAGAGGAGGAGGCACTGCATCATCCAAGGAAGAAATGACTCTTTCAAAAACAAGGAAATGACAAAAGGCAAATGGCTCTCTTCCTGAGAAAGCCTATAGAAGAGTGCACAATACTGACCAAGGCAAGGCTGATATATACACTGTACGTAGCTTCAACTGGAGACACCAATACGCAGTTGGGTATACAAGTCTAATAGCAGAGAGACAAATCAAAGAATTTTATTGACTTGGAGGGTAATTTAATTTGAAAATGACTTTACTTTTTAAAAAAGTCTCTCAGTTCCAATTTTTAGTGATAATTTAATTTAGATAGGTATTATCTAAATGATTTAGGGATTTAATTGTGATTTAGCACATCCAGTAATTGCAACAGCAACAAATACATAAAAATTAAAGGTAATACCATAGCTTTCCAAAAAGGAATGGAGTGAGGGGCTATGATACAGAAAGGTAGCAAAAGCAGTAACGTAATGTTAAAATTCCACTGGTCAGCCTCCAGATTGTGGTCAATACCACAGACTGTGGTCAATATCACACAAATCCCATGTGATAAAACTACATAGAAGTAAACATTTCCACAAATGAGTACATGTAAAACCCGTGAAATCCACATGGATTATATCAATGTAAATTTCCCATTTGCCTTATTGTAGTGCAGTTACATGTTTCTGCTGGGGGAAACTGGGTAAAGGGTTCATGATACATCTAAGTATTATTTCTTACAACTGCATGCAAATCTACAATTATCAAGATAGATTATCAATTTACAAAAAATTAACAGTAACAAAGCTAGATGTACAACTGGAAAATACTGTCTTCAAAAACTCAGGGTAAACGCTCTCTAGAGACAGTTTCTCTGGCTCAGTAATTCTCAACCAGTTTTCTCAGTCAGTGGGCAAGGGTGGGGGTGGGAGGTTATGTAGTGAAGGGGAATCTAAGTATTAGAGCTAATAACCACACTCCCATTCCCTGAACATACAACTACACACCAGAATTTCTATGTGTGAAAGGAGGCTGCAGGACAGGAATCAAAAACACGCACACACATAAAACACACACACATATATGTATGTGTGTCTATATATGCTGATACAGATAAAAATACCAAAAGAATACAAACCCCCAATTTTTATTTATTAAGTCATAAGTTTTTTCCCTTGACATATTTCCATATTTTAAGAAGTTTTCTACTACTTTTGTCGTTGGGGGAAGGGAATAAGCAACACCAATAAATATTTTTTTTTTAAAGATTTATTTATTTATACAAGAACCAGGGCACAGGCCAGATGCGCGGGAGGGTGAGAGGATTCACCAGAGACAGAGCAGGGAACAGAACAAGCAGACTGACAAAATACACTGCTAAGGGGAGCACCTGGCGAGACAGGAGAGGTCTGTGGCACCACGTGGGATTCTTGCCAGCTGGCTGGCCAGGATCAAACCGGCACTGCAGAGGCTGCGGATAGCCTCACAGCACTGCGCTCAACAGCCTGCGCCACCAGGGGAGGCCCAACACCAATAAATATTTTAACTAATACTTATAAAGATTATATAATAAAATGAAATGCATGCACATATGAATACAATAAATGCATTTATGATTGCAATCACTTTAAAGAAAAATTATGAACAAGGAAAGAAAAACAGTTGGTAAGAAATACAACAAAATAACTGTGGCTGTGTTTTAAAGATGAAATAATTACAGGCAATTTATTTCCCTTCCTTTAGTCTGTGCTTTTAAATTTTTGAGGAATGTATCAGTATGAAAGCAAATCACAGCACTCATCAACCCTGATCCCAAACTTTCCCTTTCATTGTATCCTGCCTCCTAAAACAAACCAATAAATGTACACATGCACACAAACCCAGAAGTACTTACATGGGCTTACATCTCTGTATCTGTTTCGATTTCTGTTTTCTGGAAACTTGGCCACTTTATGAGGATAGTCATGGGACTCATTGCGAATTTCCTTAAAATAACAAAAATATATTTTAATATTCCTCCTAATTTTTATACAGCAAAGCAGATACTTTCCTAGCCAGTATAAAATAGCATGCAGTGGAGACTTACGATATGCCAAGTACTGTGCAAAGTACATTCTCCACATCATCTCATTCAATCCTTATCTCATACACTAATGAGAACAATTATCTTCCCCATTTTATATGTGATGAGAGGCTTTGGGAGGTTAAACAATCTGCCAGAGGCTAAAATGCTTGTAAAAGGTAGATCCAGGACAGCCAAAATCTTTCAGGCACTGAAGTCTTTGCTCTTGATCTATTTATTTACTGACACTCTATCTTCAACATCTACAAGCAAAGATCAATGCATGGAGGTATCTAAGGTTAGCCACATCATAATCAAGTTTCTGACTAAATTCTCAGTAAGTAATATCTACTTACATTTTAGAGTTGCTATCTTAAAACTTTAATCTGTTTCTTCACCTTCATGTCATATAACTTTACTTTGAGCCCAAAAATACACCTAAGTTTTATTTCTAGAGCTATAAGTGCTTAACAACAACTAGTTAGTTCTGAGGCTCATTTCAGGTTCCTTATGTTCCTCTTATTGCACAGTGGAAGAAATTGTTTGTCTGTACTAGGTACTCAGCTACATGGTGAATCCAACGTGACCATATATACCGCACATCCCTTTCCCCACCCCCACCTAATAGAACATTATTCTAAGAATTTAGGTAAAAGCATAATCTCTCTCTCTCTCTCTCTCTCTCTCACACACACACACACACACACAAACCAGAAAACAAGAGTGTATATAAACAGTAAAACTTACATTGGGCTTTTGTTCACACAAGTGCAAAAATGCATTTTAAATGTCAGGCACCAGATAGTCTTATAAATTACGGATAAGTTATTTAACTCATTTATGAATGCCCTTACTGGGGGTTCTCCACACTTTTACATACCACCCCCACCAGCCCTAAGACAGGTAACTTTGTAGTTGGTATCTTTACTCTTTAGGTCTTAAGCGATGCAGAGTCTGAGTCTCTAACAAAATCCACTGATACACATTACAATTGTTGCTATGACTTTTTAATACTCTCACATCCAGCAATCTTGCTGAGATCTCTAATATTCTGTAGCCAGTTCTAAATTTCTCAATATCAGCAAACAGTGGTAATTTTGTCTCCTCGTTATACTTTTCTTTTTTATTCATAACTCATTTTTTACTATATAATTGCATTGGCTAGGACTGCTTATACAGTATTTTTTCCCTGATTTTGAAGGAACTGTTTCTAAGGTTTAACCACTAAGTAAAATATTTAAGTTTTTAATCAATGACCCTTTTCAGGTGAAGAAGGATACCTTCAATTTTTAGTTTGCTAAAGTTTTTAATCACAAATAATGCTGACTCTTATTCCGTGTTCCTCCTGCACTGAAGGAGATGACCATACAGCTTTTCACTTTTAATCTGGTAATGTACTGAATCACAATAACAGATTTTCACATTCAAGGTCCCTGCATGGTCTTTTTCATGGCTTCATACCACATTTCTTGTTAGTGCTGAATAATACCGCATCATTATTTTATTTAAAGATTTATGCATCATTAAAGTGAAGTGACTGCTAAGACTCACACTTCTCAATTATAAAACTTAAAACTTACTGAAAAACTACAGAAATCAAAACCACATGGTATGGCATAAAGATAAAGATAAATGCCCTAGAATACAGAGTTCAGAAATAAATCCTTAGATCTATAGTCAACTGGTTTTCAACAAAGGAGCCAAGACCATGTAATATGGAACAGTCTTTTCAAATAGTCCCGGAAAAACTGGATATCCACATGTAAAAAGTACAAAGTTGGACCTTTACCTTGTACCATAAATAAACATTCACTGAAGAATTGTTCGAAGACCTAAATGTTAAGAGCTAAATCTATAAAACTCAAAAGAAAACAGAGGAAGTGGAAAACCTTCACAATTCTGGATTTGGCAATGATTTTTTAAAGGATAACAACAAAATCAAAGGCAACAACAGAAAAATAACCTGGACTTCATGAAAATCAAAAACTCAATAGCTAGTGAGTGAAAAAAAACCTCCACAAATTGGGAGAAAATATTTGCAAATCATATATCTGAGAAGGGGTTAGTTACCAAAATATATAAAAAATTCTTACAACAAAAGGGCAAGAAAAGGACAAAGACACTTAATTAGGATGGCCAAATTCTGAAACACTGACAACACCAAATCCTAGCAAGGATGTAGAACAACAGAAATTGTTACTGCCGGTATGAATGCTATTGATAAATGGCAAGGTTACTTTGGAAGACAGCTTGGAAGTTTCTTATAAAACTAAACATACACTTATTATATGATTCAGCAATCACATTCCCTGGATTCACCCCAAAGAGATGAAAATTTAAGTCCACCCATGGATTTTATAGTATCTTTATTCACAGGTGCCAAAACTTGGAAACAACGAAGATTGTCAATAGGTCAATGGACTATAACCTGTAAACTGTAGTACACTGGTACAGTAGAATATTATCCAAGAAATTAAGAAAATTAGCTATCAAGTTACAAAAAGACAACAGAGGAAACTTAAACATATATTACTAAGAAATGCATATTGCTAAGATTTTCAATACATATTAAGTGAAAAAAAGGTGTAAAATAGTATGTAAATAATATTTATTTCATAAGAGTGGACAGGAGGAGGGAGGCAGGTATGGAAGGCACTAACATATGGATAGAGTAACTCTGGGAAGATACACAAGAAAGCATACAGTGATCTCCTAGAAGAAAGGAATTAGGAAAATTATAGGTAGTGACTTACTTTTTCTTTACATATCCATCTTTATGGTTTTAATTATCGCCACATTCAAAATTCATTTATTGAAACACAGACTCTAGAGTTAAGTCCTGGAGTCCTATAAGTCTGTTACTTAACGAAAACACAAATTTGGAAATACAGAGACACAGTTTTCTCATTTGTAGCCATCTTAGATAATCCACATAACATATATACTACATGGCTCATACAAAACTGGTTCAGTCAAGGTAAACTATTTCATTCTCATTAAACTCTTCCTCAAAAAGGGGAGCTTCTCAAAGAGAATACATAAAACTTATTCCACCAGGAGACTTCTTTCTCCAGTGATGGATATATAAAGGTTTATAACCAAGCCTTGAACACTCCAGAATAATAAATATCTTTTGCAAGATATTTAGCTCCATAATTTATGCTGTCCCTCCACAGAAAATCTTTACATTAAGCATAAGCACGAACATTTGGCTAATAAAAACAGAGTGAACACTTACCATCAGGATTCGCACTTACAGACTTTAACAAAGAAATTTAAGTATGTTCTCCCATAAGTAGAAACTCATCAAGTTGAGATTATGTTTTAGAATTATTCTAAAGTCCTACTTTTTTCTTATAAAATTACTGTTTACTCTTACTCAATTTCCTAAATTTTTATTTGCTGTTCCATCAAAACAGTTCAAGGTAGAACATTCTACAGAAAAAGGATATAAAGTTTTCTGTACACTATATGAAACAAAGCTCTGCACCAATACTAAAGTATTACTTTATATTATACAATAATAAAGTATTATGAGATACTATTTTACTGTGACAATAATAAAAACTTGATTCAGCAAGATGGTGTAGTGGAGGAATGGGCACAGAGTAGGTTTTCTATGATTTGAGCAGACGGGTGAAGAAGTCCTGGAGCCCTCAGTGACTTTTATTAGGATTTACCAGGCACACAGCAGGCAGGGGTGCTGGGGGGCCGGGAGGCTGGCAGGACTCCCAGCCCCCAGCAAGTCTTCACTCTTTCTGGGCTCTCCAGCATTCTCTCTTTTGCTCTTGTTCTCTCTGCTTCTCGTGGTTCTGCTTTTGGCGTCCCCATGACGCCGTCCTTATAAGCCCAGCCTTAGCCCAGGTGAATCCCATCTACATATGCCCACACCCTATTCCAGGTGCCCGCCATCAGGCATGCATTCAGGACCACAAGGATCCATCATCATTCCTAATGGCGGGAGGGCAGAAAAGCCTGATACTTTTTATTTACCCTACAGATGGTAACAGAATGAAGATGCCAGGCTTTCCTCTTTCACATATTCACAACTAACTAGAGCAGAGCAAAGTCAACAACCATGAAAGATAAGTGGAGGAATACCACAGATCAGGAAACACCTATGTTTCTGATAAGAAATGGATAGCAAAAATTAATTGAACTGTGTCTGTAGCAATACTACGGTTTTATCTCAGAGGCGCATATCCACATTGAAGACTGGAGACCTGGCACTGCACTGGATAAGGGGGGTACACAGAAATGGCATCCAGATTACTGGCTTGCACCTGAGGTTCCCAATATAGAAGAGCTGGAGCCCAAAATGGGGGGAGGGGGGGTTAGTTAAGATCACCTGTCTCTCCTCATAGTCAATACTATTATTTACAGCTTGTGATATTCAAAACACCTGCCTTACTCCCAACATTCCAGGGTAAAAACCAAGGAATCAACTGAATGCTTTCATTAACCAGAGCTTACACACCACTTGCATTTTGATAACAGGAGCAAGGACTCCAGGGTAAGGTTCTGTACTGGCAAAACAGCTTGTGGGCCCTTCTCAATAATCCAAACCAAGTGCTGCACCTAATGCATAGGCTAAGCGGTAGAAAGTGAGGTTGACAAGAGACTATCCAACACATGTTGGTGGAGGAGTTGGCATAGAAGAGATCACTGTGGATTCCCATCATACAACTGCAATGCCTACAGCACAGTAGGAAGTTTGAATCTCTGAAGCTCAGTAGAGATCATCTTCAGTGCCCTACTGACACTTCAGTGCTCGACTGCTCCAGTTCCTTTCTACCTATTTGCCTTTCTGATACCAGTTCACCCACCACCCAAATAGGTGCAATGGCAATAGTCTAAGAGTTTATCCCTTTTACAACCCATAAAAAATAAAACTGGACCCCAAAAAAGTATCTCAAATGTTGAAGGAAAAATTTTTTAAAAGCTTAAAGGAGTCTCAAAGGACTCTCAAAGCACTATGGAATATGCCTGAAGAGGAATTTAAAGCTACAATTACTGGCCTCCCCGGGGGCGCAGAGGGTTAAACGCCTCGCTGTGAGGCTGTCCGCAGCCACTGCAACGTGGGTTCAATTCCCAGCCAGCCAGGGAGAAACCCTCATGGCATGGCAGATCTCTCCTGCCTTGCCCGCTGCTCCCCTCAGCAGTGTCTTCGGTCCATCTGCCTGTTCTGCTCCCTGCTCTGTCTCTGGTGAATCCTCTCACCCTCCTGCGCCTGACTGTACCCAGTTCTTGTATAAATAAATAAATCTTAAAAAAAAAAAAAAAAACAGAATAAAGACTGCTCTATTAGAACTACTGGATCTAAAAAACATACAACCACCAAATTAAAAATACAACAGAGGGTCTCTATAGCAGACAAACATAATCAGCACAGAGAATTAATGAGCTAGAATGCATAATGTCTGAGAACACATGAACAAGCAAGAATTTTAAAAAATGAACAGCATAAAAGCTCTTTGGGATAACCTAAAGGAAAGTAATATCTGTATTATGGAGGTTCCACAGTAGAAGAAACTAAAGAGAAAGTCACAGAAAACTTATTTAAAGAAATAATTTGCTGAAAATCATCTAAATCAGGGAAACTAGTCAGACATCCTGATCTAAGCAACTCAATGAGTTCCAAACTAAATGCCAGACAGACATACTCCAAGGCAAATTATAATAAAACTCTTGAAAGCCATTGACAAAAACAATATTAAAAACATCAAGAGAAACAAGAGTCACCTACAAGGTACACTAATTAGACTACTCATAGATTTCTCAATAGAAACTTTACAAGCAAGAAGGAAATGGCAGAAGTTACTGAGTACTCAAAAGAAAAAAAAATTACAGCCTAGAATCCTATACCCTGCAAGATTAACATTCAAGACAGAAGGATAAGAAGCTTCACTGAAAAGCAAAAACTAATAAAATTTGTCAACACCAAGGCACACACGAAAAAAAGTACTAAAGAGGTTATTTTATAAAGCAACAGAAAAACAAAAATAGGTAACAAACACCTAAATAATGTAACATAGAGGCAGAGAAGACTAATAATGTAGCCCATTAGATTGAGTTTGAGACCAGACCATACTAATGCATCACATAAATAGTTCATCATACCTTAACCTCAGCAGAACTTGCAGCCAAAAAAGTCAACAGAAATAATATGTAAGACAATGGAAATGGAACTTACAACTTAATGAAAGGACTATGTCAAAAATAAAAAGACAAAATGAAAAGGAAAATACAATGAGGACTTATGTCTCAATAATTACCTTAAATGTAAATAGTCTGAATTCACTAGCTAATAGGTACAGAGTGGCTGAATGGGTTTCAAAACAAAATCCAACCTTCTGTTGTTTATGGGAAACCAAAAATGAACAGACTTAAAGACTGGAAGGCAATCCTATAAACAAATGGCAATCAGAAGAACTAAAAAAAAAATCAGCTATACTTTCAATAGATAAAAGGGACCTCCCAATTAAAAAAGGTAAAAAGATGGACATTACATTATGAGTAAGGGTGTAATACAAGAAGCAATAACATTCATAAACATATATACACCAAATGATAAAGCACTAGCATGCATAAGACAATTACTACCAGAACCAAAGAATGGTATTGACAACAACACAAAAATACTAGGGAATTTTAATACTCCACTTACTATTATGGACTGACCAAGACAGAAATAAGGAGCTAAACCAAAAACGGTTTAACAGAAATCTACAGAACACTTCACCTAAAAATCACCGCACACATATTTTTTACATGTGCACATGGAACATTTTCAAGAACAGACTATGTATTGGGACACAACTGTCAATTGTCAATAAAACCACAGAGTGAAATCATACAAGTACCCCTGACCACAAGGCTATAAAGCTAAAAATTAACTATATAATTTTAAAAGCAAAGGACAAACTATGAACATGTAGAGATTAAGCAGTATGTTCCTTAATAGCTACTGCATAAAAAAATTAAAACAAATTTTAAATAGCCTTAAGACTAATGAAAATAAGAATACAAGCTACTAGAATCTATGAAGTGCAGCAAAGTAGTCTTGAAAGGGAAAATAATTGCAATACAGGCCCATATTAAAAAGCCAGAAAAATCCCAAATAAACAAATTATTGCTGCACTCAAAGTTATTTGAGTAAAAGGAACAAACATGACCCAATGTTAGTAGAAAGGAAATATAAGAGAGTGGAAAATTCAATGAAATTGAGATTTAAAAAAAAAAAAAGGCTATACAAAGATCAATTAAACTAAGTAGGTTCTTTGAGTTGATAAACAAAATAAACTTCTAGTTACACGAATAGAGAAAACATTAATAAACAATCAGAATTGTGAAGGGAAAAACAAAAGACAAAAGCAGAAATGAAAAGGGAGACATTACCATAGATGGCAAAGAAATACAAACAATTGTAAGCGATTACTACAATTAGACACCAATAAGTTAGACAACCTTGAACAAATGAACAAATCTGAAGGCCAATTGAGTTTACCAGGATTATAGCAGGAAGAAACAATTCAATAAAATGATCACAATCGTGGAAATTGAAACAGCAATTTAAAAACCCCCCAAAACAAAAGCCCATGGTCAGATGGCCTTTTTAAAATTTCTATCCCACATATAAAGAACTTAGGCCCATCTTGTTTAATTTTTTTCTAAGAACCCAACAAGAGGTAATGCTCACTAATACATTTTATGATGCCAACATTACCAGAGACAAAACAAGAAAAATAACAAACCAATATCCGTGATGAACACTGATGCAGAAATTTTCAACAAAACACCAGCAAATTGAATTCAACAATATAGCTCAAGGATTATACAACATGATCAAGTGGAATTTTCCCAGGGATGCAAGAATGGTTTAATATATGTAGATCAATGTATTACCTGATATCAATGAAAGATAAAAATCATAATATCAATAGATGCAGAGACAGCACTTGATAAAATTCAGCACCTATTTATTACAAAACTCCAAATAAGATGAGAATGGAAGGAACCAACCTCAGCATAAATAACAATGTATAAACATAGGCACAACTCACATAATAAAAGATGGCAGAAAATACTCAATGATGAAAAACTGAAAACTTTAAGATCAAGTCAAGGATGCCCAGTGTACTGGAGGTTTTGGCTACAATAATCACACAACTGGAAATAGTATAAGTGGTACTGCAGCCACCACTACTTGCAGATGACATTACATATAGAAAAGGCTCTACCAAAAACCTATTAGAAATAATAAACAAATACAGGAAAGTGTTAGGTTATAATATCAATATGCAAAAATCTGTTGCATTTTTACATACAGTGAACAAGAAAAAAAAGAAATTAAGTAAATAATTCCATTCATAATCTCTTCAAAATGAATGAAGTGTCTTAGAAGTAACCTAAACAAGGAGGTGAAGGACCTATACAATGAAAATGTGACATTATTCAAGGATTTAGATCATGGCATAAGGAGATGCATAAATATTCCAAGCTCATGAATGGGGAAAAGCAACATAATCAAAATGAATGTTCTACCTAAAGCAATACATAAATTTAACACAATTGCCATCAAAACACCAACAAATTTCTTCAAAGAATTAAAAAAAAAATAAGTATTTATAGGGAAGCATATAGGTAACAAAAATAATCCTGACACAAAAAGAGAGACATGAAGGCATCATGTTACTTGAATTCAAATTACATCTAAAGCAACAGTAATTTAAATAATTTGGTACTGGAATGAAAAAAGACACATAGCTCAATGGAACACAACTGATAAACTCCAGAAATAAATTTATATATGAATAGATACTTAATTTATTACAAAGGATTCCATGATCATACAATGAGAAAGGAGAATCTCTTTAACAAATAGTGCTGCGAAAAGTGGATGGACACATGCAAAAGAATGAAGTTGGATCACTCTCTAACTTCATGCATAAAACCAAATTCAAAACAGATTAAGGACTTAGATATAAGACCTGCATCAATACAACGTATAAAAGAAAACACTGGCACTATGTCTCATGATATTGATAAGATGCTTTTGGAAACTTGACCTCTATGGCAAGGAAACTAAAAGCAAAAATAAACAATGGGATTAAATTAAAATGCTTTTATACAGAGGAAGAAAATATAAGTAGATTAAAAAAATCCTATTAAATGGGAGAAAATATTTACACATTACACAACCAATAAGGGTTAACATTCAAGTTATATGAAAAACTTACACAATCCAATAATAAAAAACAGCCCAGTTAATAAATGAGTAGATATGAACAGACAATTCACCTAAAAGGATATCCAGAAAGCCAACAGATAAGTGGAAAAAATGTTCATTATCGCTTTTAATAAAGATGCAACTTAAAACCACAGTAAGATATGTCACACCCATGAGATCCAAATAAATAAATGAACAAAAATTAAAAAACCGAAAGGTGCTGGAGAGGATTTAGAGAAAGAGGAACCCTTGGTGGGAAAGAGAATGAAAGCTGGTGCAACCATTTTTGGAAAGCTATTTGGATATACCTTAAAGAGCTACCAATGGACACCCAGCAATTCCACTCTTGGGCATCTATCCAAAGAACATGAAACCATCAACTCAAAAAATTTTATGCTCTACAGTGCTGATTACAGCACCATTCACAATAGCTAGGACAAGGGGGCAACCTAGATATTCATCAATAGAAGACTGGCTGGTTCAAGAAGGTACAGTCACACTGTGGATTACTACCACAGCAATAAGGAAAGATGACAGCTGCCATTTACAGCAAAATGGAGGGAGTTCAATGGGATTAAGTATAGTAAAGCAAGTCAGAACGACAAAGACAAATAGTATACAGTTAAACAGTGGCTCATTGGACAAAATATAACACTTAAAAGTAATAAAAGCAGCAAGGTTTCTTAAGATGGAAGGAGTAGAGAAAAAGGATCAAAGCGGGGTATAATGGATGATGGTGGGGGAGGGGAACATTTGTTTCTCAGTTTTGGACTCTTAAGAGGACAATATCAAGGTGCTGGCAAATGTGCTGTATAGTGAGGATCCTCTTCCAGGTTTGCATATGGTCACTTTATTACTATAGCCACACATGATAAAGTAATCTCTTTCTTATCTCTTCTTAAAAGGACACTACCAATAGTGATGGCTCTACTCTCATGACCTAATTATTCCCCAAAAGGCCTCACCGCTATATATGAATTTGAGGTTGGGGGGACACATTCAGTCCATAGCACATGATGAAGATGAAGAAGTAGTACTTGAAGAGATCTGGGGATGCAGTTAACAGTAACTGGTGACCAAATTATAGGTCAATGTTGAAGGAAAAGGAGAGGTGTCTAAGAATACCATCTTTGATAGCTGGTGGATGGTAGGTAGAAATAACAGGAAAAACATACTTTAACAGTAGTAATATTTTTAACTGAATGCAGTTCCTAGTAAGATCCATCTTGTAATGAATGTGGCTGATAGCTAAGTGCAAAAGCATACAAACACATTAAGTAAATAAAAGTAAAAATTTTAAGGGCCTCCTCTGGTGGCGCAGTGGTTGAGCGCTGGGCTGCGAAGCTGCCCGCACCCTCTGCAGTGCCAGTTTGATCCCCGGCCACCAGCGAGGGTCCCATATGGCGTGCAGACCTCTCGCCGCGCCCGCTGCTCCCCTCAGCAGTGTATTTCCTCAATCTGCCTGTTCTGTTCCCCACTCTGGCTCTGGTGAATTCTCTTGCCCTCCCATGCTTCTAACTGTACCCAGTGCTTGTATAAATAAATATTTTTTAAAAAATTTAAAAAAAATAATAAAAATTTTAAGATTTGAAACAAAAATCAGCACAGAAGCAGTTCCCACTGTCATGGAGTAACTGCAATTTTTTGAGGTTACCCCAGAGTGCCATACCCTTGACTAAAGGTGGTACAAATTCCAGCCTATCTAAATAACTTGGGAAGCACTATACACTAAATTGTAAAGAGAAAATGATAGTTTTCAGGGAATAAAAATATTCCAATCTAGTGAAAGAAACAAAACAATTCAGTATGAGAGTGTCTTCAAAGGAATGAAAGCAGAATGAAACAAAGTTATGTTGGTCAGTGACAGGAACCAAATGAAAGTGAAAGAACAAAGACCATTAAGTCAGACATACTGGGGTTTGAAAGGAATTAAGAGCACATTAGAAAACAAAAAACATGAAACTATCATACTAAAAAAGATAGCAGAAATCCAGATAAATGTATCTAAACATATCTTAAATCAGCTTCTTGACCAGGACTTCTGTCTCAACAGTCTTTAGGGAGCCTATAAAATCCCTGAAATCACACACTACATTTTGAAGAAGTTAAATGCAGATGTTTCACTATCTATCGTCTTTAAAAAGCATAGATTTCAACTTCCTCAACCATTACTACCACTGTACCATATCTAAGACATTTACATAGTCAAATGTACTTAAAACACAGTTTAAGTATAATTAAAATAGCACTTTTGCTTTTAATAGCTATTTTATAAAAACAGCTCCACAAGGCAGAACAATATTACATTCAGAATATGAAAGTTTAGTCTCCTACTCAGAATATTAAGTCAAAATTTATATTCTTTAAAATTAGCCTAATAAACTATATTTCCTCCTCCGTAGTTTTTAAACTACCTACTGGTTTTAAACTACTAGTTTTTAAATTACCAGTTGGTAGTTTTTAAATTTTATATGTTAAACTGACTTATGAAATGGCTAACGAATATTTTCCGAAGTAATGGAGACTAGAAGCAAAAGTTCTAATTTACCAGTTCATATAAATATTGTCTCTAACAGTTCACGAGAAATTCAATTTCAATGGAACTAAGTAGAACTACAATGCAGCTGACAGGGAACAGATCATAGGGACGCTAGATAAAAATTTCCAGGGAAACAAATTATATATATGCTTATTTGAGAAAGTGAAGAGCACATTTACATTAATTATTATTTTCCTAGACCTTTAATTTTCCTAGACCTTATCCGACACATCTCTGGTTTACAAGCAGAGTAAGAAAACAAAGAGATCAGGCAGGGAGACAGAATAGCAGGAGTCAGCAAGAGCTATAATAATTCTCAACTGGAAACAGGGAATTCTGTGGTTACTAATGACCTGAGAGAAACCAAAAAGGGCTGTTGGAGATTCTTCTAAAATCAAGAAATTGAAAAAGAGGCAAGCTAGAAAGGTTAAGGGACAAATGCAACTATCTGGATTCCCACAAGTGTAAGTATTAATGCCCTTACAAAACATATGTCAAAGGCAAAACACAATCTCCGTGATTTCTGGTTATATATCCTCTACTGGACATCCTTTCAAGACTACTTTCTCTTAAATCAACAGTCTTTTCTTTGGGAGGAGTCACAGAGATTAATATAAATATGTGTCAGAAACAAAATCAAAATTACCTAGAAACTAAATGCCCAGATACACATACACACAACTTAGTAAATAGTTGAGGGAGCTTATTTACAACTCCCCAGTCTGATTCATGGATCCCAAATGCAGTTTTATAAGCTTTCAGTCTCAAAATGGCTGTATTATAATACTTCCCTCCTTACCATCAAAACTTACAAGGATTCCCTCTATGCTTTTAATTTCAAGCAACAACATAGGTGGTCACAAGAGTAAATTAGAATACTAAAATGAAACTCCCACCATGGATATCATAACCTTACGTAAGTGACAATCTCATGTTGGAAAGGTGTTTCCTCAACTGTAAATGAGGAGGGTAAAATAAGCCAAGGTGCTGACACTTTAAAGGGATTACCATTATTCTTTTGTGCCTACTTATTGAGTCTCTAA
The DNA here is from genome assembly GCF_014898055.3 of Talpa occidentalis. Taxonomy (NCBI): domain Eukaryota; kingdom Metazoa; phylum Chordata; class Mammalia; order Eulipotyphla; family Talpidae; genus Talpa; species Talpa occidentalis. The sequence continues at coordinate 52,478,144 of NW_023601322.1, forward strand.
TATGTCTCAGATCCTATACCCGGATAGTGGAGAAAGAAGAAAAATGAGGCAACTTTTAAGTAGAAAGTTACAATAATGTGATTCATACTCTGAAAGTTTAGAGGTCTCAGGAATCTTCAGCATTTAACTTTGCCTTAGGAGACTACAGTCTGCTCTTGAAGATGTTTCCAGACAGACGGGAAGCACAAAGTATATTCAACATGTACACAGACTCCAAAGCGTGAGAAAGCAGGGAATTTTCAAGGAAATTCACTGAGTACAGGTCAAGAGCCTATGGAAAACCATATAAAAGCACTGAATGCTAAAATTAAATTACACAAAGGAGAATGTGTGGTAAACTGTAAAGTGTTTTAAGACAGCTTTGATATACCCTACTTAAGCTGCCCACTGCAGGTGTGAGAAGAGTGTTTACTTCAATGGCTTCTAAAAATTAGCTGATTTTAATGGTAAATCAGCTAGTCAAGAATGCTCTTACTCTGATATCTGAACTATGATTTTCTAATAAAGAATCATTTTTCTTTTTTTAAAAAAAAGATTTATGCATACAAAAACTGGAGTACAAGCCAGAGGTGCGGGGGGTGAGAGGATTCACCAGAAACAAAGTGGAGGAACAGGCAGACTGACTGAAATATACCACTGAGGGGAGCAGTGGACGAGTCAGGAGAGGTCTGCTGTACCATGTGGGTAGCTCCCTGGCTAGGGATCAAATTCACGCTGCAGAAACTGCGGATAGCTTCATAGTTTGCGTCTTAATCCCTTGTGCCACCAGGGAGGCCCAAGAATCATTTTTCTTTATTAGAGTTATAAGTTCCCAATCCCTTGACCAAATGTTTGCCTAGAAAGTGGTGGTCGCTCACCAGAAACATTATTCTATGACTTAGTTTCTGCCATTTCCTTATGGTCTACAGGCTGATAAAACTTCACTCCTTTGATCATCTCATGCCTGAGCCTTATTCAAATAGCAATCAGCAGTAACTTGAAGGAACCACACCCCCCACCAAAAAAAACACAAAAAAATTCATGAAAAAGACCCGTATTTAACCTCAAACTGCATTAATGTTATTAGCTATCAATCAGACAAATTAGATTTTTCAAACACTCTCACTTCTGCCTGTGGTGATCCTTCAAGGCCAATTCTTCTACTTGTGTGCTTTTGATCCCATCAGCTCCTGCCTTACAAGGTTTCTGGCTCCAGTAAATCATATTTTCTATTTCAGCCTCCAACTCCTCTAAGGCTTCCTTCCCTCCCTCCCCCACAAATATATCATGCCACCCTTCTCTAGTAAAAATCCATTCAACAAATAACAAGTGTCTATTAAATGCCTGATTCTGTTCAAAGCTTTGATAGTGCCTGCAAGCAGCTCTGATGAGGTAGAGTGTTCTGCTCCAACTCAATAGCACATTCCTAGGAAACCTATTATCAAGTTATGTTAATGAAAGTAGCTGTTTAAAAGATAAATAGGAGTAATGGGCCAGAATTTCAGATTCAAAGTAACAAATTTATTTTTCCTGCAAGAAATTCAAGTCCAGCTTTTTGTTATAGTTTTTTGCTCAGGAGTAAAGCTGTTCTTTTCCTAGTCCAATTACCACTACCAAATAAGCACATTAACATAGTATCACTAACTATTGTGATATACAAAGCAGAAAGTACACATAAACACGCTTTTCCCCATGCATGCACTTTGCTTAATGCAAATTGTGTTCCCTGAAAAATCGAATACTACATTATACCCAATGCCCTGTTATAAGGAGAAGTTGTGGGGCCACAGCAGTAGCTAATAGGGATTCATATCCTGCATGAGTGGGTTGGAAAGACCTCCTTCAAGAAGTGAGACTTAAGGGATGAGCAAGAGGCATTTATGCAAAAAGAAAAGAAATAAGCTGTGTGAAGGTAAAGAGTGCTCCCTTTATAAAGTCCAAAGGCTAGGGGGTGTGGAATGAGCACACAATTTCAAGGAATAGAAGCTAATGGAAAAGAATGATACGGAGAGGCGGGTTACGTGGTCTTGTGCAACATAGAAAGGATCTGAATTTTACATTACAAGCAACTGGAAATCACCGCAGATTTTAAGCAGTAAAGTTACATAAACCATGCTTCACTTTAGCTACCTTTCCCCACTCTTGTCCCTTCCAGTTGGGCTTCTTTAAAGAGCAGTTTACACTTGCTTATTTATGCTTCCTCTTATCTTCTCACTTCTGAACTCTACTGAAACTGCTCACCTTAAGGTATATTTTGCTCTTTTAATAATTGAGTATTTTCAGTTTGGACCTTATTTGTCCCATCTGGAGCATGCAGCTCTGCTGACTATCAACTCCCTCCAAAACGATTTTCTCCCTACTTCTATGGTTTATCTCCAAACTTTTTTTGCAGGTTCCACTTTACCTACGCCCTTAAATGTTGCTGTCTGTAGAGTCTGTAATTGGCATTGAGAACTTCCAAACCCTCTATATTTCCCGAATAATCTCATCCATATCTAGGACCTTAACCACCACCTACTGCTTATGATTTCCAAAATTATACCTAAAACTCAGACCACTCCTGAACTCCAAATTTGTATATTGAACTATTCCCATTACAACGTTTTAAAGGTACCTCAAACTGAACGATCTGAAAACCAAATAATTCTATCACCTTAATACTTCAACTTGTATCTCCTATTACCCCTGTTACTGCCTCCATTCAGTATGCCACTGCCATCAATTCCCTTCAGATTTACTGCAACAGACTACTTCCCTGTGCTCTCTGCTTTGTTAGCCTCATCCAACCCAATGGTACAATAACTTGCTAACAAGTTTATAGGAATATAATTCTTGCAGGCTTAAAATGCCTTGCAGAGTCCCTACCAACTATTTCAAATTCCTTAGTTCAACCTACCAGGGCCTTGTGCGCTCTGCTTTACTCTCCAACCTTGTCTTCAGGCCCTCACCACCGCATCAGGTTAAAACTGTTGGCTGTTCTGTTGGCATGCCATTTGATCTATTTGTACGCATTTCTTCATTCTTTGGAACGCTAACTCTCTTCCCCTCCTTTATCCTCATTTCACCTAGCCAACATGTTCTTCAAGACTCAGGAAAGGTCCGCCTTCCTTCAGGAAGCTTCAGAACTCCAGATGCACGCCTGTGAGGAATACAGAGGCGTGCTCGACACTACTTTTGCATTTATTACTTTTATGTCTTCATCTACTTGTTGACTTAACACTCCTCACCAAGCTGGATCCTTGAGAGCAACATCAGTCTAACACTTGCACTTACCAGGTGTTGAATAAATGAATGAATGAATGAATGAAATTGCAATGAGGCCTTTCAGAGAAAAAGTTCTAGAATATGAGCTCTCAAGAACAGAACTTTTTGTTCTGTTTGTGGCATTCTTTGCTCAGTCTCCAAGCTCAGAGCAGGGGCTGGTGTGCCAATGGTGTTCAGTACATATCCGTACAATAGCTAAGTGGATATTCTAGAATCAAAGGAAAGCATTCTAAACTTTCTGCACCTCTTTTCCACTACTAACTTTCCAAGTTGTGACCTACTTTTACTCTAACACCACTGCATATCACATGATTTCTACTAACTAAATTAATTCTCTTGTTCTTCTATTAAGGAAAAAAAAAAGCAAAAAGCATTGACCATACTCACTAAAGAATTACTAGACATCGACCCATGGGTTTCCTGAAAAAAATGTTACATTTTCAGTGTATTCTTCTAGGTAAGAGGGATTATAATTTTTATGGTATTTTCAAAGATATTAATGTTAACAACAAAAAATCAAACTGCTTAACCAAATGTCAATGTTAACCTTAACCAAGTATAGTATTCATCTTTCTCTTCTCAAATCTATACTTTGATATGTGGCTAGTAGCCTCTGCTAAAATAAATGTAACTGGAGAGGACACAGCTTGAAGGTCTCAAACAGATTCCTACTAAATTTTCATTTAAAATTTTCTATAATCGGAAAAGTACTTACCAGCATTACTTAAAGTTAGTACCCTATTCTCACATATTCTGTGCTTGCGTGAATGAGGGTATTTATCACGCTTCTTCATAGTATGTTCAAGGAGAAAACGTCATATTCTGAACATAATGACAAAGAAAAGATTTTTTAACTGCCATCTAATTAAATGGAGTGGGGAAAACCCAAGATCATCTAGATTTACAGGAAAGTCCTTTTTTTCCCCTTTTCTGAACCAAGTGAACCGAACAGCAAAAGCAGCATTTAGCTCACTATGCATCAATTCGATCTAAAGAACAAGCTAATAATTAATTAGTAGAGGACAGGCAATATCTTTTTTCAAAAGATAAAGTTCTGTTTGAATGAAAAGGTTCTCTAGTAGATCCAAAGAAGCTAGCTACAAGGTTCCTTTTATATGAAGGCAAGATTATTCCATGGTGATTTAAAAAATTAGAAAAGTAGTAGCCTGTGGGGTGGAGCACAAGAATCCTTTCATATGAAGGCAAGATTATTCTTTGGTGCTTAAAATAAAATAGGAAAGTAGTGGCCTCTGGGGATGGGCAAGAGTCCCTGGAGTGGCGGACGGGGCTGGAATTTCGCACAGGTGTATCCATTTGTGTGTCTTAACTGCACACTTAAAATCTGAGGAGTCTATTTAAAGTACACCTCACTAAAGAAAATTAAAGATTGCCCTTACCGTTCCTTTTAACTACTACACCAGACTATGCCCTTGTTCCTGCGAGCTCTTTGTGGAGAAAACCCACACACCGAGACTCTGAGTCGCAGACTGCGGCCCCGCGGGCGCTCTGGCCGCCGCCACGGTTTCGGCCCGGCCATTCCGAGAAGCCCCAGGACCTTCCACCGCAGACAACCCGGGGCGACGCTCGGAAACAGGCCCGGCCGCCCCCAGCCCGCTGGGTCACAGAACACACCGCCAGCCACACCAGGGTGTCCGGGGGCCGGCGCGGGAGCAGAGCCCGCGGCCTCCTCGCCCCCACCCTTCGCCCCCGGGGTCCCCGCCGGAGTCACCGGTCCCCGCCCTACTCCCCGCCAGACCCCCCACTGGGACCCGAAGCCCAGTCCGCGCCGGCCGCGGGGCGCCGCCCCCAGCCGGGCTCTGCGCCTGCGCCCGCGACCAGCACCCACTTCTGAGGGTTTTTTGGAAGGGGCGAGAGACGCGGTCGGCGCAGGCGCGGCCCTCGCGCCGCCACTTCCGCCCGAGAGGGAGGCGGGGGAGGCGGGAGGGAGCCGGCGAAGGCGAGCGCCAGCCTGGCTCCTCGGGGGAGGACGGTAGTCAACGTGTGAACCCGCGACTCACCAAGTACAGCTGGTGCCAGCGGTTCTGAGTATCCAGCTCCTCGAACTCCCGCTCGACGGGGGCAGACATGGCGACGGGAGCCAGCTGGCGCGAGCGGAGTCTGCGCCGGCGGAGAGGCTCGGGCCCCGCACGATCCGGGGAGCGCGCTGGCGCTGCGGCGCATGCGCGCTCCGCGCTCCGCCCCGCCCCCACGGCGTTCTGGCCAGCTCTGGGGAAAGTACCTGGAGCGTCCGACGTCAGCGCGCCGACTCGGCGCTGGGCGGAGAAGCTCTGTGGGCGGGGCGCTCTGGGGAGGCGTGGTCCGGAGGGCGCCCAGGTGCAGAGGGGGCGGGGCTAAGAGGGCCACGGAGAAGCTCAGTTGGTTGGAGTCTGGCCCATAAGTGGGCTGCCCCTGGGCACGCGGGGACCTGGCCAGAGGGAGGAATACCACTTTGCTGAAGTAGAGCTGGCCGAGATGGTCCCCTGAAAAATAAGAGAAACCACCTCCTAATTACCTCGTTTCTTTTTCTCCTTGGTTTTATTTTTTTTTTTAGACAGTTCTTTTTTTTTTTAGGCAGGTTTTTTTAGTTTTTTTTTTTTAAAGATTTATTTTTATTTATTTATTTATCCAAGCACTGAGTACAGTCAGAAGCGTGGGAGGGGGAGAGAATTCACCAGAGCCAGAGTGGGGAGCAGAGCAGGCAGAAGGACCGAAGTACACTGTTGAGGGGAGCAGCGGGCGGCAGGAGAGGTCGCGCGCCATGTGGGACCCTCCTCCGGTGGCCCGGGAACAGCCGGGGATCGAACCCGCGCTGCAGAGGCTGCGGGCAGCTTCGCAACCTGGCGCTCAACCGCTGCGCCATAATAGGGTGTGTCCAACTTTGAAACAAATTTCTCAACCTTCGTAAAATATAGACCAACCCTGACAACAGCTAGCGAAGATGGATGGGTTATTTGTACCAAATAAATCACTAGAGCAATAGGAGAAGCAGCCTCTCCCAAAGTTTGGGAGAATGCCTCTTTTTAAGTTACAAAGCTTAAAAATTAGTGTTGCCTTTAAAAAAAGAACAAATTATCTTTTACCAAACAAATGTGCTGCTTATGGAAATCATCTGGCTTCAGGTTAAGACGATTCCTTGTTCGTATACCATAATTGTGCATACCAGGTATTCTTCAAAGCAAACATGAAGAGTTAGAAAATTTTAGCTCTGTTGTCCAATATTGATTTTTAAATTTTAATCGAAATGAAATGACAAAGATTTTCTCCTTGACCACACTTCATCTGAGGTTCATCTGAGGTCTCTTTCAATTAGATCCCAACTTTTGGACTTCCTGATTCACACTGTACAGTTTTAGCAAGATTCCTACTAAATCATTTTGGCCATTCTCCATATCTGTCTCCCTTGATATTTAATCAGGTTCCTCCTTCCTCAGGTGATGTCTGATCACCCTGACCTACCTTCAGCAAGAATTCTACTAGGTCAGGCTATTCAGAATCTCCAATGATCCCTTCTCAGCCTTTTGGCTAAGATCAAGTGCAGAAAGACCCTGATGAAAAAGGAACTCTTCTACACTGCTGGTGGGAGTGCAAAGTGGTCCAACCACTATGGAAAGCTCAGTCTACTACAAATGGAGCTACCATATGACCCGGCAATTCCACTCCTAGGGATCTACCCAAAGGACACAAAAACATTGATTCAAAAGAATACCTGTACCCTATGAATATTGCAGCATTATTTAAAATAGGTAAAACCTGGAAACAACCCAAATGCCTAAAAATAGATGACTGGATCAAGATGTGGTACATATACACAATGGAATATCATTCAGCAATCAAAAAAGATAAACTCATGCCATTTGCAGCAATGTGGATGGAGCTAGAAGGCATTATGCTCAGTGAAGTAAGTCAGAAGGAAAAAGAAAAATGGATGGTTTCACTTGTAGCAGGAATATAGGGGAACCAAATTAGACATCAGTGTAAAATAATAATCACAATACAAAACACAACAAAGCAAAAACAATTAAAAATCAGAGACATCCTGCAGGGGAGGAGGAGGGAGAGGGATCAGAGGAAGGGAGGGAGGAACACAGGGGACTGAGGTGATGGTGCACAGGTGCATTGGTGAAGGAAATTCTATGGGGACTACACCTGAAGGGGCGGGAGGAGGCAAATATTGTTTAAAAATGAACAATTATGTAAAAAATAAAAAATTATTTTAAAAAGAAAAAAACAAAATCACCCTGAAGAAAAATCGTGTCTCCACTGGAGACACTTATACCAAGCCCTGTGCCAACAAACCAAGACTTAATTATATTTTCAGCTTACCCACAAATGGAACCTTAAATGAGTAATTTACCTGATAGACCCATGCGGTAATCCAAAGGACCCCATTCTTGAAATAATCTACCCACTTTTTTTTTGCCTAATATAACTTCCTTGTGCCTGCTCTATAAAAGTCTTGTTTAATAAACAAAAAAATTTAAATTTATTCAGTTTATTTTCTAATACTTTCTAATTTTCCATTGACTGACCCTTTGACTATGAATTCTCACTTGCCCATCCTGGATTCAAAGTTGAGCCTGGAGGTCAACAAAATCTATACCACCAAAATATCTCTTTGGCATAAAGATTATTTCATAAGACGGGCTCTGAAAGCTGGGTGGAGGTCACACTATTCTAAAATAGATAAATGTATAAAGGAAAATCTTTTTCGTGTAGGATGTATCTCTCACTGTACTCACAAGACCTGATCTCTTCAACTGATCTCCCTCTTAGCAGGAAGGCTGTTTAAATCTTATCAACAGAGAAGACAGCAACTTAAATTTGCATAGCAGCCATACCCTCATTTGCTGGATCTTTCCTAGAGCCCTCACATGGCTTAACTTAACTGCATACCTCCAAAATACCTCTTGTCTTTAGCTAAAATTATTTGAAGAGATGGTTTAAACCATATTGGTTATTTACTCAATTTTACTGGGTTTCTCCATGTTTACAGAAGGTACACCTGTTATTAAACTTTCTTTTCTCTGATCAATCTGTCTGATGTTTATTTGATTATTAGTCCAAAATTTGATAATGTCATCTAAAAATTTGGGAGGCAATTAAAGCAAAGCTCATTTATTTGGGATCTAAGAATTGTAATTTAGTGTAAACACATTCAGTTAGAAAACCTAAAATTCTCCCCACAGGACAAAATCAGGTTTTTTTATAGGAAGAAAAGAGGAAGGTTAAATAAGTGGTTTAAAAAAGTTGTTTAGTATTAACAAACTTATTCTTAGCAAAATAAGTCAGTAGGAGAAAGATATTGGATAGAGTCACTAATATATGATATATAAAGCAACTAAATTAATAGTCAGATAAAGACAAGCTGAAAAACTAACCTTTGATAGCTGACTATAGAACTGAAACACTGAAGGGGGAAAGGTGAGGGAGGGGAAAAACAGGGAGGGAGGGAGACATAATGGTCTGTGGTGGTGTAGTACAGTTGAGTTGGTGGTGGACTCACTGTGGTGGCAATACTTTATGGGGGTAGCCCAATATTACCTCAGGTACAAAATAAAAAAAAACAACTACACTTGGCTATACATAATTGATTATTAATTCACTGGAAGGAATGAAAGGACTGAATCTATCCTTTAGCTAAAAGTCCAAAATTTTCAGTTCTATCAACATGACTTACCACTTGTTTGGTTGATGCTTTCTTAAAATAGCTACTTTTGACCCAGTTCAAGGAGACCTGTAATGCAATTTTTCAGTAATGTCTGATCAACTCCATTTTTAGATGGCTTTAGAGATGTCAACTTTTCACTAGAAGGGAAGTGGGAATGTATCCCTGTCACAGGCTTTGATTCTAAAGAGTTGGTCCTTTGCCTTCTAAGGATAGAATTCATCAGAGACTGCTATGTGTAGCTGAACCAGGCAAGGTTTTACTGAAGACTCATGAATGAAGGAACCAGTGCCAGAAAAAATTTAGCCTAGCTACTGGAAGGGACTTAGGAAGAGATATTTAAAGAGTAGGTCCACAAGGTGGGGCAGAACAGTATCATAGTTTATTTTGAGTTGGGCTCTGCCTGGGCATGTGCAGATGGGCTATATTTCAGCTGCTCATGCAGGCACTTGACCTTCTCCTATCAAGAAATTGTAAGATAATCTAGTCAGGATGTAATACTTTCTGTCTGGCATGGCACTCTATGGTCAAGGTGGTGGACCAAATTTAAGCAGGGCTCCTCAACCCACGATTTAGTTCTCTTGTTCAAACAGGATCTATGGGCTCATAATTTCTTTTACCTAGGTTGTCTCATCCTTTCCCCAATTGTTGCATGATGAGAATAGGATGACTTCATTGGCTGGACACTGCTCACTTATGAAGTGCCAGTGAGAAGGAAATCCTGCAAATTCTAATAAAAAGAAAAGCCAGAAAAAAATTAAAAAAAAAAAAAGTATGGAAGCAGCCTCCTAGATCTCTATCTGTTGGGTAAGAAGTGGTGAACTATTAAGTGAGAAGTGATAAGAAATGTCTCTCTTCTAAATAAGATACACAGAAGTAGGAAGCGGTAAGATTTTTTTCCCTCTATTTTAAATAATTCTTTGGACATTATGACTTTTGGCATTGAGCATTCTTGGTTTTCAAGGGCCTCATCCTTAATTTTGTATCGAATATTCTTGGTTGACCCTTTCCCACCCCAAGAAGACCTTTGCATTTCTTTTCTCTATCTTTTGTATTGTCATTAATAGCAAAAATTGTAGGATGATGTGCATGCAAGTTAAAAGCTATTGATAAGGAAATATTGTGAGCCTAAAAGCTGAAAAGTTTGGTAGGCATAGATCAAGCATATGAAAGCTATTAGTATCTTTACTACCTCAAAGTAATCTCATATACCACATAAGGTGGGCACAGAACAGGTTAGAATGACACTAAGCCACCTGAAATCTCAGAAAATTTCTGTGCAACTATGACCATAGGATTAGTGAGAATTAAGGATTTTTACTGGTTGGCCCAGATCACCAGGCATTGGTGACCTTGTGTCATTTCTTGTCCATAAATAAAATCTAGATGAGATAATGATATATTATGTATATGATAAACTTTCATGTACCAAAGGTGTGTTTCTTGAAGACCTCTCTGCTGAAGATAAAGAGTGATTGAGGGGATTGGTTGCAAGGAGCACTCCAATACCAGGAACAAAGACATTCCTGAAGATCCCCTCCCATTCTACCAGTGTATAACTTCACCTCACTTTTGCCACTAAGACACAGTTTCTTTGGAAATGCTAGTTTTGCTGTCTCATTTTCTTGTCAAAAGGAAATAAATACTGGTCCTTTGTGCACTCCATTTGGCAGTCTTTTATTTGGTCCAGACACCCATTAAGAGAATGGACTCACTAAAAAGTGAGTGGTAAAATGCTGAAAGCATTCCAACTAAGAACAGGAACAAGACAGAGATGTCCACTACACCACTCTTATTCAACATAGTCCTGAAAGTTCTAGCTGAAGCCATGGCAAGGAAAAGATATAAAAAGAATCCATCTTGAAAAAGAAGTGAAACTGTCACTATTTGCAGATGCCATACTACTATACTTAGAGAAACCAAAAGATTCTACAAAAAAAAAGCTTCTAGAAATAATAAATGAATATATTAAGGTGGCAGGATATAAAATCAACACGCAAAAATCAGTGGCATGTCTATATATGAACAATGTATCAGAAGAAATGGAAATAAGGAATACACTTCTATTTACAGTCACACCAAAAAGAATGAAATACCTGGGAATAAACTTAATGAAGGAGGTAAAAGACCTGTATAATGAAAACTATAAGACTCTGTTAAAGGAAATAAGACACAAAGAAATGGAAACATATTCTGTGCTCATGGGTTGGAAGAGTTAACATCATTAAAATATCCATATTACCCAAGGCTATTTACAGATGTAATACTAATGACTTTTTTTAGGGAAATAAACCAAACACTTAACCAAATTTTTATGAATCCACAAAAGGCTCCAAATAGTGAAAACAATCTTGAAAGAAAAAAGGTAAAGTGAAGGCATCACACTTCCTGACTTCAAACAATATTACACAGTAACAATAATGAAAACAGTATGGTACTAGAACAAAAATAGAAACTCTAACCAATGGAACAGAATGGAAGCCCAGAGATAAAGCCATAGAAATATGGACAAAGGAATTAAGAACACACCTTGGAGAAGACAACCTTTTTAATAAATGGTGCTGGAAAACATGGGTAGCCACATGCAAAAAAAAGACCTATATTTAACACCATACATCAAAATTCACTCAGAAATGGATTGAAGATTTGGACATAAAGACCAAAACCATAAAACACTTGAAAGAAAACACAGGACACACACTACAGGACATCTACTACAAAGATGAATTTGGTAACACAACCCCAGCATCAAAGGAAACCAAGGCAAAAATAAATTCGTGGGACTATATCAAACTTAAAAGATTTTGTTCCTCAAAAGAAGCCATCACAAAAACAAAAAAACAACCTATAGAATGGGAAAAAAATATTTGCTCACCAAACATCTGAGAAGAGGTTAATCTCTGTAGGGTAAATGATTTTCAGGTTTTTCTGCCCCAGGGCCATTAGAATTGCATGCGTGATGGGGGTGGGGGTCACCTGCATTTTATTACTTTGTTATATTTAGTTGCCTTGTTTATTTCTGTGGGCCATGGCTGCAGTATTGATATATTTGCCCAGAGAAGCTGAGGCAAGAGAGAGAGAATGCCAGAGAGCCCCAAAGGAGTGAAGATTCCCCTGGGGCTGAGGGGCCTACCAGTTTTGGTTTTCTTATTTTGGTTTCTCTCCCTTTCCATGCTCAATCTGTTGGTTGTGAGGTGCTGGGCTTGATCAGCTTATAAGGTGGCCTCTTTATGCTCTAAAAGAGCCTAGGTCTGATTGGGCTTGTTTTCTCCCACTCATACTTTGCTGACCCATTCTCACGGGTGACAGGACAAGTTCTTACATCTGCTTGATCTCTGAGGCTGCTTGTTCTCTGGAAAATTCTCACTGTATCCTGTTTGAGCTGTGGATACCTGTAAGGGCAGGAAAGGACACAGGGCAGGTTTTCTAGGATCCAGCAGACCGGGTAAAGGAGGAGTCAGAGTCCTTAGTGGCTTTTTGCAGGTCTTTTTATTGGGATTTACCCGGTACACAGCAGGCAAGGGTGCTGGTGGGCCGGGAGGCTGGCAGTCCTCTCAGCCCCCAGCAAGTCTTCACTCTATCTGGGCTCTTGGTGTTCTCTGCTTCTGCTACTTCTTTCTCGGCTTCTCTTTTGGCTTCTGCTGGCGTCCCTGTGACGTGGACCTTAAAAATCCCAGTCTTAGGCCAGGTGAATCCCATCTACCTATGCCCACACCCTACTCCAGGTGCCCGCCATCAGGCATGCATTCAGGACTGCAAGGATCCATCATCTATCCTGATGGTGGGAGGGCAGAAAAGCCTGACATTTTTCCTTACCCAACAATACCCCAAACTCTGATATTACGTGATGCTTTGCCTACCTGATGTCATACCTACATGTTATTCAGTCTCTACACGCTATGACTACCTTATTAGACACACCTGGTTTTAGTGTAAGTCTGATCTGATTGAGGAAACCTGTTTCTGACTGGTTACTAACACTTCTTCCTTGTCTCCATTCCTTCTTAGCTGCTACTTGTTCTCTCTCTCTCTCTCCACGCCCCCCCCACCCCCACGCCAAGCACTACAGTGGCACCTGTAGTAGAGGGATTCACATTTCCCAGGGCAAATTATAATTGGTCATAACATTTATCACTATGGGAAATCAGGAAAATATCCCTAAGGAGTCCCCTTTGAGGTACATTCTTAAATCATTGGAAAAAGCTTAAACGGAAACAGACTCATGAAGAGTATTCTTTTGTAACACAGCCTGGCCTTAGTATAAACTAAAAAAATGGCATAGTCTAATATGAAGCCATTTTTATAACTTGAATTGTTTTGTTAATTGGAAAATAGTGGCTATAAAGTCCCTATGTGCAGGCATTTATGAAGATAAGACTTGAGCAAATCTTAGGTGCTATGTCTTTGTTATTACTCCCTAATGGAGCCAGCCAGTTTTGTGCCTGGAGGAACCTCCCCAACCCCTGCGGCTCACCCCCACAAAGCCTCCATAATCTATGCCTTACCTGAGCCCATGGGGACCACCCCAAGTGTGATTTGGGCAGCTCCCTCTCCCTAGTCTCCTTCTAGGATGAAGCATAAACCCACTGAGGTTTGCCCCATGTATAGGGTGGCAGATGGACACGGTGGTGTTTGTTGTGTCCATATCCCACTTTCTGTTAGTAATCTGCTCAATACAAGAACTTTGGTAATTGGGCCTCCCTGGTGGCGCAGCGGTTAAGCGCTGGGTTGTGAAGCTGCCCCCAGCCTCTGCAGCACGGATTTGATCCCTGGCCACCCGGCGAGGTTCCCACATGGCGCACAGACCCCTCCTGCCGCACCCGCTGCTCCCCTCAGCAGTGTACTTTGTCACTCTGCCTGTTCTGTTCCCTGCTCTGGCTCTGGCGAATTCTCTCACCCTCCCGCTCTTCTGACTGTACCCAGTGCTTGTACAAACAAATAAAATTAAAAAAAAAAAAAAGAACTTTGGTAATTTTAGTGAAAATCCAGGGAAGTTTAGAGATGGTTTTATAAAATTGAGAGTAGCCTTTAATCTGATTCTTTCACTTCCAGTATACTACAGTGACCCTCCACCTTCACTCGGTGTCTTATGTTCACATTGCATTTTTGAGTGAGACACTGAAGAGCCCACCAGGGTGGACTGGTACAAACCTAGGTGCCAGATATAGCTTATTACTCCAAAATAAAGAATGAGTGAATTTCTATCTTAGTCACATGGGTTTCACACCTATACTCTGTAGATTGATGGCAATTTTAGAGAATCTAGAAGCATTGTGTGGCTTGGAAGATGTACAGTCTTTTTTTTTTTTTAAGATTTATTTATTTATTTATCAAGCACTGGGTACAGTCAGAAGTGCGGGAGGGTAAGGGAATTCACCGGAGCCAGAGCGGAGAACAGAATAGGCAGAGTGACAAAATACACTGCTGAGGGGAGCAGCAGGCACGGCAGGAGAGGTCTATCATGCCATGTGGGACCCTCGCTGGTGGCTGGGGATCCAACTGGTGCTGCAGAGGTTGCGGGCAGCTTTGCAGCCCAGCGCTCAACCGCTGCGCCACCAGGGGAGGCCCGGAGATGTACAGTCTTTTGATAAACTCACTCAATGATGTTATATTAAATACCATGTGAGAAAATAAATAATACAATTCAAAAGGGACAAATGACCTATTTGTCATTTTTCCAAAGAAGATGTTCAAATAGCCAATAGGTACATGAAAAGTTGCTCAATGTTATTAAACATTAAGGAAATGTAAATCAAAACACAATGAGGTACCACGACACATCTGTTAGAATATCCATTGTCAAGATGACAAGAGATAAGAAATGCTGACAAGAATGTGGAGAAAAGGGAACCCTTGTGCACTCTCGGTGGGACTGTAAATTGGTACAACCATTGTGGACAACAGTAAGGAGGATCCTTGAAAAATTTAAAAATGGAACTACTATATGATCCAACAGTTCCACTCCTGGGTACATATCCAAAGGAAATGAAATCACTATGTTGAAGACATACCTGCCCACTATGTTCACAGCAGCATTGTTTACAATAGTCAAGATATGGAAGCAACCTAAATGCTTACTGATGGATGGATCGATATAGGAAATGTGATAAAATGAAATACTTTTCAGTCATTAAAAGGGAAGTCCTAACATTTGTGACAACATGGATAGACATTAAGGGCATAACCCTAAATGAAATGGGTAAGATAGATAAATACTGTGTGATCTCATGAGTAGGTAAGAGTGTACAAGAAATTGGATGAAGGTAGTCAAAAGGTAAAAAAAATCCAGTTTACGAGATAAATAAATGTGAGGAATAATGTAATGTACAGCTTGACTATACTTAACACTCTTGATGGTATATTTAAAAGTTCTAAGAGATTAAATCCTAAAAATTCTCATCACAAGAGAATCTCATTTTATATTTATATGAGATATTGGATGTTAACTAAACTTATTGTAGTAATCATTTTGTAATATATGTAAACCAAGTTAGTCAGCTATGCACCTTAAAATTATATAGTGCTGTATGTCAATTACATCTCAATAAAACATAAAGGAAAAAATAAATACCATGTAAGATACTGTGTGTGCTTTCCTCTTTCAGATTAAAGGGCAAAATTGGGCCTCCCTGGTGGCGCAAGTGGTTAAATCTCAGCACTATCAAGTGATTGGTTCAATTGCCAGCCAAGGAGCTGACCCACATGGTGCAGCAGACTTCTCCTATTGCACCCATTACTCCCCTCAGCAGTGTATTTCAGTAGATCTGACTGTTCTGCTCCCCACTCTGTCTCTGGTGAATTCTCTCATCCCCTGTACCTCTGGCATACAGCCCAGTTCTTGTATGCATAAATAAATAAAAATAAATCTTTAAAACAAATGGGCAAAATTTACTTATATTTATTTAAATTAAAAATTTTAATTATATTTACATATAAATATTAAAATGCAAAAAATCTTAACATTATGGCTTAATAGATTTTTATATGTACATATACAAACACACAAATGTGTGTATTATATGCAACCCAGAATACTACATACAGTATTTCCAGAGCCCCAGGAGATTCACTCATGGTCTCTACCCCAGTCAAAATCTCTATCCTACACCACTGCCCCAGAAGTACTACTATTCTATTGCCAGTTCACCAACTTCATACAATTTTCATTAAAATTTCTGCTGCCTATTTTTTAACATCATATAATGGAAGTATACAGTATCTACTCTTTTAGATCCAGCACCATTTGAATACACCATAATTTCTCTATTGAATCAAAGCCAGTCTCTGCTGAACACCCCCCCCCCAGATGCTCCTATATGTGTGAACCTATTTCTGGACTTTCTATGTAGTTCCACTGGTCAGCTTGTCTCTCTTGCAGCAATATCACATTTGCTTTATAGTAGATACTGATATCTGGAGGAATAAAGTCTTCACGATCTATTCTTGTTCTTGATTAGTCTTGAACCTTGAACATGTTTCTGGATTCTATTCTGTTTCATTCTTTTATTTATGTCTTTGTGCTATTTTAATTATTATCTTTTTTAATATAACTTAACATATGGTAAAGTCTCCAGTTTTCCTCAACATATTTGTGGACTCCTGAATTTTTGTATAATGTTAATTTACATATATGTGTATATATATATGTAGATATATATATATATATATTTTCCCCCACAATTAAAGCATCCAGATAGAGTGACTCCTATTCATTCCATGCCAGCGAACTAAAGCTTATCTAGGTTCTTATGTGTAGATGTCTCAGAAAACGAAGATCTAGATCTTCTAATCAGCATTGCACTTTCAGCACAGGTTAGCTGACTAGACTCCAAGTCCCCCATTTTCTCCATATTTAAAGTAACCTGCATTAGCCAATCATCAAAGCCTTGTATATCCTTTTTGTTCCTGCTTGATTGTTCTATAAAAATCTTTCACTTTTGTAGATCTTTAGACCTCCTTTTTATCTATTTCCCAATTCATAAATTGCTGAATAAAAGTCAACTAGATCAGAAATTATCTGTGGAAAATTTTCTTTTAACACTACCATATAAAATCTGGCAACATTTTTATTGAACTTGTACTGAATTCAGAGTTACTTTAGAGTCTACTGGTAAAATCACAATACTAAAGTTTTCAAGCCATGAACATCATATGGTTTTGCATATATTTTGTTCTTCTTTCATTTCTGTCAGTGATACATTGTGGTTCTCAGCTTAGAGATCTTGTTAATTTTTTCTTAATTTATATTAAATTTTTCTATTCGTTTCTTGCTGTCATAAACAATTTACTTCCATGAAATAGAATCAAATATGGACTGAGACTGCAGCTTATACACTAGAAATCACCAAATGTGAGAAACAAAGTTGGAAAAAGATGAAGAAATAAGTCCTAAACACATAAAACACTTCACTGGGATCTGCTGGTGAAAGCGAAGCTCAGGGTTAGGTAACACAGTGAGGATAGGTTCCAGGATTGTAAAAAAAAAAAAAAAAGAAGGGGGTGGGTGGGGAAGGGTTCAGAGTCAAGAATGGCTTTACTGCCAAGTAAATCATTCTTGGTATTTACATACAAAATTAGTTGGTTCTGTTTCTTAGAAATACACATGGAAAGAAAGGAAGATTTGATCATCACTTTATGAATCTGTTGCTTTGCAATACTGACATCATCAGTAATAGGGATGATTCACTCAAATTCAAATTTCAGCAGCAGGAAATAAACATCAAAATATCAATGTGGTCCCTCAGTACAAAGCCTCTACCCCACTAGATCCTCCCTCTCCATCCCACTCCCTTCCACCCTTTAGTGGTTACAATTTCACTGCTGCCATCTTATTGTTTTTCCTTTTACTTATATATATTTTACATCATTATTCATTTTTAAACAATGTTTGCATTCCTGCCCCCCAGCTGTAGTCCCCATAGAATTTCCTTCACCAATGCACCTGTGCACCATCACCACAATCCCCTGTACTCCTCTCTCCCTCCCTCTGATCCCGATCACTGCTCCTCCCCAACAGGATGTCTCTGATTTATAATTGTTTTTTTTTGTCTTGTTGTGTTTTGTATTGTTATTATTTTTTTCCTCTGATATCTTTTTTGGTTCCCCTATATTCCTCCTATAAGTGAAATAATCTGATATTTTTCTTTTTCCTTCTGACTTATTTCACTGAGCATGATTCCTTCTAGATCCATGCATGTTGTTGCAAATGGCATGACTTTATCTTTTTTATTTATTTTAATTTTTAATATTATATATTTTTACATCATTTTTTCCTTTTTGTGCAATGTATGTATTTTCATCTTGGTTATAGTGCCCATAAAATTTCCACCATCCTTGTTCTGATGATACTCCCTTCTGCCCCCACCACACAGTGTGTCTTGGTTTATTGTGTCACAGTTGCCTGTTGATTTTGATATTTTACTTTATTATAATAAGTCTTTTTCTGATCTATTATTTGGGTTTTCCAAATTCCTGCTATGAGTGAGACCATCCAGTATTTTTCTTTTTCTTCCTGGCTTATTTCATTGAACATGATCCCTTCCAGCTCTATCCATGTTGCTACAAATGGCATGAGTTTATCTTTTTTGATTGCTGAGTAATATTCCATTGTGTATATGTACCACATCTTCTTGATCCAGTCATCTATTTTTTGGGCATTTGGGTTGCTTCCATAGCTTTGCTATTGTAAATAGTGCTGCTATAAACATAGGGGTGCAGGTGTCCTTTTGAATTAATGTTTTTGTGTCCTTTGGGTAGATACCTAGGAGTGGAATGGCTAGATAATATGGAAGCTCCATTTTTAGCAGATTGAGGAAACTCCACAGAGCTTTCCATAGTGGTTGGACCAGTTTGTACTCCCACCAGCTCTGCAGGAGAGTTCCTTTTTCTCCACATCCTTGTCAACATTTGTTGTTGCTAGTTTTTTTAATATGTGCCATTCTCACTGGTGTAAGATGATATCTCATTGTAGTTTTGATTTGCATTTCCCTGATTACAAGTGATGTTGAACATTTTTTCATATGCCTGTTGGCCATTTGCATTTCCTCTTTGGAGAAGTTTCTTTTTAGCTCTTCTGTCCATTTTTTTGACTGGGTTATTTATTTTGTTTTTGTTGAGTCTCATCAGTTCTTTGTAGATTTTTGTGATCAGCCCTTTATCATTAGTGTTGTGTGCAAACATTTTCTCCCAATCGGTGGGGTATCTCTTTGTTTTGGTTACTATCTGTTAAATTAAAAAGAAGCTTTTTAATTTATCTTTTTTGATTGCTGAATAGCATTCCATTGTGTATATATACCACATCTTCTTGATCCATTCATCTATTCATTTATAGTTGTTTCTAAGACTTACCTATTATAAATAGTGCTGCAATAAACATAGGGGTGCAGGTGTCCTTTTGAATTAATGTTTCTGTGTCCTTTGGGTGGATCCCTACGAGTAGAATTGCTGGGTTGTGTGGTATTTCCATTTTTATCAGATTGAGGAAACTCCACACAGCTTTCCATAGTGGTTGGAACAGTCTGCCCTCCTACCAGCAATGTAGGAGAGTTCCTTTTTCACCACATCCTTACCAGCATTTGTTGTAGCTAGGGTTTTTTTTTTTTTTTTTTTTTTTTGATATGTGCCATTCTTACTTGTGTAAGGTGGCATCTCATTGTGGTTTGATTTGCATTTCCCTGATTATAAGAGATGTTGAACATTTTTTTATATAGTTGTTCATTATTGGGATTTCCTCTTTGGAGAAGTGAATTTCTTCTGTCTATTGCTTGACAGATTGCTTACTTTGTTCTTGTTGAGTAGTGTAGGTTCTTTTATATCTTCGTGATCAGTCCTTTATTAGTTGTATTGAGTGCAAAATTTTCTCCCAATCATTAGTGTGTCTCTTTGTTTTGGCTGATGTCTCTTTTTCTTTATAGAAGCTTTTCAGTTTGATGTAATCCCAGGTGTTCATCTTTTCCTTAATTTTCTTTGCTTTGTGTAATGAGTCTTTAAAGATGTTACTGAGCTATATGTCTTGTAGTATTTTACCTGTATTTTCTTCTATATATTTGGTTTCAGGTCTTCTGTGTGTGTGTATGTATATATAGGGTTTCACCTCTTATGTCCAGATCTTTTATTCATTTTGAGTTGATTTTTGTGCATGGTGAGAGGTAGTGGTCTAGTTTCATTGTTTTGCAGGTGGTGGTCCAGTTTTCCCAGCACCATTTATTGAATGAACTGTCCTTGTTCCATTGCATATTCTTTTCTCCTTTGTCAAAGATTAGTTGTCCATATATATGTGGCTTTATTTCTGGACTTTCTATTCAATTCCATTGGTCTGTGTGTCTGTTTTTGTCCAGTACCACACTGTTTTAATTATTATGGCTTTGTAGTATAGTTTGAAGTTTGGAAGCATAAGTAAGTTACTTTATTAAGAATCAATGGGCCTCCCCGGTGGTGCAGTGGTTGAGCGTTGTGTTGTGAAGCTGCCCGCAGCCTCTGCAGCACCAGTTCGATCCCCGGCAGCTCCCCGGCCACCAGAGGAGGGTCCCACATGGCGTGCAGACCTCTCCTGCCACCCACTGCTCCCCACAGTGGTGTGCTTCGGTCCTTCTGCCTGTTCTGCTCCCCGCTCTGGCTCTGGTGAATTCTCTCACCCTCCCGTTTTTCTGACTGTACCCAGTGCTTGTATAAATAAATAAATAAATCTTAAAAAAAAGAATTAAGACTTAGGAACTTGATCCCCTGAAGAACTCCCAGATAACTTGGGAAATCTGCCTAAATTGTAAGCTTTTCAATGAGGATTATGTACAGTTTGAAAGGAGGTTAAATGTATTATTTTTTAAAAAAGATTTATTTTAATTTATTTGTGCATACAAGAACTGGGGTATGGGCCAAAGGTCGGGGTTGGGGGGAGAGTTTAGATGATTCACTAGAGACAGAGCAGGGAACAGAACAGGCAGATCTAATGAAATACATTGTGAGGGGAGCAGCGGGTGACACAGGAGAGGTCTCCTGTACCATGTGGGTTAGCTCCCTGGCTGGGGATTGAACTCTTGCCAGATTGAACTCAAGTCTCAGGAACTCATGCTGCAGTGGCTGGCAATTGCATGATAGCACTGACTTTAACCCCTGCACCACCAGGGAGGCCTCTATATTTAGTACTTTAAAGGACTTCTTACAAAGAAAAATTAGAGTAGAGATTTGGTTAATTTATATATCTGATGTTGTCTATGAGTTGAGGAAAACAAAGAAGGTTGTTAAAATTTACCATATCTATTTAGAGCCTTACTATCTGGGAATTGGTAGTGCTAGCAACATTTATGAATGGCGAGTTAACATTCTTTGACGTTACCAATTTGTTTGGAGACAACAGGTTTCAAACACTGTTCTATTTTTTCACAGGGACAGCATTTTTCTGTCTCTTTACAGGGCACAGTCTCTTCACAGGACCAGACCGGCTGCATCCTGACTCTTGGCATGGACCCCTTACCGTGAAATCAGGTGTTCATTTAACTGTTAGTTTTGATTACCAGAATAAATAAATTGTGGTATAGTCCAACAGTTGAATACTATATAGCAATGAGGACAAATGATCTATTTCTACATTAAAGATATGGATAAGGTCTTTACCCACATCATGGCAGAATAGAGAGTTTGGGACCACCTTCTCTGAAAACAACTATAAAAATATTTGGTCAAAAGAAGATTTGGAAGTTCTTTGATAGAGACTCAGGAGTTTCCCATGGAGGATTTGCACTAAGGTTGGTGACTTGCTGAAAGGAAAGAGAGGGAAGAAGTGAAGGCAATGACCAGGAAAACAGACACCCTGGCCATCAAAACAAGATGGAGATGGCCATCCATGGCCCTCTG
This sequence comes from Talpa occidentalis, assembly GCF_014898055.3. Taxonomy (NCBI): domain Eukaryota; kingdom Metazoa; phylum Chordata; class Mammalia; order Eulipotyphla; family Talpidae; genus Talpa; species Talpa occidentalis. The sequence goes on from NW_023601322.1 coordinate 52,499,901, forward strand.
AGGAGCACCAGGGCCATGGAAGGACTTTTCAGAAACAGAGTAGTCATGCATGGGTACATGTCCTAGCCTAGGTAACTGGGAGTTCTGTGGCTGGTGGGAGCAAGGAAAACCCCTCCCAGTCCTCTCCAGGAGATAATATAACAAAGATAGAGAAGCACAGGATTTGATCATGAGCCCAAAAGCAGATGGAAGAGTGAGAGAGAGAGCAAGAATGAAAGTGAGAGTGAGAGAGAGAGAGATCTCCCTACTCCCTTGGAAAAATCAAACAAGGATGCTGCTATTGTTGCCCTTGTGCACAGGGCAGTGGTGGCTGCAGAAGCAGCTGTAGAGGCAGCCATTATCTACAGCAATTGTTTGGCAACTGGCACATAGCCTACCTGGCAGCACAGAGCCTGCCAGGGCCAACAGAGTCCTGGAACTTAAGCCCCATGAAGCATAGGCAGCCCTGCTTCCCAGGAGATGCAAACCTGGTAGAACATGACTTTCAGCAAAATGGAACAACAGAATGGTGAAGTGGGAAGGTAAACCAACAGAAACACTGAACAGAAATTGTTGTGGATCAACAGGGGATAGAAGTGACCACTTCACTCTTCAACAAAACTGAGACCAAGTACTTAAGCCTCAACCTCCTTTCCAACAATTTATACCAAGGTAAAGGAATAAAAGAAATAAAACTGAACCCGGTGGCGCAGTGCTGTGAAGCTATCCACAGCCTCTGCAGTGTGGGTTTAATCTCTGCTGGCCAGGGAGATACCCACTGGCATGGCAGACCTTTCCTATCTTACCTGCTGCTCCCCTCAGCAGTGTATTTGGGTCCGTCTGCCTGTTCTACTCCCTGCTCTGTCTCTGGTGAATCCTCTCACCCTCCTGTGCCTCTGACCTATACCCCAGTTCTTGTATAAAAATAAATAAATCTTAAAAAAAAACCAACTAAACCAGCAGTATTCCAACTGTAAGAAAGGAAAAAAAAGCAACACACATACATAGACGCAAGGAATATCTGAACACAATCAAAAAGAGAATAGAAGTTCTGGGTGATATGCAAAGGATGCAGAGATAGAGGACCTACCAGGCAAATACTTTAAAATAACAATATTAAAAAAAATTTTTTTAAGATTTATTTATTTATTTATACAAGCACTGGGTACAGTCAGAAGTGCGGGAGGATGAAAGAATTCACCAGAGCCGCGCGGGGAACAGAAAAGGCAGAATGACGAGAAATACACTGCTAAGGGGAGCAGCGGGCGCAGCAGGAGAGGTCTGTGCACCATGTGGGACCCTCGCCCGGTGGCCGGGGATCGAACCGGCGCTGCAGAGGCTGCGGTCAGCTTCGCAGCCCAGCGCTCAACCGCTGTGCCACCAGGGGAGGCCCAATATTAAAAATTCTTAATCAACTACACGAAAGAAGGTCTAATTGGCAAGTGCAAGATCTTAGAAAGTAGATGCGGGGGGAAAAAGAGTTCTTGACCAAAGAGATTGAAAATATTATAAGAAGATTGAAAATATCAAAAAGAGACTGAATGAAATGAAGAGAAATACACAGTGCTTTAAATAGAATTAAACTGGCAGGACAGAGTTTCAGGAATAGAAAAGTCAAATGCATAAGTTACTCAATTAGAAAAAGTGAAAGAAGACTTGGAAAAATGAGGAAACTAGAAGAAATATCAGACTCAACTAGAAGAGGAAACATAAGGATAATGGATACTCTGGAAAGCAAAAAGAAAGAGAAGGGAGAATAGACACTGTTCAAAAAAATAATAGCTGAGAATCTCCCTAATTTGAGGAATGAAATAAGCATGGATATCCAGGAAGCAGAGAGAACACCCAAATTTCCAAATGTAAAATGACTATTTTTTTAATTATCGAAAATCAACAATAAAGAAAAATTACAGGAAACTAAGAAAAAGAAGATAATTTACAAAGCCACCCAAGTTAGACTTTCCTTCAATTTTACCCTGTCACCCTCCAGGAAAAAATAAAACGGAATGAAGTGTTAACAATCCTAAAAGACAACCATGAATACTCTATTCTGCAAAATTATCATTCACATAGGAAGGGGAAATGAAGGTTTTCTCTGACAAACAAAGCTTGTGGAGTTTATCACACCCAGATCTGCCCAACAAGAAACATTGAAAAGAGTTCTTCTATAAGAAAAGAAAAAAAGTGAAACAGAAAATACTGATCAAAATGACAATAGGAATACAAAATCAGACGCATGAGCAAGATTATTATTAGTCAATAACAAAACAGTAAAGGGAAGGAAGAAATGTGCTGTATAATTAAATGTCAGAGAGCAAACATCAGCTTATAAAGTACCTTTTTTAGACATATTAAGTTCCTCATGACCTCCATAGTAACCACAAACCAAAAATCTAGCACCACTAGAGAAAGACATCCAGAAAGAGCAGTGAAAATCAAATGGAAGAAGAAACAACAGAAAGATAACACAATAAAACACAGAATGACTGATGATCAGCATTACATATTAATAATCACCCAAAATGTGAATGGCCTGAAATCACTAATTAAAATGCACAGAATGGATACCCAAAGGAGGAGAAGAGGCACAAAGACCCAGGAATACCACTCCTTATCCTGTGAAATGGCTGGAACCTCACTGACCAAGACCACAAAGCAAAAGCAGAAGCATGTGGCCCAGTAAGGCCACACCCTGTCAAGTGTTGGGAGGGAGCGCGAGGGGAGGATGGCACCACAACTATCCCAGAGTCCCCCAAAGCAGCAGGGACCCAAAGCCAAAAAAACCCCAAAAACACAACAAATGGTAATATAAAACCTCATGGATATACCTGAGATAACAAATCTCTGGAACCCAATCATAAGAACATGGAAGATCTGTTCACCCTATCAGAAACAGAATTCAAAATTGCCATGATAAAATAAATTCAAAGAAATGGAAGAATGTCCAAAAAACAAATGAATGTACAGAGATAAAATCAGTGAACAGAAGATCAAAATTGAAGCTGTAAATGAGAAAACAATGGAGATTCAGGCTATAAAAAGAGCAATAGAGGAAATAAAAAAATCAAGAGAAAAATAAAAAAATCAAGAGCTATGGAACTAGAATAGACCAAATGGTAGAACAAATTGATGTGCTTGAACATGTGAATAAAATAAAGAATTCTGGTAGAAAAGGAAAAAAGGGAAAAAAGTTTTAAAATATTAAGAAACACTCTGAGAATTAACTGACTCCATGAGGAAAAGCAATATGGATGAATGGTTATATCAGAAAGGGAAGAGAGAGAGAATGGAAGAAAAAGCATATTTAAAGAAATAATAAAGGTAAACTTCCAAAACCTGGAGTAGGGAATAAATATACAAATCCAGGAAGCTAACAGAATCCTGGGGTACCTAACAAAATGAGAGCTACATAAACACATATAGTAATGAGACTTCAAAGAGTTCAAGACAAAGAAAAATACTGATGCTGGCAAGGGAGAAGAAGAAGATAACCTAAAAAGGTACTGATACTGAAACTGAGCCACCTGGGCAGCAGAGGCCAGCAGCAGCAGCGGTGGTCCCTCACCCAGTTTCTCTACCACAAGTCAATTCTGGCTGTGGCACCTCAGAGTCCAGCAACTACCCTCTTACACTGGATCATGGAATGAACCAATCATGTGCAAGTTATGAACTGAATGGTGCTAAATGGTCCAATCAGCTACGGGATTGAAAAATGCTCCAATCAGACTTGTAGGTTGGGGACCCTGAAAAAGTATATAAGCCAAAGTGAGAGGGAGCTGAGGGACACTGTTCCAGTCTCTGAAGAAAGAACGGGAAGAGAGACTCCATTCCCTGGCCTCTGAAGAAAGAAGGTTGAAAGAAGAAAGAAAAAAAGATGTATGCAGCAGCTGACCACCGAGGCCTGGAAGGAGAAGCCAAAGACCTCTGTCAGAGACTGGGCCTCCAGTCCTGTCTCTGACATCACCTGAAAGGAGCATCAAAGACTCCAAGTCTGGTGTCTTAAATAGTTTATTGTTTGTTGTTGGTGTTGTCCAACATCTCACAAAGAACTGTTAACACTTGGTGTCTCTGACACCGACTCTGGGGGACCGATAGTGACCATCAATACTGGTCAGTGCTGTCCAGAATGCCTGGTGACTGGTAATGACAATCACTACTGGCCAGTGATGTCCACCTCTCCTGAGAGGTGACCAGTACTCTGCTTGTACTTCTGGTGGACACTATCTGGGTGAGATAGCCAGTCACTTGTGGCTACAGTTCAAAAGAACACCTGTACCCCTATGTTTATTGCAGAATTATTTACAATAGGTAGGACCTGGAAACAACCCAAATGCCCAAAAATAGATGACTGGATCAAGAAGATATGGTATATATACACAATGGAATATTACTCAGCAATCAAAAAAGATAAACTGCAGCAACATGGATGGTGCTGGAAGGGATCATGCTCAGCGAAATAAGCCAGAAAGAAAAAGAAAAATACCGGATGGTCTCATTCATAGCAGGAATCTAGAAAACTTAAATAAGGGACCAGGAAAATGAATAACTATAAGAAAGTGAAAATCAAAATCAACAAAAAACTATGAACCAGAGACACTTTTTGGGGGGTGGGGGGTGGGAGGGGAGGGGTTGGGGTCAAAATAAGGGGATTGCAATTGTATGGGGAGTATAAAAATTTATTAAAAAAAATAAACTCATGCCATTCGCAGCAATGTGGATGGAGCTAGAAGGAATTATGCTCTGTGTAATAAAAAATATCAGATAGTTTCACTTACAGCAAGAATATGGGGAACCAAATAAGACATCAGTATAAAAAAATAATAACTATAAAACACAACAAAGCAAAAACAGACAATTATAAATCAGAGACATCCTGTAGGGGAGGAGGAGGGAGAGAGATTAAGGGAGGGAGGATCACAGGGGAATGTGGTGCAATATACATAGGGGTACAGGTATCCTTTTGAATCAATGTTTTTGTGTCTTTTGGGTAGATCCCTAGGAGTGGAATTGCTGGGTCATATGGTAGCTCTATTTTTAGTAGACTGAGGAAACTCCAGACAGTTTTCCATAGTGGTTGGACCAGTTTGCACTCCCACCAGCAATGTAAGAGAGTTCCTTTTTCACTACATCCTCACCAACATTTGTTGTTGCTTGTTTTATTGCTATGTGCCATTCCTAATGGTGTCAGGTGGTATCTCCAGAATAAAGAACTGGAAAACAATCCTCCAAGCAAATGGGACCCAAGGGAAGACAGGGACAGCTATACTTATATCAGACAGGTAGGACCTATAAAACACAACAAAACAAAAACAGACAATTATAAATCAGAGATCCTGCAGGGGAGGAGGAGGGAGAGAGATTGAGGGAAGGAAGAGCACAGGGGAATGTGGTGATGGTGCACAGGTGCATTGGTGAAGGAAATTCTATGGGGACAACACCTGGGGGGGAGGGAAGAAAATATTGTTTAAAAATGAATAATGTAAAAAATTTTTTTTTTAAAAGTCATCTGGTCCTGCAGTTTTGATTACTGTTTCAGTTTCCTTGCTTGTAATTTGTCAGTTGGGGTTTTCTGTTTCTCCTGTTTTCAGTGTTGAATGGTTCTATAATTCTAAGAATTTGTCCATCTCTTCAAGGTTTGTGAGCTTATTGGCAAATATATATTCATAGTACTCTCATTCTCTGAATTTCTGCAGTGGCTGTTGTAACTCTTCCTTTTTCTTTTCTGATCCCATTTATTTGAATTTTCTCCTTTATTTTTTTTTTTAGTGAATATAACTAAAGGTTTGTCTATTTTCTTTATTTTTTCAAAGAATTAGATTTGGTTTCATTAATCTTTTGGTTTCTTTTTTACTTCTATTTCATTTGTTTCTGCTCTAATTTTTATTATTTCCATTATTCTACTAGAATTTGATTTTGTTTGTTTTTCTTTTTCTACTTCTTCTAAATGAGAGCTAAGGTTATTTATTTGAGCTCTTTGTTTCTTGATGTAGGTCTGTTTTGCTATATCTTTCCCTTTTCTTTTTTGAGATTTATTTATTTATACAAGCACTGGGTACAGTCAGAAGCACGGGAGGGTGAGAGAATTCACCAGAGCCAGAGCGGGGAACAGAACAGGCAGACTGACGAAGTACACTGCTGAGGGAAGCAGTGGGTGTGACAGGAAAGGTCTGTCGCACCATGTGGGACACTCACTGGTGGCTGGGGATCGAATAGGCCTGCAGAGGCTGCGGGCAGCTTTGCAGCCCAGTGCTCAACCATTGCGCCACCAGGGGAGGCCCTATCTTTCCCTCTTAGTACTCCTTTTATGGTGTCCCATAAGTTCTGAAAGATTGTGTACTCACTGTCATTCATCTTGCAGTATTTATTTTATTTGTTCTGTGATTTCTTATTAACTCATTAGTCTTTCATTAGCACATTTTTCAGGGTCTAAGAGCTGTGGGTTTTCTCTGCTTTTGTGTTGTAGTTGACTTCAAGTCATGAAAAATATGTTTAGTATGACTTCAATCTTCATGAATTTGTTGATACTTGCCTTATGATGCAAGAAAACTATAAGATATTGTTAAAAGAAATTAAAAAAGGCACAGAAATGAAAGATATTCATAGCTTGGAAAAATGAACACAGTTAAAATGGCCTTTCTACATAATACTTGATACAAATTCAGTGTAATCCCTATCAAAATTTCAATAGTATTCTTTAAAGAAATAAAACAAATATTACTGAAATTCATATGAAACCACAAAAGACTCAGGATGTCCAAAGCAATCCTAATTAAAAAAGAGGTACAAAGTTACTAATTAATGCACACAAATACACTAATGTACCCCCATGGTCTATGCAGCACTAGTTACAGTAACAAACTATGGAAACAACTGAAGTGCCAAAAAACAGATGGGTGGATCAAGAAGATGTGGCATACATATACATACAACAGCATGGATGGCTCTGGAAAGGTTTATGCTAAGCAAAATAAACCAGAAGGAGAAAGACAAATATTGGGTGTTATCATTTATGAAATCAGACAGAGGGTCATATAAAGCCAGACTCAAATCTAGCACTTCAAAGACTATTGAACACAAACATTCAGAGGAGGAGAGGAAGTTGGAGGGGCAAACATGAATTGGGGAAGGAGCACAATAAATAATTAAAAAAGTAAAATACACAACATGATAAATTGAGTTAAAAATTTTAGCCATCTATACTTTATTTACGAGAGACCCTTTTAAAACTGAAGGACAAAAACCAACTAAGAGTATAAAGTTGGAGCAAGGTCTTACAAACCAAAAACACAGGAAGAAAAGCGAGAACTGTAATTCTCATAATGGATAAACTAGACCTTCACCCAAAAAATTGTTATCAGGAACAAAGATGGACACTATATAAAGGTGACAGGCCATGTTCCTGGCCATATTCATCACCTAACACATAGGCACCTAGTTATACAAAGCAACAATTACTATACCTAAAACAACATATAGACAAAAATAAAATTATTGTCAGAGACCTCCACAGACCATTTACACAAAAGGATAAATCATCTAGACAAAAAATTAACAAAGAAATAAAGGCCTTACATGTCATGGATTTATTTTTTTTCTATTTTTTTTAAAGATTTATTTATTTATGCATACAAGAGCTGGGGTATAGGCCAGGGGTGCAGGGGTGGGAGAGGTGAGAGGATTCACCAGAGACAGAGTGGGAAACAGACCAGGCAGATCGACCCAAGTACACTGCTGAGGGGAGCAGCGGGCAAGACAGGACAGGTCTGCTGCACCATGTGGGTTGCTCTCTGGCCAGCCGGGGGTTGAACTCGTACTGCAGAGGCTGCAGATTGCTTCACAGTGCAGACCAGATGCATTAAATGAACATTCACAGAGCTTTTCACCTCCAAGGAAATTAATATATTTTCTCTCAAGTGCACATGAAACATTTCTCAATAATAGAGCATATACTAGACACAAAACATGTTTCAGAAAATATGTGAAAAAATATATATCAAGCATCTTCTCAGATCACAATGCTATAAAGCTAGAAATTAACCACAAAAAGAATCCTGGAATAAACCAAAACATAGAGAGACAAACAAAATGCTTCTGAACAAGTCCTGGGTTCAAGGAGAAATCAATAAGTATCTGGAGATGAATGAAAATGGAGCGATAAGCTACCAGACCCTATGGGAGTCTCTAACAGGAGTACTACATGGCAATTTCATAGCAGGCCCATATTTAAAAGAAAGAAAAATCTCAAATAAGCAATCTAAGTCTGCAGCTAAAGGAACTAGAAAAAGAAGAACAAACAAATTAAAAAATCAATAGAAGGAATGAAATAAAAATTACAGCAGAAATAAATGAAATAGACAACATAAAGACAATCTAAAGTGAAACCAAGAGTTGGTTTGTTCAACAAGCCCCTACCAAGGCTTACTAAGAAAAGAAGAAATAAAACAAGTCAAGAGAATCAGGAACGAAAGAGGCAATATTACAACAGATGCCATAGAAATACAAAATATCCCAAGAACCCTACTAGGAAAGTCTGTGCAAACAAATTAGACAATCCAGAAGAAATGGACAAATTTTGAGATTAATACAGTCTTCCAAGACTGAGCCAGGATGAAATAGTCATCGTAATGACTCAGAAATTGAATGAGTAATAAAAATAGCTCCTTAAGAAGAAAACCTATTGGGAAAAGGTCAACGGGTGCTTTGATGGTGAGGGTGGTATGAACCTATTCCCCTAAGTCATATACAGAGTTGTAAACCAATGTTACATTAATAGAAAATTCAACCATCAAAGCTCACATGTACTTTTTGTTTCTAGGGGATGGCTACATCCCTGTTGTTGATCTGAGTATTGGTATACAGTTGTTATCATTTGTGAAAACTCACTGAGTCATACACTTGTGATATGTGTACATTTCTGCATATGTAGTGCAAAAATAAGGCTTATTTTAAAAACATTATGTACTTAACTAAAGTTCCATTCTCACTAGAATCTGCAACAAATATGTGCCTGACTCTGTAAATGTACATCTCCTGCACAGGCAGTAGGCTTTGGGATTATGTTTGGGGGTTCTGGGGAGTAAGTAAATATTTCCCTGAAAGGAGTATAAATTCTTGATGTTGATGATTTGGTGAAGAGGAGCATCTTAGAACTGATATTCAGAAGGCAGTCCATGTTCCAGTGAAAGAAGGGACTCTAAACAATGATCATGCTTCACTTCCGTGGTTCACATCAGTGCTTCCTATCTGTGGACTGCAGAAGCTAAGGGTTCCAAGACTGTTCTATGAATTCAAATGTACAATTCACCAAGCACTATCTGTGAAATGTAAAATAAAAAGTACAAATAGGGTACTTTTTAAAAAAATTAAAATTCATATAAAAAGAATTTCTAAATGAACAGTAAATCTGCCACCAGTTAATTACCAGCAAAATGGGTTTATTCAAAACAACAAAAGCAGTTAGGAAGTGTTACTTCTTTGAGATTTTTCTTGCTTTTAAATGTGCGCCTATATTACTATGAAGTTCCTGTATAGTACGGCTATTAAGAGACTCAGGAGGTAATCCATCAGTGTTGAATTTCAACAGCCATCAGTAAGCGGGAAGTAGAATAGCAAACTTAAGACTATTACAATGTAAAATAGTTATATGAGGAGCAAAAGGACTTAGAGATGATGTGGTTGACCAAAAATTCACAAATGTGATGAGAATTCAGGAGGACTTCTATTGTAAGAGATATAGACATGGTTAAAGAAGATTCCATACTAATTTCCTTGGGGTCTAAACCAAAAGGAAAGTGGTAGTAATGACTCTCAGTCCTTGTTCCACAGGAGCTACTTACAGATAATAGTACTTTCAGGGTCAGTGATGGTCTCTGTGTTTTTGGTAAGTGCACCAAGGGCGTTCCTTTATTTTTCATAGAAAGAAAAAAGAAGGAAATCTGATCATCAGAATGTCCGAGGTAAGTGGGTATATTGAACTATGCTTTAAGGTTTGAAAATCATTACTGTCCTGTTTTTCCCATAGAATTGGATTGGGGTCATCATCTTTCAGTAAAGCATTCAGGCTTTGCCTTGAGTGAGAAATCTAGAATCCAATTACTGCAACTACCAGCAAGTCCAGGAAAACATCATAGCTGACACTTAGTTCGGGGAAATTCAGAACACAATGAAGCCTATCTGGGCCTAAGTATAGCTCTTGTTCTGATAACACATCCCCTAAATAGTAAACCTGGATTAGAGCAAATGGCAACTTTTCCTTGGCAAGTTTTATCCTTCTAAAAGCCTTTGCAGGGCCTCCCCAGTGGCGCAGCAGTTGAGCGCTGGGTTGTGAAGCTGCCCCGCAGCCTCCACGACACCACACCGGTTCGATACCCGGCTGCTCCCTGGCCACTCCCTGGCCACCAGAGGAGGGTCCCACATGGCGCGCAGACCTCTCCTGCCGACCGCTGCACCCCTCAGCAGTGTACTTCGGTCTTTCTGCCTGCTCTGCTCCCTGCTCTGGTTCTGGTGAATTCTCTCACCCTCCCGCGCTTCTGACTGTACCCAGTGCCTGTATAAATAAATAAATAAATCTTTTAAAATAAAATAAAAGCCTTTGCAAGTGGGTCCTGACTTCCTGCAAGGAGGCCTGAGAGGGAGAGCAAACAAACAAATAGTTCACTTATTGCAACAAGGCAGAGTCCCTGGGAACTTTATATTACCTATCAAGTATTTAGTGTTTGTGAGAAATAAGAGAGACTTTCGGTAAAACCCAGAGGCATCACTGTCCAGGTGAATTGTTTTCCTTTCCTAGGGAAGAAAAAAGTATTGGCTGATTTCATCACCTGGAATACTGACAATATGCACTATGTAAAGCAATTACAGTTGAGAATTTGCTTTCAGTTAGAATGGATGTTGGTAGCACACAAGGGTTAGAAACAGCAGAGTTAAGTAATGACAATATTATTTATTGCTCACAGGTCCTGGATAAACTTCCAACATTGGCCCTTGGGTTTTCTCACAGGTAGAATAAAAGTATTGCCATGACTTGTGCAAGAAATAATGAGGTCTTAGGCTTTGTGGTCTACTATGGGATGTAAGCCTTGAAGGGCTTCTTTATGTACAAGTCTTGATTTATTCTGGAGAGACTTTGAGGGATCTATTTGAATTGTTATGAGAGGTACAATATGAGTTTTGCCAGTAATCGTAGTGGATTTTGTCCCTAAAGATAGTGGTAGTTGATTCAATAGGAATATGTCATTAGTGTTTCTATAATCAACACTAGCACCATTGGAGATGGGGCAAATAAAAAAATGTCAAAGCACTACTCTTCCGACCAGGAGGTTAGCAAGTGAGTTCCAAAGGTATGTTAAATATCTGGTGACAAGAATTATTGGCAATCAAGATGCCCTTCCTTTCAGAAAAAGGCTTATTATCATTTTTCTTAGAGACAATCAGTATATTTTAAGTGGATAAAGGATTTACTTTTCTTTGATTGTCATAAAATATTTTCAGGTTGAAAAGCGATATGATGACCTGATTGATGTCAATGTGGTCAGACCCGAGCCAAGGATAACGGGAGGCCACGGCATGACATTCCTCAGGGCCATGGTAATGGGCTGCTTAATGCTTAAAATATGCTGATATCATCTGTGCCTAATGAACCAATCATTTTAAACTGAAAACTCAGAAGAGAATAACTATTCCAAAAGTCACTGATAATCCTGTGACTGCTCCTAGACTGTTTGGTGCCTTCCCAGACCTGAGAATGAAGAAACTCTCTCCCCACCCCTTATGTCCTTGAATTCCTTTATTTCCTATATAACTTTCCTTCACTTGCCACTAAAGAGTCATCTTCTTCAGAGTACTAACTGCTATCTCCCTTGGTGGTGCCATGTTTCAGAGTTTGACTGAGTGTCAGTGACATGACTTGATTAGATCAGTAACAAAATTTTGGGAACTTGTTTGGGATACCTTTTGCTTGGGATTGGGATGAACTGCCACCAGTCCCAGCAGCTGCCTAAGCTCTTTTCTCAGGGGACAGGCACTGGTCTGTATCCTCTGCCTTGGTGACCATTCTCATCTCTTGATTTCCACAGAGGAACTAAGTAAGTACTGGCAAGTGCCTGCACTAATGTCCAGGTGTAAGTAACTGAAGGTATTGATGGTAGAGGGGATACCACCTCTCTTGGTGGTATAGTCAGAGACACCATTTGTTCAGGGGTAATGTGCTTTTTTTGGGGGGGGTTCCCCTCCCTGGATGTGGACTACAGATAAAGAACCTTTGGAGATGCTCTGACTCCTGACCAATCTGTTTTACCCACTCAGATTAGTGTACTTTTGCAGGTCCATTTGATTTTGTCTTTTTAGTACAATGGGTAACACTATGCCAGCTGAAAGTCCCCTTGGATGCATCTTGAAAACTGGGACATATATAGTAATAGGCCATGGAAAGGAAGAAAGTGATCTTCCTCTGTTATACCACAAGGCCACTTGGGTACAATGCTCACAGGATACTGGTTCAAATCCACACTTCGATTATCTAAACATCACCTTTTCTAACATATCATTGAGACTTTATTTCCAGTTAACAATTTGGTAAACCTGTATTGGGAAACCAGAAGGACCACCTGAGACCACCTGGAGCAGCCAGAGGATGAAAGTGCACCTAGATACAAGCAGGACCTTTGAACCCATTTAGCTTCTTGCAGCTCCTGTTGTGGGAAGGGTGAGTGAATCCTTGCTGGATCTTGAACCTCCTGGCTCATTGCTGAAGGTCCTTGAGTTTATTAGAAAACTGATTAGATACTTTCAATTTGTCCGGGTGGGACAGATTACTGTCTGCTCTCGCATAGGGGAAATGGGATTCCCGACTAAGGTGGCCAAGTTAGAGGCAGTAAGTTTCACAAATCAGGCAGACACTGTAGTTGCAAGTATTTCCCTAAATGGAACTAATATTGCCGAAGACATCTGATTCTAACATATTGGCATACACAATTAGAAAAGCCAGCTCAAGAAAAAAAACAAAATTAACTAAAGAAGTTTCAAAAGTGATCTGGAATACCTAAGACTATAGAGACTCTGACTAATATTAGAGTGTAACTAATCTTGCTGTTTCTAGCTTCTCAGACTTTTACTAACTGGTCCACATGCTTGTTTCTGAAAGTGAAGCTAAAAATGGATTAAAAAGGGACTTTTCTCTCATGAATCCTTTTCTTTTTTAAGAAGTGAGAACTAACCATGTTTTTTCATTCTGCCTCCCTCTTGAGATTTTGTCCCCAAAATCTTCTCATGTGTCTTGCTTTCCACATTTTGTATGTTGTGTGTTTTTTTATGATAAATTTTTTAAAAATTCTAACTGGAGATTATTTAATGAATTTCTGCCTTGAGGTGATTTTACTGCTCTATTTCCGGTTTCAAGGCTTAACTGAAAACTGTCAATATGTATTTTTCCCCCTTTATTGTATTTTATATTGGAACAAACTATTGGATTTCTGGGTATGCTGTAGATGTTTATTGAATGGGTAAGTTGCTATTAATTTGAAAACCTTCTATATTGCTTTTTTTTTCACTCCCTTAAATACAGGTAATTTGTAGAAGAATGTGTGTGTGTGTGTGTGTGTGTGTGTGTGTGTGTTAGTCTGCTGTTAATGAGATATTACCATTCAGTTCTGATCTCCCAATTTACAACATCTCTGAGAAGTCTTAGCATGTATCACTGCTTAGTTTGGGCTAATTCATGAATTTTCACCCTTGATTCACTCAGCTCCCTTCTGAAGGGCACTGAAGTTATTTCCTATCTTTTGCTGCCATAGAAAGGGCTGCAATGATTTATCTTTGTGAGTGAGATTATCTGCACCAAATGGAATCATGGGACCAATGTCTATGTGCATTTGTAATATCATCAATGTCAAAAATTACTCCTTAAGAGATTGTGCTCACTGACCACATACCAAAATGTGTAGGACTATTGTCCACATAATTTCAGCACTGTTTTTTTTTTTATTGTTTTTATCTTTTTACTTTAATTTAAATAAGCTTAGACATGCATAAGAGTTACAGAAGTAGGACATATAGGCTTTTACGTCTTTCCCCCAACTTCGCCTAATATTAACATCCCACATAACCATGATGCAGTGACCAAAACTAAGAAACATTGATACCATACTATTAACTGAACTGCATACTTTTTCCAGATTCTACCTGTTTTCCCACAAATGTCCCTTTTTTGGTCTAAGAAAAGTTAAAATGAGCTCATTGCATTTAGACTTCTCCATGTGTCCTCAACCTTTCTCTGTCTTCCATGACGTTGAAGATCTGATCAGATATTTCTTTCATTAAGGCCATCCCTTAATGCTTTCTCATGGTTAGATTGATAGTATGTATTTTGTGGGTTATGTAGCCTTCCATATATTTGATTATTTAATTAAAATTATTATTTATTATGTATCTTCTTATCATGTTAAAATTGATCAGTGGTTAAGATGGTATCTGCTAGATCTCTCCACTGCACAGATACTACATTTTCCTTTGTATTAAATAAATATCTTGTGGACAGTATTTGGAGATTGTGCAAATATCCCATTTCTTTACATTCATCCATCAGTTTGAGCTTCCTTTTTTTTTTATGGTATTATTTTTTAATTATTTTTTATAAATTTTATTTTTATATTCCCCATACAATTGCAACCCCCTTATTTTGACCCCAATCCCTCCTCTCCCGCCCCCCACCTCCCATAGAGTGTCTCTGGTTCATAGTTTTTTGTGTGATTTTGATTTTCACTTTCTTATAGTTATTCATTTTCCTGGTCCCTTATTTAAGTTTTCTAGATTCCTGCTATGAGTGAGACCATCCGGTATTTTTCTTTTTCTTTCTGGCTTATTTCGCTGAGCATGATCCCTTCCAGCGCCATCCATGTTGCTGCAAATTGCCTATGTTTATCTTTTTTAAATGCTGAGTAATATTCCATGGTATATATGTACCACATCTTCTTGATCCAGTCATCTATTTTTGGGCATTTGGTTTGTTTCCAAAGCTTAGCTATTGTAAATAGTGCTGCTATAAATATAAGGGTGCAGGTGCTCTTTGGAATTGATGTTTCTGTGTCCTTTGGGTAAATACCTAGGAGTGGAATTGCTGGATCATATGGAAGCTCTATGTTTAGTAGGTCCAGAAATCTCCACACAGCTCTCTATAGTGGTTGGACCAGTTTGCACTCCCACCAACAGTGCAGAAGAGATCCTTTTTCTCCACACCCTCGCCAACATTTGTTGTTGCTAGTTATTTTAATATGTGCCATTCTCACTGGTGTGAGATGTTATCTCATGGTAGTTTTGATTTGCATTTCCCTGATTACAAGTGATGTTGAATATTTTTTTTTTTTTTTTTTTTTTCATTTTGTTTTTTTGTTTTTTTTTTTTTAATTAATAAATTTTATTTTTATATTCCCCATACAATTGCAATCCCCCCATTCTGACCCCAATCCCTCCCCTCCCGGCCCCCACCCAAAAAGTGTCTCTGGTTCATAGTTTTGTTGATTTTTGATTTTCACTTTCTTATAGTTATTCATTTTCCGGGTCCCTTATTTAAGTTTTCTAGATCCCTGCTATGAGTGAGACCATCCGGTATTTTTCTTTTTCTTTTTGGCTTATTTCACTGAGCATGATCCCTTCCAGCGTCATCCATGTTGCTGCAAATTGCATGTGTTATCTTTTTTTGAATGCTGAGTAATATTCCATGGTATATATGTACCACATCTTCTTGATCCAGTCATCTATTTTTGGGCATTTGGGCTGTTTCCAAAGCTTAGCTATTGTAAACAGTGCTGCTATAAACATAGGGGTGCAGGTGTTCTTTGGAATTGATGTTTCTGTGTTCTTTGGGTAAATACCTAGGAGTGGAATTGCTGGATCCTGTGGAAGCTCTATGTTTAGTAGGTCCAGAAATCTCCACACAGCTCTCCATAGTGGTTGGACCAGTTTGCACTCCCACCAACAGTGCAGAAGAGTTCCTTTTTCTCCACAACCTCGCCAACATTTGTTGTTGCTAGTTTTTTTAATATGTGCCATTCTCACTGGTGTAAGATGGTATCTCATGGTAGTTTTGATTTGCATTTCCCTGATTGCAAGTGATGTTGAACATTTTTTCATATGCCTGTTGGCCATTCGCATTTCCTCTTCAGAGAAGTTTCTTTTTAGTTCCTCTGTCCATTTTTTGACTGGATTATTTTCTTTGTTGTGTTGAGTCTCATCAGCTCTTTGCAGATTTTTGTGATCAGTCCTTTATCATTAGTGTTGGGTGCAAAAATTTTCTCCCAGTTGGTGGGGTTTCTCTTTGTTTTTGTTATTGTCTCTTTTGCTGTGCAGAAGCTCTTTAATTTGATGTAGTCCCAGCTGTTGATCTTCGCCTTCACTATCACTGCTTTGGGTGATGTGTCTGTAAAGATGTCTTTGATATGCAAATCACGTAGTGTTTTGCCTATATTTCCTTCTATGTATTTTATGGTTTCAGGTCTTATGTCTAGTTCTTTAATCCATTTTGAGTTGATTTGTATATGTTGTGAGGTAGTGGTCAAGCTTCATTCTTTTGCACGTAGCGACCCAGTTTCCCAGCACCATTTATTGATCAAACTTTCTTTGCTCCAATGCATGGTCTTTGCTCCTTTGTCAAATATTAGTTGACCATAAATTTGTGGGTTGATTTCTGGATTTTCTATTTGATTCCATTGGTCTGTATGTCTGTTCTTGTTCCAATACCATGCAGTTTTGATGATTATGGCTTTGTAGTAGAGTTTGACGTCTGGGAGTGTGATGCCTCCATTCCCTTCTTTTTTTTTCAGGAGAGCTTTGGCTATTCGGGGTTTTTTGTGATTCCATATGAATTTCATCAATAATTGTTCTATTTCTTAGAAGAATGACATTGAAATTTTGATTGGAATAGCATTGAATCTGTAGATTGCTTTTGGAAGGATGGCCATTTTAATAATGTTTATTCTCCCAATCCATGAGCAGGGGATGTCTTTCCATTTCTTTGTGTCTTCTTCTATTTCTTTTAACAGTGTTTATAGTTTTCTTTGTATAAGTCCTTTACCTCTTTTGTTAGATTATTCCCAAATATTTGAGTTTTTTTTGTTTCAATAATAAAAGGGATGGTTTTTTGATTTCTTCTTCTTCAGATTTATTGTTTGTATATAGGAAGACTACTGACTTTTGCGTGTTGATTTTGTAACCTGCCACTTTACTGAACTGATTGATGAGTTGAATTAGTTTTTCTGTGGAGTTTTTGGGGTTCTCTATGTATATTATCATATCATCTGCAAAGAGTGATAGTTTGACTTCTTCTTTTCTATTTAGATTCCTTGGATGTCTTTCTCTTGTCTTATTGCTCTGGCTAGGACTTCCAGTATTATATTGAAAAGCAGGGTGAAAGTGGACATCCTTGTCTTGTTCCAGATCTTAATGAATTGCTTTCAGCTTTTCCATTGAGAATGATACTGGCTGTGGCTTGTCATATACGGCCTTTATGATGTTGAGGTACGTTCCTTGTATCCCAAGAATTTCAAGGGCTTTTATCATGAATGGGTGTTGCACTTTGTCGAAAGCTTTCTCAGCATCTATTGATATTATCATATGGTTTTTATATTTCTTTTTGTTGATGTTTGATAACGTTGATTGATTTTCGGATGTTAAACCATCCTTGTGTCCCTGGAATGAATCCTACTTGGTCGTGGTGAATTACCTTATGGATACACTGTTGGATTCTGATAGCTAAAAATTTATTGAGGATTTTTGCATCAGTGTTCATTAGGAAGATTGGCCTATAGTTTTCTTTTTTGTGTTGTCCTTGTTCGGTTGGTATTAGTGTAATGTTGGCTTCATAGAACGTTAGGTATTATACCTTCCTTCTCAATTTTTTGGAAGAGTTTGTGAAGGATAGGTACCAATTCGTCTGAATGTTTGGTAGAATTCATTTGTAAATCCATCAGGTCCTGGGCTTTTGTTTTTGGGGAGGTTTTTGATTACCATTTCAATTTCGCTAATTGTAATTGGTCTGTTTAGGTGTTCTATTTCTTCTTTATCTAGCTTTGGGTGATTGTAGAGTTGTAGGAATTTGTCCATCTCCTCTAGATTGTTAAACTTGTTTCCATATAACTGTTCATAGTAGTTATTAATATTCTTTGATTTTGCTGTGTCCGTTGTGATTTCTCCTCTTTCATTTATTATCCTATTTATTTGTGCTTTCTCCCTTTTTGCCCTTGTGAGCCTGGCAAGGGTTTATCTATTTTATTTATTTTTTCGAAGAACCAGCTCTTGGTTTCATTGATCTTTTGGATTGTTTTTTTAGTTTCGATTTCATTTATTTCTGCTTTGGTTTTTATTATTCTTTCTTCTACTGGTTTGGGGCTTTTTGTTGTTCTTTTTCTAGATCTTTGAGTTTCGAGATTAGGTTGTTTCTTTGAGTTCTTTCTTGTTTCTTGATGTGAGCATCTATTGCTATATATTTTCCTCTTATTACTGCTTTTGCTGCATCCCATACATTTAGGAAATTGGTGTCCTCCTTGTCATTCAATTCAAAGAATTTTTTAATTTCTTCTTTTATCTCCTCGTTAGTCCAGTGGACTTCCAGTAGTGTGGGTTTCAATCTCCACGAGGTAGGAGAATACCTTGCCTTCTCTTTATGGTTTATTTATAGTTTGATGCCTTCATGGTCAGAAAAGATGGTTGGTATGATTTCAATCTTGGTGTATCTGTTGATGTTTGTCTGTTGCCCCAGTATATGATCGATCCTAGAGAATGATCCGTGTGCGCTTGAGAAAAATGTATACTCAGATTTTTTTGGTTTAGTGTTCTATATATGTCTGTTAAGCCTAAGCACTCTAGATCCTTATTTAGAGCTTTAGTGTCTTTACTTATTTTTTGTCTTGTTGATCTATCCATTGTTGATAGTGGTGTGTTGAAGTCTCCCACTACGTATGTGTTTTCTCTGATGTCTGTTTTCAGAGATGCCAATAGTTGTCTGATATATTTGGTGCTCCTTCGTTTGGTGAATATATGTTAATGAGTGTTATTTCTTCTTGAAGTATTATCCCCTTGATCATAATGTAATGACCACTGGGGTCTCTTTTTATCTTTTTAAGTTTGAAATCTGTTTTATCTGATATGAGTATAGCTGTTCCTGCCTTCTTTTTTGGTCCATTTGCTTGTAGGATTGTTTTCCATCCTTTAACTTTGAGTCTATTTTTATCTTTTGCAGCTAAATGTGTTTTCTGGAGACAGCAAAAGGTTGGGTTTTGTTTCTTAATCCAGCCTGCAACTCTGTGTCTTTTTATTGGAGAGTTTAGTCCATTTACATTTAGAGTTAGTATTGATATGTTAGCATCTGTATTTGCCATTGTGTTTGTCTTCCTTTGATTTTATTTATTTATTCTTTTAATAACTTTCTTTGGCTTCTTTTGTTGTTATTCGTCCCTCTGAGGTTCTGGCTTTAGGACTCCTTGTAGTATTTTTGGAGTGGGGTTTAGTCGCAATGAAATTCCGGAGTTTCTGTTTGTTGGGAAAGTCCTATTCTTTCTTCAAAGAGGAAGGAGAGCTTTGCGGGATAGAGTATTCTTGGTTGGCATCTGTTTTCTTGGAGTCTGTTGACTATGTCCTCCACTCTCTCCTTGCCCGTAGTGTTCTTCAGAGAAGTCTGATGTCAGTCTGATTGCTTTCCCTTTGAATGTTATCTTTTCTTCCCTCTTGTTAGTTTCATTATTTTTTCCTTGTCTTGGATTCTTGGGAGCTTTACTATTATGTGTCTTGCTGTATTTTTCCTTTCGTCATGGAAGTTTGGTGTTCTTCTTGCTTCTTGTATATCAATTTTCAGATCCTTCTTAGCGTTTGGGAAGTTCTCTTCAATTATATCCATGAATATTTTCTCTGTTCTACATCTCTCCTCTCCTTCTGGGATTCCTATAACTCTTATATTTCCTTTCCTCATGGAGTCAGATAGTTCCCGAAGTCTTTCTTCGGTTTTTCCTTCGTACTTCTCCTTCCTTTTCTGTTTAGTTCTTTTTATTTCTGTGTCTTCAAGAGTACTTATTCGTTCTTCCATTCATCTATTCTGCTTCACTGCTTTCCCAGAGTTCTTTAGCGTCTCCATTAATTCTTTGATCTCCTGCATTTCTTTTACTTCCCTCTTTAGGGACTCAATTTCATTCTTCTGGTCATTAATTATTTTCCCCTTATCATTGTTTTCCTTTATGACTTCTGTCAGTTTTTTAATCACAGCAATTTTAAATTCTCTATCTGGAAGGCTCAGAAGTTCTTCCAAGTTACTGTCGTTGCAATCTGGTAGATGGTTTTCTTTTTGTGGTGTGCTATTTTGCTGAGGAGTTGCTGGGTTGCATGTTGTTTTTCTACCCCTACTGCCTGTTTTTCTAATTTTCCGTATTCCTTGTGACACTGTGTTGCTGGTACTGGCCGGCATCTTGGGCGACCTTCCCAGCTCACCACTGGCTCCTCTGGGGAACTTCTGCTGGGTTCACAAGTCTCCAGCAAAGACAGGTCCCTGCTCTGTCTCCTCGGTGAGCCTTCTGCTGGGTTCACACAGTCTCCAGCAAGAAGGGTCCCTGCTGCAAAATGCCAGAGCGGGGAACGCTCCCCTGCACGCCCGGTCTGCCCCAGCGGTGGGTGCTGCTCCCTCTGGGCTGGAACTGCAGGCTAGAAGGCCCAGCATGGCAAGCTCCCAGCTTACCTCTGTCTCCTTGGTGAGCCTTCTGCTGGTGCACACAGTCTCCAGCAAGAAAGGTCCCTGCTGCAAAATGGCGATGCGGGAACGAGCTCCCCTGCACGCCCGGTCTGCCCCAGTGGTGGGTGCTGCTCCCCTCTGGCTGGAACTGCAGGCTAGAAGGTGCCCGGTGTGGGCAAGCCTCCCAGCTTAACCTCTGTCTCCTCGGTGAGCCTTCTGCTGGGTTCACACCGTCTCCAGCAAGAAGGTCCCTGCTGCAAAATGCCAGAGCCGGGGAAGCGCTCCCCTGCACGCCCGGTCTGCCCCAGCGGTGGGTGCTGCTCCCTCTGGGCTGGAATGCAGGCTAGAAGGTGTCCGGTGTGGGCAAACCTCCCAGCTTAACCTCTGTCTCCTCGGTGACCTTCTGCTGGGTTCACACAGTCTCCAGCAAGAAGGGTCCCTGCTGCAAAATGCGGTGCGGCGACGCGCTCCTGCACGCCCGGTCTGCCCAGCGGTGGGTGCTGCTCCCCTCTGGGCTGGAACTGCAAGCTAGAAAGGCGCCCAGCATGGGCAAGCCTCCCAGCTTACCTCTGCCCTTGGTGAGCCTTCTGCTGGTTCACACAGTCTCCAGCAAGAAAGATCCCTGCTGCAAATGGCGATGCAGGAACGAGCTCCCCTGCACGCCCGGTCTGCCCCAGGTGGGTGACTGCTCCCTCTGGGCTGGAACTGCAGGTAGAGGTGCCGTGTGGGCAAGCCTCCCAGCTTAACCTCTGTCTCCTCGGTGAGCCTTCTGCTGGGTTCACACAGTCTCCAGCAAGAAGGGTCCCTGCTGCAAAATGCCGGTGCCGGCGACGCGCTCCCTGCACGCCTGGTCTGCCCCAGCGGTGGGTGCTGCTCCCCTCTGGCTGGAACTGCAGGCTGAAGGCGCCCAGCATGGCAGCCTCCCAGCTTACCTCTGTCTCCTTGGTGAGCCTTCTGCTGGTTCA